>NC_057848.1:305134-610269 GCF_910594005.1 Cervus elaphus
AAATTCGAGGAGCATGAAAAGGTGTGAAAAATGCAAGGAGCATGAAAAAGAGTGAAAAATTGGAGGAGCAAAAAAAAAAAGACGAGGAGCATGAAAAGGTGTGAAAAATGCCAGGAGCATGAAAATGTGTCAAAAATTCTAGGAGCATGAAAAGGTGTGAAAAATGTGAGGAGCATGAAAAGGTGTGAAAAATGAGAGGAGCATGAAAAGGTGTGAAAAATGCAAGGAGCATGAAAAAGAGTGAAAAATGCGAGGAGCAAAAAAAAAAATAAAAAGAAGAGGAGCATGAACAGGTGTGAAAAATTCGAGGAGCATGAAAAGGTGTGAAAAATGCAAGGAGCATGAAAAAGAGTGAAAAATTGGAGGAGCAAAAAAAAAAAGACGAGGAGCATGAAAAGGTGTGAAAAATGCCAGGAGCATGAAAATGTGTCAAAAATTCTAGGAGCATGAAAAGGTGTGAAAAATGTGAGGAGCATGAAAAGGTGTGAAAAATGAGAGGAGCATGAAAAGGTGTGAAAAATGCAAGGAGAAAAAAAAAAAAAAAAAAAGACCAGGAACATGAAAAGATGTGAAAAATGTGAGGAGAAAAAAAAAAAAAAAAAGAAAGAAAGAAAGACCAGGAGCATGAAAAGGTGTGAAAAATGCGAGGAGCAAAAAAAAAAAAAGAAAGACCAGGAGCATGAAAAGGTGTGAAAAATGCGGGGAGCAAAAAAAAAAAAAGAAAGACCAGGAGCATGAAAAGGTGTGAAAAATGCGAGGAGTAAAAAAAAAAAAAGAAAGACCAGGAGCATGAAAAGGTGTGAAAAATGCGAGGAGCAAAAAAAAAAAAAAAAAAAAAAGAGACCAGGAACATGAAAACGTGTGAAAAATGCGAGGAGCAAAAAAAAAAAGAAAAAAAGAAAGACCAGGAGCATGAAAAGGTGTGAAAAATGCGGGGAGCAAAAAAAAAAAAAAAGAAAGACCAGGAGCATGAAAAGGTGTGAAAAATGCGACGAGCATGAAAAGTTGTGAAAAATGCGAGGAGCATGAATAGGTGTGAAAAATGCGAGGAGCATGAAGAGGTGTTCAAAATGCGAGGAGCATGAAAAGGTGTGAAAAATGCGAGGAGCAAAAAAAAAAAAAAAAAAAAAGAAAGACCAGGAGCATGAAAAGGTGTGAAAAATACGAGGAGCAAAAAAAAGAAAGACCAGGAGCATGAAAAGGTGTGAAAAATTCGAGGAGCAAAAAAAAAAAAAAAAAAAGACCAGGAGCATGAAAAGGTGTGAAAAATGCTAGGAGCATGAAGAGGTGTGAAAAATGCGAAGAGTAAAAAAAAAAGGCGAGGAGCATGAAAAAGTGTGCAAAATGCGAAGAGAAAAAAAAGACGAGGAGCATGAAAAGGTGTGAAAAATGCAAGGAGCATGAAAAGGTGTGGAAAATGTGAGAAGCATGAAAAGGTGTGAAAAATGAGAGGAGCATGAAAAGGTGTAAAAAATGTGTGGAGCATGAAAAGGTGTGAAAAAAGCGAGGCGCAAAAAAAAAAATAAAAAGAAGAGGAGCATGAACAGGTGTGAAAAATTCGAGGAGCATGAAAAGGTGTGAAAAATGCAAGGAGCATGAAAAAGAGTGAAAAATTGGAGGAGCAAAAAAAAAAAGACGAGGAGCATGAAAAGGTGTGAAAAATGCCAGGAGCATGAAAATGTGTCAAAAATTCTAGGAGCATGAAAAGGTGTGAAAAATGTGAGGAGCATGAAAAGGTGTGAAAAATGAGAGGAGCATGAAAAGGTGTGAAAAATGCAAGGAGCATGAAAAAGAGTGAAAAATGCGAGGAGCAAAAAAAAAAATAAAAAGAAGAGGAGCATGAACAGGTGTGAAAAATTCGAGGAGCATGAAAAGGTGTGAAAAATGCAAGGAGCATGAAAAAGAGTGAAAAATTGGAGGAGCAAAAAAAAAAAGACGAGGAGCATGAAAAGGTGTGAAAAATGCCAGGAGCATGAAAATGTGTCAAAAATTCTAGGAGCATTAAAAGGTGTGAAAAATGAGAGGAGCATGAAAAGGTGTGAGAAATGCAAGGAGCATAAAAAAGAGTGAAAAATGCGAGGAGCAAAAAAAAAAAAAAAAGACCAGGAGCATGAAAAGTTGTGAAAAATGCGAGGAGCAAAAAAAAAAAAAAAGACGAGGAGCATGAAAAGGTGTGAAAAATGCGAGGAGCAAAAAAAAAAAAAAAAGACCAGGAGCATGAAAAGGTGTGAAAAATGCGAGGAGCAAAAAAAAAAAAAAAAAAAAGACCAGGAGCATGAAAAGGTGTGAAAAATTCGAGGAGCAAAAAAAAAAAAAAAAAAAGACCAGGAGCATGAGAAGGTGTGAAAAATGTGAGGAGAAAAAAAAAAAAAAAAAAGACCAGGAGCATGAAAAGGTGTGAAAAATGCGAGGAGCAAAAAAAAAAAAAAAAAAAAAAAGAGACCAGGAACATGAAAAGGTGTGAAAAATGCGAAGAGCAAAAAAAAAAAAAAGACCAGGAGCATGAAAAGGTGTGAAAAATGTGAGGAGCAAAAAAAAAAAAAAAAGAAAGAAAGAAAGACCAGGAGCATGAAAAGGTGTGAAAAATGCGAGGAGCAAAAAAAAAAAGAAAAAAAGAAAGACCAGGAGCATGAAAAGGTGTGAAAAATGCGAGGAGCAAAAAAAAAAAAAAGACCAGGAGCATGAAAAGGTGTGAAAAATGTGAGGAGCAAAAAAAAAAAAAAAAGAAAGAAAGAAAGACCAGGAGCATGAAAAGGTGTGAAAAATGCGAGGAGCAAAAAAAAAAAAAAAGACCAGGAACATGAAAAGGTGTGAAAAATGCGAGGAGCAAAAAAAAAAAAAAAGAAAGAAAGAAAGACCAGGAGCATGAAAAGGTGTGAAAAATGCGAGGAGCAAAAAAAAAAAAAAGACCAGGAGCGTGAAAAGGTGTGAAAAATTCGAGGAGAAAAAAAAAAAAAAAAAAAAAAGACCAGGAGCATGAAAAGGTGTGAAAAATGTGAGGAGAAAAAAAAAAAAAAAAAGACCAGGAGCATGAAAAGGTGTGAAAAATGCGAGGAGCAAAAAAAAAAAAAAAAAAAAAAAGAGACCAGGAACATGAAAAGGTGTGAAAAATGCGAGGAGCAAAAAAAAAAAAAAAAGACCAGGAGCATGAAAAGGTGTGAAAAATGCGAGGAGCAAAAAAAAAAAAAAAAAAAAAAAGAGACCAGGAACAAGAAAAGGTGTGAAAAATGCGAGGAGCAAAAAAAAAAAAAAAAAAAAAAAAAGACCAGGAGCATGAAAAGGTGTGAAAAATGCGAGGAGCAAAAAAAAAAAAAAAAAAAAAAAGAAACCAGAAAAAAGAAAAGGTGTGAAAAAAGGGAGCAAAAAAAAAAAAAAAAAAAAAAAAGAGACCAGGAACATGAAAAGGTGTGAAAAATGCGAGGAGCAAAAAAAAAAAGAAAAAAAGAAAGACCAGGAGCATGAAAAGGTGTGAAAAATGCGGGGAGCAAAAAAAAAAAAAAGAAAGACCAGGAGCATGAAAAGGTGTGAAAAATGCGACGAGCATGAAAAGTTGTGAAAAATGCGAGGAGCATGAAGAGGTGTGAAAAATGCGAGGAGCATGAAAAGGTGTGAAAAATTCGAGGAGCGAAAAAAAAAAAAAAAAAAGACCAGGAGCATGAAAAGGTGTGAAAAATTCGAGGAGCAAAAAAAATAAAAAAAAAAAGACCAGGAGCATGAAAAGGTGTGAAAAATTCGAGGAGCAAAAAAAAAAAAAAAAAAAGACCAGGAGCATGAGAAGGTGTGAAAAATGCGAGGAGCAAAAAAAAAAAAAAGACCAGGAGCGTGAAAAGTTGTGAAAAATTCGAGGAGCAAAAAAAAAAAAAAAAAAAAAGACCAGGAGCATGAGAAGGTGTGAAAAATGTGAGGAGAAAAAAAAAAAAAAAAAGACCAGGAACATGAAAAGGTGTGAAAAATGCGAGGAGCAAAAAAAAAAAAAAGAAAGAAAGAAAGACCAGGAGCATGAAAAGGTGTGAAAAATGCGAGGAGCAAAAAAAAAAAAAAAGACCAGGAGCGTGAAAAGGTGTGAAAAATGCGAGGAGCAAAAAAAAAAAAAAAAAAAAGAAAGACCAGGAGCATGAAAAGGTGTGAAAAATGCCAGGAGCATGAAAATGTGTCAAAAATTCTAGGAGCATGAAAAGGTGTGAAAAATGTGAGGAGCATGAAAAGGTGTGAAAAATGAGAGGAGCATGAAAAGGTGTGAAAAATGCAAGGAGCATGAAAAAGAGTGAAAAATGCGAGGAGCAAAAAAAAAAATAAAAAGAAGAGGAGCATGAAAAGGTGTGAAAAATTCGAGGAGCATGAAAAGGTGTGAAAAATGCAAGGAGCATGAAAAAGAGTGAAAAATTGGAGGAGCAAAAAAAAAAAGACGAGGAGCATGAAAAGGTGTGAAAAATGCCAGGAGCATGAAAATGTGTCAAAAATTCTAGGAGCATGAAAAGGTGTGAAAAATGTGAGGAGCATGAAAAGGTGTGAAAAATGAGAGGAGCATGAAAAGGTGTGAAAAATGCAAGGAGCATAAAAAAGAGTGAAAAATGCGAGGAGCAAAAAAAAAAAAAAAAGACCAGGAGCATGAAAAGTTGTGAAAAATGCGAGGAGCAAAAAAAAAAAAAAAGACGAGGAGCATGAAAAGGTGTGAAAAATGCGAGGAGCAAAAAAAAAAAAAAAAGACCAGGAGCATGAAAAGGTGTGAAAAATGCGAGGAGCAAAAAAAAAAAAAAAAAAAAGACCAGGAGCATGAAAAGGTGTGAAAAATTCGAGGAGCAAAAAAAAAAAAAAAAAAAGACCAGGAGCATGAGAAGGTGTGAAAAATGTGAGGAGAAAAAAAAAAAAAAAAAAGACCAGGAGCATGAAAAGGTGTGAAAAATGCGAGGAGCAAAAAAAAAAAAAAAAAAAAAAAGAGACCAGGAACATGAAAAGGTGTGAAAAATGCGAGGAGCAAAAAAAAAAAAAAAAAGACCAGGAGCATGAAAAGGTGTGAAAAATGCGAGGAGCAAAAAAAAAAAAAAAGAGACCAGGAACATGAAAAGGTGTGAAAAATGCGAGGAGCAAAAAAAAAAAAAAAAAAAAAAAAGACCAGGAGCATGAAAAGGTGTGAAAAATGCGAGGAGCAAAAAAAAAAAAAAAAAAAAAAAGAAACCAGGAACATGAAAAGGTGTGAAAAATGCGAGGAGCAAAAAAAAAAAAAAAAAAAAAAAAGAGACCAGGAACATGAAAAGGTGTGAAAAATGCGAGGAGCAAAAAAAAAAAGAAAAAAAGAAAGACCAGGAGCATGAAAAGGTGTGAAAAATGCGGGGAGCAAAAAAAAAAAAAAGAAAGACCAGGAGCATGAAAAGGTGTGAAAAATGCGACGAGCATGAAAAGTTGTGAAAAATGTGAGGAGCATGAAGAGGTGTGAAAAATGCGAGGAGCATGAAAAGGTGTGAAAAATTCGAGGAGCGAAAAAAAAAAAAAAAAAAGACCAGGAGCATGAAAAGGTGTGAAAAATTCGAGGAGCAAAAAAAATAAAAAAAAAAAGACCAGGAGCATGAAAAGGTGTGAAAAATTCGAGGAGCAAAAAAAAAAAAAAAAAAAGACCAGGAGCATGAGAAGGTGTGAAAAATGCGAGGAGCAAAAAAAAAAAAAAGACCAGGAGCGTGAAAAGGTGTGAAAAATGCGAAGAACAAAAAAAAAAAAAGAAAGACCAGGAGCATGAAAAGGTGTGAAAAATGCGAGGAGCAAAAGAAAAAAAAAAGACCAGGAGCATGAAAATGTGTGAAAAATGCGAGGAGCAAAAAAAAAAAAAAAGAAAGAAAGAAAGACCAGGAGCATGAAAAGGTGTGAAAAAAGCGAGGAGCAAAAAAAAAAAAAAAAGACCAGGAGCGTGAAAAGGTGTGAAAAATGCGAAGAACAAAAAAAAAAAAAGAAAGACCAGGAGCATGAAAAGGTGTGAAAAATGCTAGGAGCATGAAGAGGTGTGAAAAATGCGAACAGTAAAAAAAAAAGGCGAGGAGCATGAAAAAGTGTGCAAAATGCGAAGAGAAAAAAAAGACGAGGAGCATGAAAAGGTGTGAAAAATGCAAGGAGCATGAAAAGGTGTGGAAAATGTGAGAAGCATGAAAAGGTGTGAAAAATGAGAGGAGCATGAAAAGGTGTAAAAAATGTGTGGAGCATGAAAAGGTGTGAAAAAAGCGAGGCGCAAAAAAAAAAATAAAAAGAAGAGGAGCATGAACAGGTGTGAAAAATTCGAGGAGCATGAAAAGGTGTGAAAAATGCAAGGAGCATGAAAAAGAGTGAAAAATTGGAGGAGCAAAAAAAAAAAGACGAGGAGCATGAAAAGGTGTGAAAAATGCCAGGAGCATGAAAATGTGTCAAAAATTCTAGGAGCATGAAAAGGTGTGAAAAATGTGAGGAGCATGAAAAGGTGTGAAAAATGAGAGGAGCATGAAAAGGTGTGAAAAATGCAAGGAGCATGAAAAAGAGTGAAAAATGCGAGGAGCAAAAAAAAAAATAAAAAGAAGAGGAGCATGAACAGGTGTGAAAAATTCGAGGAGCATGAAAAGGTGTGAAAAATGCAAGGAGCATGAAAAAGAGTGAAAAATTGGAGGAGCAAAAAAAAAAAGACGAGGAGCATGAAAAGGTGTGAAAAATGCCAGGAGCATGAAAATGTGTCAAAAATTCTAGGAGCATGAAAAGGTGTGAAAAATGTGAGGAGCATGAAAAGGTGTGAAAAATGAGAGGAGCATGAAAAGGTGTGAAAAATGCAAGGAGAAAAAAAAAAAAAAAAAAAGACCAGGAACATGAAAAGATGTGAAAAATGTGAGGAGAAAAAAAAAAAAAAAAAGAAAGAAAGAAAGACCAGGAGCATGAAAAGGTGTGAAAAATGCGAGGAGCAAAAAAAAAAAAAGAAAGACCAGGAGCATGAAAAGGTGTGAAAAATGCGGGGAGCAAAAAAAAAAAAAGAAAGACCAGGAGCATGAAAAGGTGTGAAAAATGCGAGGAGTAAAAAAAAAAAAAGAAAGACCAGGAGCATGAAAAGGTGTGAAAAATGCGAGGAGCAAAAAAAAAAAAAAAAAAAAAGAAAGACCAGGAGCATGAAAAGGTGTGAAAAATACGAGGAGCAAAAAAAAGAAAGACCAGGAGCATGAAAAGGTGTGAAAAATGCGAGGAGCAAAAAAAAAAAAAAAAGACCAGGAGCATGAAAAGGTGTGAAAAATGCGAGGAGCAAAAAAAAAAAAAAAAAAAAGAGACCAGGAACATGAAAAGGTGTGAAAAATGCGAGGAGCAAAAAAAAAAAGAAAAAAAGAAAGACCAGGAGCATGAAAAGGTGTGAAAAATGCGGGGAGCAAAAAAAAACAAAAAGAAAGACCAGGAGCATGAAAAGGTGTGAAAAATGCGACGAGCATGAAAAGTTGTGAAAAATGCGAGGAGCATGAATAGGTGTGAAAAATGCGAGGAGCATGAAGAGGTGTTCAAAATGCGAGGAGCATGAAAAGGTGTGAAAAATGCGAGGAGCAAAAAAAAAAAAAAAAAAAAAGAAAGACCAGGAGCATGAAAAGGTGTGAAAAATACGAGGAGCAAAAAAAAGAAAGACCAGGAGCATGAAAAGGTGTGAAAAATTCGAGGAGCAAAAAAAAAAAAAAAAAAAAGACCAGGAGCATGAAAAGGTGTGAAAAATGCTAGGAGCATGAAGAGGTGTGAAAAATGCGAAGAGTAAAAAAAAAAGGCGAGGAGCATGAAAAAGTGTGCAAAATGCGAAGAGAAAAAAAAGACGAGGAGCATGAAAAGGTGTGAAAAATGCAAGGAGCATGAAAAGGTGTGGAAAATGTGAGAAGCATGAAAAGGTGTGAAAAATGAGAGGAGCATGAAAAGGTGTAAAAAATGTGTGGAGCATGAAAAGGTGTGAAAAAAGCGAGGCGCAAAAAAAAAAATAAAAAGAAGAGGAGCATGAACAGGTGTGAAAAATTCGAGGAGCATGAAAAGGTGTGAAAAATGCAAGGAGCATGAAAAAGAGTGAAAAATTGGAGGAGCAAAAAAAAAAAGACGAGGAGCATGAAAAGGTGTGAAAAATGCCAGGAGCATGAAAATGTGTCAAAAATTCTAGGAGCATGAAAAGGTGTGAAAAATGTGAGGAGCATGAAAAGGTGTGAAAAATGAGAGGAGCATGAAAAGGTGTGAAAAATGCAAGGAGCATGAAAAAGAGTGAAAAATGCGAGGAGCAAAAAAAAAAATAAAAAGAAGAGGAGCATGAACAGGTGTGAAAAATTCGAGGAGCATGAAAAGGTGTGAAAAATGCAAGGAGCATGAAAAAGAGTGAAAAATTGGAGGAGCAAAAAAAAAAAGACGAGGAGCATGAAAAGGTGTGAAAAATGCCAGGAGCATGAAAATGTGTCAAAAATTCTAGGAGCATTAAAAGGTGTGAAAAATGAGAGGAGCATGAAAAGGTGTGAAAAATGCAAGGAGCATAAAAAAGAGTGAAAAATGCGAGGAGCAAAAAAAAAAAAAAAAGACCAGGAGCATGAAAAGTTGTGAAAAATGCGAGGAGCAAAAAAAAAAAAAAAGACGAGGAGCATGAAAAGGTGTGAAAAATGCGAGGAGCAAAAAAAAAAAAAAAAGACCAGGAGCATGAAAAGGTGTGAAAAATGCGAGGAGCAAAAAAAAAAAAAAAAAAAAGACCAGGAGCATGAAAAGGTGTGAAAAATTCGAGGAGCAAAAAAAAAAAAAAAAAAAGACCAGGAGCATGAGAAGGTGTGAAAAATGTGAGGAGAAAAAAAAAAAAAAAAAAGACCAGGAGCATGAAAAGGGGTGAAAAAAGCGAGGAGCAAAAAAAAAAAAAAAAAAAAAAAGAGACCAGGAACATGAAAAGGTGTGAAAAATGCGAAGAGCAAAAAAAAAAAAAAGACCAGGAGCATGAAAAGGTGTGAAAAATGTGAGGAGCAAAAAAAAAAAAAAAAGAAAGAAAGAAAGACCAGGAGCATGAAAAGGTGTGAAAAATGCGAGGAGCAAAAAAAAAAAGAAAAAAAGAAAGACCAGGAGCATGAAAAGGTGTGAAAAATGCGAGGAGCAAAAAAAAAAAAAAGACCAGGAGCATGAAAAGGTGTGAAAAATGTGAGGAGCAAAAAAAAAAAAAAAAGAAAGAAAGAAAGACCAGGAGCATGAAAAGGTGTGAAAAATGCGAGGAGCAAAAAAAAAAAAAAAGACCAGGAACATGAAAAGGTGTGAAAAATGCGAGGAGCAAAAAAAAAAAAAAAGAAAGAAAGAAAGACCAGGAGCATGAAAAGGTGTGAAAAATGCGAGGAGCAAAAAAAAAAAAAAGACCAGGAGCGTGAAAAGGTGTGAAAAATTCGAGGAGAAAAAAAAAAAAAAAAAAAAAAGACCAGGAGCATGAGAAGGTGTGAAAAATGTGAGGAGAAAAAAAAAAAAAAAAAGACCAGGAGCATGAAAAGGTGTGAAAAATGCGAGGAGCAAAAAAAAAAAAAAAAAAAAAAAGAGACCAGGAACATGAAAAGGTGTGAAAAATGCGAGGAGCAAAAAAAAAAAAAAAAGACCAGGAGCATGAAAAGGTGTGAAAAATGCGAGGAGCAAAAAAAAAAAAAAAAAAAAAAAGAGACCAGGAACATGAAAAGGTGTGAAAAATGCGAGGAGCAAAAAAAAAAAAAAAAAAAAAAAAGACCAGGAGCATGAAAAGGTGTGAAAAATGCGAGGAGCAAAAAAAAAAAAAAAAAAAAAAAGAAACCAGGAACAAGAAAAGGTGTGAAAAAAGAGAGGAGCAAAAAAAAAAAAAAAAAAAAAAAGAGACCAGGAACATGAAAAGGTGTGAAAAATGCGAGGAGCAAAAAAAAAAAGAAAAAAAGAAAGACCAGGAGCATGAAAAGGTGTGAAAAATGCGGGGAGCAAAAAAAAAAAAAAGAAAGACCAGGAGCATGAAAAGGTGTGAAAAATGCGACGAGCATGAAAAGTTGTGAAAAATGCGAGGAGCATGAAGAGGTGTGAAAAATGCGAGGAGCATGAAAAGGTGTGAAAAATTCGAGGAGCGAAAAAAAAAAAAAAAAAAGACCAGGAGCATGAAAAGGTGTGAAAAATTCGAGGAGCAAAAAAAATAAAAAAAAAAAGACCAGGAGCATGAAAAGGTGTGAAAAATTCGAGGAGCAAAAAAAAAAAAAAAAAAAGACCAGGAGCATGAGAAGGTGTGAAAAATGCGAGGAGCAAAAAAAAAAAAAAGACCAGGAGCGTGAAAAGTTGTGAAAAATTCGAGGAGCAAAAAAAAAAAAAAAAAAAAAGACCAGGAGCATGAGAAGGTGTGAAAAATGTGAGGAGAAAAAAAAAAAAAAAAAGACCAGGAACATGAAAAGGTGTGAAAAATGCGAGGAGCAAAAAAAAAAAAAAAGAAAGAAAGAAAGACCAGGAGCATGAAAAGGTGTGAAAAATGCGAGGAGCAAAAAAAAAAAAAAAGACCAGGAGCGTGAAAAGGTGTGAAAAATGCGAGGAGCAAAAAAAAAAAAAAAAAAAAGAAAGACCAGGAGCATGAAAAGGTGTGAAAAATGCCAGGAGCATGAAAATGTGTCAAAAATTCTAGGAGCATGAAAAGGTGTGAAAAATGTGAGGAGCATGAAAAGGTGTGAAAAATGAGAGGAGCATGAAAAGGTGTGAAAAATGCAAGGAGCATGAAAAAGAGTGAAAAATGCGAGGAGCAAAAAAAAAAATAAAAAGAAGAGGAGCATGAACAGGTGTGAAAAATTCGAGGAGCATGAAAAGGTGTGAAAAATGCAAGGAGCATGAAAAAGAGTGAAAAATTGGAGGAGCAAAAAAAAAAAGACGAGGAGCATGCAAAGGTGTGAAAAATGCCAGGAGCATGAAAATGTGTCAAAAATTCTAGGAGCATGAAAAGGTGTGAAAAATGTGAGGAGCATGAAAAGGTGTGAAAAATGAGAGGAGCATGAAAAGGTGTGAAAAATGCAAGGAGCATAAAAAAGAGTGAAAAATGCGAGGAGCAAAAAAAAAAAAAAAAGACCAGGAGCATGAAAAGTTGTGAAAAATGCGAGGAGCAAAAAAAAAAAAAAAGACGAGGAGCATGAAAAGGTGTGAAAAATGCGAGGAGCAAAAAAAAAAAAAAAAGACCAGGAGCATGAAAAGGTGTGAAAAATGCGAGGAGCAAAAAAAAAAAAAAAAAAAAGACCAGGAGCATGAAAAGGTGTGAAAAATTCGAGGAGCAAAAAAAAAAAAAAAAAAAGACCAGGAGCATGAGAAGGTGTGAAAAATGTGAGGAGAAAAAAAAAAAAAAAAAAGACCAGGAGCATGAAAAGGTGTGAAAAATGCGAGGAGCAAAAAAAAAAAAAAAAAAAAAAAGAGACCAGGAACATGAAAAGGTGTGAAAAATGCGAGGAGCAAAAAAAAAAAAAAAAGACCAGGAGCATGAAAAGGTGTGAAAAATGCGAGGAGCAAAAAAAAAAAAAAAGAGACCAGGAACAAGAAAAGGTGTGAAAAATGCGAGGAGCAAAAAAAAAAAAAAAAAAAAAAAAAGACCAGGAGCATGAAAAGGTGTGAAAAATGCGAGGAGCAAAAAAAAAAAAAAAAAAAAAAAAAAACCAGGAACAAGAAAAGGTGTGAAAAAAGAGAGGAAAAAAAAAAAAAAAAAAAAAAAAAAAGAGACCAGGAACATGAAAAGGTGTGAAAAATGCGAGGAGCAAAAAAAAAAAGAAAAAAAGAAAGACCAGGAGCATGAAAAGGTGTGAAAAATGCGGGGAGCAAAAAAAAAAAAAAGAAAGACCAGGAGCATGAAAAGGTGTGAAAAATGCGACGAGCATGAAAAGTTGTGAAAAATGCGAGGAGCATGAAGAGGTGTGAAAAATGCGAGGAGCATGAAAAGGTGTGAAAAATTCGAGGAGCGAAAAAAAAAAAAAAAAAAGACCAGGAGCATGAAAAGGTGTGAAAAATTCGAGGAGCAAAAAAAATAAAAAAAAAAAGACCAGGAGCATGAAAAGGTGTGAAAAATTCGAGGAGCAAAAAAAAAAAAAAAAAAAGACCAGGAGCATGAGAAGGTGTGAAAAATGCGAGGAGCAAAAAAAAAAAAAAGACCAGGAGCGTGAAAAGGTGTGAAAAATGCGAAGAACAAAAAAAAAAAAAGAAAGACCAGGAGCATGAAAAGGTGTGAAAAATGCGAGGAGCAAAAGAAAAAAAAAAGACCAGGAGCATGAAAATGTGTGAAAAATGCGAGGAGCAAAAAAAAAAAAAAAGAAAGAAAGAAAGACCAGGAGCATGAAAAGGTGTGAAAAATGCGAGGAGCAAAAAAAAAAAAAAAAGACCAGGAGCGTGAAAAGGTGTGAAAAAAGCGAAGAACAAAAAAAAAAAAAAGAAAGACCAGGAGCATGAAAAGGTGTGAAAAATGCTAGGAGCATGAAGAGGTGTGAAAAATGCGAACAGTAAAAAAAAAAGGCGAGGAGCATGAAAAAGTGTGCAAAATGCGAAGAGAAAAAAAAGACGAGGAGCATGAAAAGGTGTGAAAAATGCAAGGAGCATGAAAAGGTGTGGAAAATGTGAGAAGCATGAAAAGGTGTGAAAAATGAGAGGAGCATGAAAAGGTGTAAAAAATGTGTGGAGCATGAAAAGGTGTGAAAAAAGCGAGGCGCAAAAAAAAAAATAAAAAGAAGAGGAGCATGAACAGGTGTGAAAAATTCGAGGAGCATGAAAAGGTGTGAAAAATGCAAGGAGCATGAAAAAGAGTGAAAAATTGGAGGAGCAAAAAAAAAAAGACGAGGAGCATGAAAAGGTGTGAAAAATGCCAGGAGCATGAAAATGTGTCAAAAATTCTAGGAGCATGAAAAGGTGTGAAAAATGTGAGGAGCATGAAAAGGTGTGAAAAATGAGAGGAGCATGAAAAGGTGTGAAAAATGCAAGGAGCATGAAAAAGAGTGAAAAATGCGAGGAGCAAAAAAAAAAATAAAAAGAAGAGGAGCATGAACAGGTGTGAAAAATTCGAGGAGCATGAAAAGGTGTGAAAAATGCAAGGAGCATGAAAAAGAGTGAAAAATTGGAGGAGCAAAAAAAAAAAGACGAGGAGCATGAAAAGGTGTGAAAAATGCCAGGAGCATGAAAATGTGTCAAAAATTCTAGGAGCATGAAAAGGTGTGAAAAATGTGAGGAGCATGAAAAGGTGTGAAAAATGAGAGGAGCATGAAAAGGTGTGAAAAATGCAAGGAGAAAAAAAAAAAAAAAAAAAGACCAGGAACATGAAAAGATGTGAAAAATGTGAGGAGAAAAAAAAAAAAAAAAAGAAAGAAAGAAAGACCAGGAGCATGAAAAGGTGTGAAAAATGCGAGGAGCAAAAAAAAAAAAAGAAAGACCAGGAGCATGAAAAGGTGTGAAAAATGCGGGGAGCAAAAAAAAAAAAAGAAAGACCAGGAGCATGAAAAGGTGTGAAAAATGCGAGGAGTAAAAAAAAAAAAAGAAAGACCAGGAGCATGAAAAGGTGTGAAAAATGCGAGGAGCAAAAAAAAAAAAAAAAGAAAAGAAAGACCAGGAGCATGAAAAGGTGTGAAAAATACGAGGAGCAAAAAAAAGAAAGACCAGGAGCATGAAAAGGTGTGAAAAATGCGAGGAGCAAAAAAAAAAAAAAAAGACCAGGAGCATGAAAAGGGGTGAAAAATGCGAGGAGAAAAAAAAAAAAAAAAAAAAAGAGACCAGGAACATGAAAAGGTGTGAAAAATGCGAGGAGCAAAAAAAAAAAGAAAAAAAGAAAGACCAGGAGCATGAAAAGGTGTGAAAAATGCGGGGAGCAAAAAAAAACAAAAAGAAAGACCAGGAGCATGAAAAGGTGTGAAAAATGCGACGAGCATGAAAAGTTGTGAAAAATGCGAGGAGCATGAATAGGTGTGAAAAATGCGAGGAGCATGAAGAGGTGGTCAAAATGCGAGGAGCATGAAAAGGTGTGAAAAATGCGAGGAGCAAAAAAAAAAAAAAAAAAAAAGAAAGACCAGGAGCATGAAAAGGTGTGAAAAATACGAGGAGCAAAAAAAAGAAAGACCAGGAGCATGAAAAGGTGTGAAAAATTCGAGGAGCAAAAAAAAAAAAAAAAAAAGACCAGGAGCATGAAAAGGTGTGAAAATTTCGAGGAGCAAAAAAAAAAAAAAAAAAAAGACCAGGAGCATGAAAAGGTGTGAAAAATGCGAGGAGAAAAAAAAAAAAAAAAAAAAGACCAGGAGCATGAAAAGGTGTGAAAAATGCGAGGAGAAAAAAAAAAAAAAAGACAGAAAGAAAGACCAGGAGCTAGAAAAGGTGTGAAAAATGCGAGGAGAAAAAAAAAAAAAAAGACCAGGAGCGTGAAAAGGTGTGAAAAAAGCGAAGAACAAAAAAAAAAAAAGAAAGACCAGGAGCATGAAAAGGTGTGAAAAATGCGAGGAGCATGAAGAGGTGTTCAAAATGCGAGGAGCATGAAAAGGTCTGAAAAATTTGAGGAGCAAAAAAAAAAAAAAACCAGGAGCATGAAAAGGTGTGAAAAATACGAGGAGCAAAAAAAAGAAAGACCAGGAGCATGAAAAGGTGTGAAAAATTCGAGGAGCAAAAAAAAAAAAAAAAAAAAGACCAGGAGCATGAAAAGGTGTGAAAATTTCGAGGAGCAAAAAAAAAAAAAAAAAAAAGACCAGGAGCATGAAAAGGTGTGAAAAATGCGAGGAGCATGAAGAGGTGTTCAAAATGCGAGGAGCATGAAAAGGTCTGAAAAATTTGAGGAGCAAAAAAAAAAAAAAACCAGGAGCATGAAAAGGTGTGAAAAATGCGAGGAGCAAAAAAAAAAAAAAAAAAAAAAAAAGACCAGGAACATGAAAAGGTGTGAAAAATGCGAGGAGAAAAAAAAAAAAAAAAAAGAAAGAAAGAAAGACCAGGAGCATGAAAAGGTGTGAAAAATGCGAGGAGCAAAAAAAAAAAAAAAAAAAAGAAAGACCAGGAGCATGAAAAGGTGTGAAAAATGCGAGGAGCAAAAAAAAAAAAAAGAAAGACCAGGAGCATAAAAAGGTGTGAAAAATGCGAGGAGCAAAAAAAAAAAGAGAAAGACCAGGAGCATGAAAAGGTGTGAAAAATGCAAGGAGCATGAAAAGGTGTGAAAAATGCGAGGAGCAAAAAAAAAAAGAGAAAGACCAGGAGCATGAAAAGGTGTGAAAAATGCGACGAGCATGAAAAGTTGTGAAAAATGCGAGGAGCATGAAGAGGTGTGAAAAATGCGAGGAGCATGAAAAGGTGTGAAAAATTCGAGGAGCAAAAAAAAAAAAAAAGAAAGAAAGAAAGACCAGGAGCATGAAAAGGTGTGTAAAATACGAGGAGCAAAAAAAAAAAAAGAAAGACCAGGAGCATGAAAAGGTGTGAAAAATGCGAGGAGCAAAAAAAAAAAAAAGACCAGGAGCATGAAAAGGTGTGAAAAATTCGAGGAGCAAAAAAAAAAAAAAAGAAAGAAAGAAAGACCAGGAGCATGAAAAGGTGTGAAAAATGCGAGGAGCAAAAAAAAAAAAAAAAAAAAAAAAAAGACAAGGAGCATGAAAAGGTGTGAAAAATGCGAGGAGCAAAAAAAAAAAAAGAAAGACCAGGAGCATGAAAAGGTGTGAAAAATGCGAGGAGCAAAAAAAAAAAAAAGACCAGGAGCATGAAAAGGTGTGAAAAATTTGAGGAGCAAAAAAAAAAAAAAAGAAAGAAAGAAAGACCAGGAGCATGAAAAGGTGTGAAAAATGCGAGGAGCAAAAAAAAAAAAAAAAAAGACCAGGAGCATGAAAAGGTTTGAAAAATGCGAGGAGCAAAAAAAAAAAAAGAAAGACCAGGAGCATGAAAAGGTGTGAAAAATGCGAGGAGCAAAAAAAAAAAAAAGACCAGGAGCATGAAAAGGTGTGAAAAATTTGAGGAGCAAAAAAAAAAAAAAAGAAAGAAAGAAAGACCAGGAGCATGAAAAGGTGTGAAAAATGCGAGGAGCAAAAAAAAAAAAAAAAAAGACCAGGAGCATGAAAAGGTGTGAAAAATGCGAGGAGCAAAAAAAAAAAAAAAAAAAAGACCAGGAGCATGAAAAGGTGTGAAAAATTCGAGGAGCAAAAAAAAAAAAAAAAAAAAGAGACCAGGAACATGAAAAGGTGTGAAAAATTCGAGGAGCAAAAAAAAAAAGAAAAAAAGAAAGACCAGGAGCATGAAAAGGTGTGAAAAATGCGGGGAGCAAAAAAAAAAAAAAGAAAGACCAGGAGCATGAAAAGGTGTGAAAAATGCGACGAGCATGAAAAGTTGTGAAAAATGCGAGGAGCATGAAGAGGTGTGAAAAATGCGAGGAGCATGAAAAGGTGTGAAAAATTCGAGGAGCAAAAAAAAAAAAAAAGAAAGAAAGAAAGACCAGGAGCATGAAAAGGTGTGTAAAATGCGAGGAGCAAAAAAAAAAAAAGAAAGACCAGGAGCATGAAAAGGTGTGAAAAATGCGAGGAGCAAAAAAAAAAAAAAGACCAGGAGCATGAAAAGGTGTGAAAAATTCGAGGAGCAAAAAAAAAAAAAAAAGAAAGAAAGAAAGACCAGGAGCATGAAAAGGTGTGAAAAATGCGAGGAGCAAAAAAAAAAAAAGAAAGACCAGGAGCATGAAAAGGTGTGAAAAATGCGAGGAGCAAAAAAAAAAAAAAAAAAAGACCAGGAGCAAGAGAAGGTGTGAAAAAAGTGAGGAGAAAAAAAAAAAAAAAAAAAAGACCAGGAGCATGAGAAGGTGTGAAAAATGTGAGGAGAAAAAAAAAAAAAAAAAAGACCAGGAACATGAAAAGGTGTGAAAAATGCGAGGAGCAAAAAAAAAAAAAAAGAAAGAAAGAAAGACCAGGAGCATGAAAAGGTGTGAAAAATGCGAGGAGCAAAAAAAAAAAAAAAGACCAGGAGCGTGAAAAGGTGTGAAAAATGCGAAGAACAAAAAAAAAAAAAGAAAGACCAGGAGCATGAAAAGGTGTGAAAAATGCTAGGAGCATGAAGAGGTGTGAAAAATGCGAAGAGTAAAAAAAAAAGGCGAGGAGCATGAAAAAGTGTGCAAAATGCGAAGAGAAAAAAAAGACGAGGAGCATGAAAAGGTGTGAAAAATGCAAGGAGCATGAAAAGGTGTGGAAAATGTGAGAAGCATGAAAAGGTGTGAAAAATGAGAGGAGCATGAAAAGGTGTAAAAAATGTGTGGAGCATGAAAAGGTGTGAAAAAAGCGAGGCGCAAAAAAAAAAATAAAAAGAAGAGGAGCATGAACAGGTGTGAAAAATTCGAGGAGCATGAAAAGGTGTGAAAAATGCAAGGAGCATGAAAAAGAGTGAAAAATTGGAGGAGCAAAAAAAAAAAGACGAGGAGCATGAAAAGGTGTGAAAAATGCCAGGAGCATGAAAATGTGTCAAAAATTCTAGGAGCATGAAAAGGTGTGAAAAATGTGAGGAGCATGAAAAGGTGTGAAAAATGAGAGGAGCATGAAAAGGTGTGAAAAATGCAAGGAGCATGAAAAAGAGTGAAAAATGCGAGGAGCAAAAAAAAAAAAAAAAGACCAGGAGCATGAAAAGTTGTGAAAAATGCGAGGAGCAAAAAAAAAAAAAAAGACCAGGAGCATGAAAAGGTGTGAAAAATGCGAGGAGCAAAAAAAAAAAAAAAAGACCAGGAGCATGAAAAGGTGTGAAAAATGCGAGGAGCAAAAAAAAAAAAAAGACCAGGAGCATGAAAAGGTGTGAAAAATTTGAGGAGCAAAAAAAAAAAAAAAGAAAGAAAGAAAGACCAGGAGCATGAAAAGGTGTGAAAAATGCGAGGAGCAAAAAAAAAAAAAAAAAAAAAAAAAGACCAGGAGCATGAAAAGGTTTGAAAAATGCGAGGAGCAAAAAAAAAAAAAAGAAAGACCAGGAGCATGAAAAGGGGTGAAAAATGCGAGGAGCAAAAAAAAAAAAAAAGACCAGGAGCATGAAAAGGTGTGAAAAATTTGAGGAGCAAAAAAAAAAAAAAAGAAAGAAAGAAAGACCAGGAGCATGAAAAGGTGTGAAAAATGCGAGGAGCAAAAAAAAAAAAAAAAAAAAAAAAGACCAGGAGCATGAAAAGGTGTGAAAAATGCGAGGAGCAAAAAAAAAAAAAAAAAAAAGACCAGGAGCATGAAAAGGTGTGAAAAATTCGAGGAGCAAAAAAAAAAAAAAAAAAAAGACCAGGAGCATGAGAAGGTGTGAAAAATGTGAGGAGAAAAAAAAAAAAAAAAGACCAGGAACATGAAAAGGTGTGAAAAATGCGAGGAGCAAAAAAAAAAAAAAAGAAAGAAAGAAAGACCAGGAGCATGAAAAGGTGTGAAAAATGCGAGGAGCAAAAAAAAAAAAAAAAGACCAGGAGCGTGAAAAGGTGTGAAAAATGCGAAGAACAAAAAAAAAAAAAGAAAGACCAGGAGCATGAAAAGGTGTGAAAAATGCTAGGAGCATGAAGAGGTGTGAAAAATGCGAAGAGTAAAAAAAAAAGGCGAGGAGCATGAAAAAGTGTGCAAAATGCGAAGAGAAAAAAAAGACGAGGAGCATGAAAAGGTGTGAAAAATGCAAGGAGCATGAAAAGGTGTGGAAAATGTGAGAAGCATGAAAAGGTGTGAAAAATGAGAGGAGCATGAAAAGGTGTAAAAAATGTGTGGAGCATGAAAAGGTGTGAAAAAAGCGAGGCGCAAAAAAAAAAATAAAAAGAAGAGGAGCATGAACAGGTGTGAAAAATTCGAGGAGCATGAAAAGGTGTGAAAAATGCAAGGAGCATGAAAAAGAGTGAAAAATTGGAGGAGCAAAAAAAAAAAGACGAGGAGCATGAAAAGGTGTGAAAAATGCCAGGAGCATGAAAATGTGTCAAAAATTCTAGGAGCATGAAAAGGTGTGAAAAATGTGAGGAGCATGAAAAGGTGTGAAAAATGAGAGGAGCATGAAAAGGTGTGAAAAATGCAAGGAGCATGAAAAAGAGTGAAAAATGCGAGGAGCAAAAAAAAAAATAAAAAGAAGAGGAGCATGAACAGGTGTGAAAAATTCGAGGAGCATGAAAAGGTGTGAAAAATGCAAGGAGCATGAAAAAGAGTGAAAAATTGGAGGAGAAAAAAAAAAAAGACGAGGAGCATGAAAAGGTGTGAAAAATGCCAGGAGCATGAAAATGTGTCAAAAATTCTAGGAGCATGAAAAGGTGTGAAAAATGTGAGGAGCATGAAAAGGTGTGAAAAATGCAAGGAGCATAAAAAAGAGTGAAAAATGCGAGGAGCAAAAAAAAAAAAAAAAGACCAGGAGCATGAAAAGTTGTGAAAAATGCGAGGAGCAAAAAAAAAAAAAAAGACCAGGAGCATGAAAAGGTGTGAAAAATGCGAGGAGTAAAAAAAAAAAAAAAAAGACCAGGAGCATGAAAAGGTGTGAAAAATGCGAGGAGCAAAAAAAAAAAAAAAAAAAAGACCAGGAGCATGAAAAGGTGTGAAAAATTCGAGGAGCAAAAAAAAAAAAAAAAAAAGACCAGGAGCATGAGAAGGGGTGAAAAATGTGAGGAGAAAAAAAAAAAAAAAAAAGACCAGGAGCATGAAAAGGTGAGAAAAATGCGAGGAGCAAAAAAAAAAAAAAAAAAAAAAAGAGACCAGGAACATGAAAAGGTGTGAAAAATGCGAGGAGCAAAAAAAAAAAAAAAAGACCAGGAGCATGAAAAGGTGTGAAAAATGCGAGGAGCAAAAAAAAAAAAAAAAAAAAAAAGAGACCAGGAACATGAAAAGGTGTGAAAAATGCGAGGAGCAAAAAAAAAAAAAAAAAAAAAAAAAAGACCAGGAGCAAGAAAAGGTGTGAAAAATGCGAGGAGCAAAAAAAAAAAAAAAAAAAAAAAGAGACCAGGAACATGAAAAGGTGTGAAAAATGCGAGGAGCAAAAAAAAAAAGAAAAAAAGAAAGACCAGGAGCATGAAAAGGTGTCAAAAATGCGGGGAGCAAAAAAAAAAAAAAGAAAGACCAGGAGCATGAAAAGGTGTGAAAAATGCGACGAGCATGAAAAGTTGTGAAAAATGCGAGGAGCATGAAGAGGTGTGAAAAATGCGAGGAGCATGAAAAGGTGTGAAAAATTCGAGGAGCAAAAAAAAAAAAAAAAAAGACCAGGAGCATGAAAAGGTGTGAAAAATTCGAGGAGCAAAAAAAAATAAAAAAAAAAAGACCAGGAGCATGAAAAGGTGTGAAAAATGCGAGGAGCAAAAAAAAAAAGAAAAAAAGAAAGACCAGGAGCATGAAAAGGTGTGAAAAATGCGGGGAGCAAAAAAAAAAAAAAGAAAGACCAGGAGCATGAAAAGGTGTGAAAAATGCGACGAGCATGAAAAGTTGTGAAAAATGCGAGGAGCATGAAGAGGAGAGAAAAATGCGAGGAGCATGAAAAGGTGTGAAAAATTCGAGGAGCAAAAAAAAAAAAAAAAAAGACCAGGAGCATGAAAAGGTGTGAAAAATTCGAGGAGCAAAAAAAAATAAAAAAAAAAAAGACCAGGAGCATGAAAAGGTGTGAAAAATTCGAGGAGCAAAAAAAAAAAAAAAAAAAGACCAGGAGCATGAGAAGGTGTGAAAAATGCGAGGAGCAAAAAAAAAAAAAAAGTCCAGGAGCGTGAAAAGGTGTGAAAAATGCGAAGAACAAAAAAAAAAAAAAAAAAAGACCAGGAGCATGAAAAGGTATGAAAAATGCGAGGAGCAAAAAAAAAAAAAAAGACCAGGAGCATGAAAAGGTGTGAAAAATGTGAGGAGAAAAAAAAAAAAAAAAAAAAGACCAGGAACATGAAAAGGTGTGAAAAATGCGAGGAGGAAAAAAAAAAAAAAAAGAAAAAAAAAAAGACCAGGAACATGAAAAGGTGTGAAAAATGCGAGGAGCAAAAAAAAAAAAAAGACCAGGAGCGTGAAAAGGTGTGAAAAATGCGAAGAACAAAAAAAAAAAAAGAAAGACCAGGAGCATGAAAAGGTGTGAAAAATGCGAGGAGCATGAAGAGGTGTGAAAAATGCGAGGAGCATGAAAAGGTGTGAAAAATTTGAGGAGCAAAAAAAAAAAAAAACCAGGAGCATGAAAAGGTGTGAAAAATGCGAGGAGCAAAAAAAAAAAAAAAAAAGACCATGAACATGAAAAGGTGTGAAAAATGCGAGGAGAAAAAAAAAAAAAAAAGAAAGAAAGAAAGACCAGGAGCATGAAAAGGTGTGAAAAATGCGAGGAGCATGAAAAGGTGTGGAAAATGTGAGAAGCATGAAAAGGTGTGAAAAATGAGAGGAGCATGAAAAGGTGTGAAAAATGCGAGGAGCAAAAAAAAAAGAAAAAAAGAAAGACCAGGAGCATGAAAAGGTGTGAAAAATGCGGGGAGCAAAAAAAAAAAAAGAAAGACCAGGAGCATGAAAAGGTCTGAAAAATGCGAGGAGCAAAAAAAAAAAAAGAAAGACCAGGAGCATGAAAAGGTCTGAAAAATGCGAGGAGCAAAAAAAAAAAAAAGACCAGGAGGATGAAAAGGTGTGAAAAATTCGAGGAGCAAAAAAAAAAAAAAAAAAAAACCAGGAGCATGAAAAGGTGTGAAAAATGCGAGGAGAAAAAAAAAAAAAAAAAGAAAGAAAGAAAGACCAGGAGCATGAAAAGGTGTGAAAAATGCGAGGAGCAAAAAAAAAAAAAGAAAGACCAGGAGCATGAAAAGGTGTGAACAATGCGGGGAGCAAAAAAAAAAAAAAAGAAAGACCAGGAGCATGAAAAGGTGTGAAAAATGCGACGAGCATGAAAAGTTGTGAAAAATGCGAGGAGCATGAAGAGGTGTGAAAAATGCGAGGAGCATGAAAAGGTGTGAAAAATTCGAGGAGCAAAAAAAAAAAAAAAAAAGATCAGGAGCATGAAAAGGTGTGAAAAATGCGAGGAGAAAAAAAAAAAAAAAAAAAGAAAGACCAGGAGCATGAAAAGGTGTGAAAAATGCGAGGAGCAAAAAAAAAAAAAAGACCAGGAGCATGAGAAGGTGTGAAAAATGCGAGGAGCAAAAAAAAAAAAAAAAAGAAAGAAAGAAAGACCAGGAGCATGAGAAGGTGTGAAAAATGCGAGGAGCAAAAAAAAAAAAAAAAAAAGAAAGAAAGAAAGACCAGGAGCATGAAAAGGTGTGAAAAATGCGAGGAGCAAAAAAAAAAAAAAAAAAAAGAAAGACCAGGAGCATGAAAAGGTGTGAAAAATGCGAGGAGCAAAAAAAAAAAAAAAAAAAAGAAAGACCAGGAGCATGAAAAGGTGTGAAAAATGCGAGGAGCAAAAAAAAAAAAAAAAAAAAAAAACCAGGAGCATGAAAAGGTGTGAAAAATGCGAGGAGAAAAAAAAAAAAAAAAAAGAAAGACCAGGAGCATGAAAAGGTGTGAAAAATGCGAGGAGAACAAAAAAAAAAAAAGAAAGAAAGAAAGACCAGGAGCATGAAAAGGTGTGAAAAATGCGAGGAGCAAAAAAAAAAAAAAAAAAAAAGAAAGACCAGGAGCATGAAAAGGTGTGAAAAATGCGGGGAGCAAAAAAAAAAAAAAGAAAGACCAGGAGCATGAAAAGTTGTGAAAAATGCGACGAGCATGAAAAGTTGTGAAAAATGCGAGGAGCATGAAGAGGTGTGAAAAATGCGAGGAGCATGAAAAGGTGTGAAAAATTCGAGGAGCAAAAAAAAAAAAAAAAAAAGATCAGGAGCATGAAAAGGTGTGAAAAATGCGAGGAGCAAAAAAAAAAAAAAAAAAGAAAGAAAGAAAGACCAGGAGCATGAAAAGGTGTGAAAAATGCGAGGAGCAAAAAAAAAAAAAAAAAAAGAAAGACCAGGAGCATGAAAAGGTGTGAAAAATGCGAGGAGCAAAAAAAAAAAAAAGACCAGGAGCATGAGAAGGTGTGAAAAATGCGAGGAGCAAAAAAAAAAAAAAAAGAAAGAAAGAAAGACCAGGAGCATGAAAAGGTGTGAAAAATGCGAGGAGCAAAAAAAAAAAAAAGAAAGAAAGAAAGAAAGACCAGGAGCATGAAAAGGTGTGAAAAATGCGAGGAGCAAAAAAAAAAAAAAAAAAAGAAAGACCAGGAGCATGAAAAGGTGTGAAAAATGCGAGGAGCAAAAAAAAAAAAAAGACCAGGAGCATGAGAAGGTGTGAAAAATGCGAGGAGCAAAAAAAAAAAAAAGAAAGAAAGAAAGAAAGACCAGGAGCATGAAAAGGTGTGAAAAATGCGAGGAGCAAAAAAAAAAAAAAAAAAAGAAAGACCAGGAGCATGAAAAGGTGTGAAAAATGCGAGGAACAAAAAAAAAAAAAAGACCAGGAGCGTGAAAAGGTGTGAAAAATGCGAAGAACAAAAAAAAAAAAAAAGACCAGGAGCATGAAAAGGTGTGAAAAATGTGAGGAGAAAAAAAAAAAAAAAAAAGACCAGGAAAATGAAAAGGTGTGAAAAATGCGAGGAGCAAAAAAAAAAAAAAAAAGAAAGAAAGAAAGACCAGGAGCATGAAAAGGTGTGAAAAATGCGAGGAGCAAAAAAAAAAAAAAGACCAGGAGCGTGAAAAGGTGTGAAAAATGCGAAGAACAAAAAAAAAAAAAGAAAGACCAGGAGCATGAAAAGGTGTGAAAAATGCGAGGAGCATGAAGAGGTGTGAAAAATGCGAGGAGCATGAAAAGGTGTGAAAAATTTGAGGAGCAAAAAAAAAAAAAAACCAGGAGCATGAAAAGGTGTGAAAAATGCGAGGAGCAAAAAAAAAAAAAAAAAAAAAAAGACCAGGAACATGAAAAGGGGGGAAAAAAGCGAGGAGAAAAAAAAAAAAAAAAGAAAGAAAGAAAGACCAGGAGCATGAAAAGGTGTGAAAAATGCGAGGAGCATGAAAAGGTGTGAAAAATTCGAGGAGCAAAAAAAAAAAGAAAAAAAGAAAGACCAGGAGCATGAAAAGGTGTGAAAAATGCGGGGAGCAAAAAAAAAAAAAGAAAGACCAGGAGCATGAAAAGGTGTGAAAAATGCGAGGAGCAAAAAAAAAAAAGAAAGACCAGGAGCATGAAAAGGTGTGAAAAATGCGAGGAGCAAAAAAAAAAAAAAGACCAGGAGGATGAAAAGGTGTGAAAAATTCGAGGAGCAAAAAAAAAAAAAAGACCAGGAGCATGAAAAGGGGGGAAAAAAGCGAGGAGAAAAAAAAAAAAAAAGAAAGAAAGAAAGACCAGGAGCATGAAAAGGTGTGAAAAATGCGAGGAGCAAAAAAAAAAAAAAAAAAAAAAAAGACCAGGAGCATGAAAAGGTGTGAAAAATGCGGGGAGCAAAAAAAAAAAAAAGAAAGACCAGGAGCATGAAAAGGTGTGAAAAATGCGACGAGCATGAAAAGTTGTGAAAAATGCGAGGAGCATGAAGAGGTGTGAAAAATGCGAGGAGCATGAAAAGTTGTGAAAAATTCGAGGAGCAAAAAAAAAAAAAAAAAAAAGACCAGGAGCATGAGAAGGTGTGAAAAATGCGAGGAGCAAAAAAAAAAAAAAAAAGAAAGAAAGAAAGACCAGGAGCATGAAAAGGTGTGAAAAATGCGAGGAGCAAAAAAAAAAAAAAAAAAAGAAAGACCAGGAGCATGAAAAGGTGTGAAAAATGCGAGGAGCAAAAAAAAAAAAAAGACCAGGAGCATGAGAAGGTGTGAAAAATGCGAGGAGCAAAAAAAAAAAAAAGACCAGGAGCATGAGAAGGTGTGAAAAATGCGAGGAGCAAAAAAAAAAAAAAAAAAAGAAAGAAAGAAAGACCAGGAGCATGAGAAGGTGTGAAAAATGCGAGGAGCAAAAAAAAAAAAAAAAAAGAAAGAAAGAAAGACCAGGAGCATGAAAAGGTGTGAAAAATGCGAGGAGCAAAAAAAAAAAAAAAAAAAGTAAGACCAGGAGCATGAAAAGGTGTGAAAAATGCGAGGAGCAAAAAAAAAAAAAAAGACGAGGAGCATGAGAAGGTGTGAAAAATGCGAGGAGCAAAAAAAAAAAAAAAAAAAAGATCAGGAGCATGAAAAGGTGTGAAAAATGCGAGGAGAAAAAAAAAAAAAAAGACCCGGAACATGAAAAGGTGTGAAAAATGCGAGGAGCAAAAAAAAAAAAAAAAGAAAGAAAGAAAGACCAGGAGCATGAAAAGGTGTGAAAAATGCGAGGAGCAAAAAAAAAAAAAAAAAAAAGAAAGACCAGGAGCATGAAAAGGTGTGAAAAATGCGAGGAGCAAAAAAAAAAAAAGAAAGACCAGGAGCATGAAAAGGTGTGAAAAATGCGAGGAGCAAAAAAAAAAAAAGAAAGATCAGGAGCATGAAAAGGTGTGAAAAATGCGAGGAACAAAAAAAAAAAAAAAAAAGATCAGGAGCATGAAAAGGTGTGAAAAATGCGAGGAGAAAAAAAAAAAAAAGACCCGGAACATGAAAAGGTGTGAAAAATGCGAGGAGCAAAAAAAAAAAAAAAAGAAAGAAAGAAAGACCATGAGCATGAAAAGGTGTGAAAAATGCGAGGAGCAAAAAAAAAAAAAAAAAAAAGAAAGACCAGGAGCATGAAAAGGTGTGAAAAATGCGAGGAGCAAAAAAAAAAAAAAAAAAAAGAAAGACCAGGAGCATGAAAAGGTGTGAAAAATGCGGGGAGCAAAAAAAAAAAAAAGAAAGACCAGGAGCATGAAAAGTTGTGAAAAATGCGACGAGCATGAAAAGTGGTGAAAAATGCGAGGAGCATGAAGAGGTGTGAAAAATGCGAGGAGCATGAAAAGGTGTGAAAAATTCGAGGAGCAAAAAAAAAAAAAAAAAAAGACCAGGAGCATGAAAAGGTGTGAAAAATGCGAGGAACAAAAAAAAAAAAAGAAAGACCAGGAGCATGAAAAGTTGTGAAAATTGCGAGGAGCATGAAGAGGTGTGCAAAATGCGAGGAGCATGAAAAGGTGTGAAAAATTTGAGGAGCAAAAAAAAAAAAAACCAGGAGCATGAAAAGGTGTGAAAAATGCGAGGAGCAAAAAAAAAAAAAAAAAAAAGACCAGGAGCATGAAAAGGTGTGAAAAATGCGAGGAGCAAAAAAAAAAAAAAAAAAAAAAAAACCAGGAGCATGAAAAGGTGTGAAAAATGCGAGGAGAAAAAAAAAAAAAAAAAAGAAAGACCAGGAGCATGAAAAGGTGTGAAAAATGCGAGGAGAACAAAAAAAAAAAAAGAAAGAAAGAAAGACCAGGAGCATGAAAAGGTGTGAAAAATGCGAGGAGCAAAAAAAAAAAAAAAAAAAAAGAAAGACCAGGAGCATGAAAAGGTGTGAAAAATGCGGGGAGCAAAAAAAAAAAAAAGAAAGACCAGGAGCATGAAAAGTTGTGAAAAATGCGACGAGCATGAAAAGTTGTGAAAAATGCGAGGAGCATGAAGAGGTGTGAAAAATGCGAGGAGCATGAAAAGGTGTGAAAAATTCGAGGAGCAAAAAAAAAAAAAAAAAAAGATCAGGAGCATGAAAAGGTGTGAAAAATGCGAGGAGCAAAAAAAAAAAAAAAAAAGAAAGAAAGAAAGACCAGGAGCATGAAAAGGTGTGAAAAATGCGAGGAGCAAAAAAAAAAAAAAAAAAAGAAAGACCAGGAGCATGAAAAGGTGTGAAAAATGCGAGGAGCAAAAAAAAAAAAAAGACCAGGAGCATGAGAAGGTGTGAAAAATGCGAGGAGCAAAAAAAAAAAAAAAAGAAAGAAAGAAAGACCAGGAGCATGAAAAGGTGTGAAAAATGCGAGGAGCAAAAAAAAAAAAAAGAAAGAAAGAAAGAAAGACCAGGAGCATGAAAAGGTGTGAAAAATGCGAGGAGCAAAAAAAAAAAAAAAAAAAGAAAGACCAGGAGCATGAAAAGGTGTGAAAAATGCGAGGAGCAAAAAAAAAAAAAAGACCAGGAGCATGAGAAGGTGTGAAAAATGCGAGGAGCAAAAAAAAAAAAAAGAAAGAAAGAAAGAAAGACCAGGAGCATGAAAAGGTGTGAAAAATGCGAGGAGCAAAAAAAAAAAAAAAAAAAGAAAGACCAGGAGCATGAAAAGGTGGGAAAAAAGCGAGGAACAAAAAAAAAAAAAAGACCAGGAGCGTGAAAAGGTGTGAAAAATGCGAAGAACAAAAAAAAAAAAAAAGACCAGGAGCATGAAAAGGTGTGAAAAATGTGAGGAGAAAAAAAAAAAAAAAAAAGACCAGGAACATGAAAAGGTGTGAAAAATGCGAGGAGCAAAAAAAAAAAAAAAAGAAAGAAAGAAAGACCAGGAGCATGAAAAGGTGTGAAAAATGCGAGGAGCAAAAAAAAAAAAAAGACCAGGAGCGTGAAAAGGTGTGAAAAATGCGAAGAACAAAAAAAAAAAAAGAAAGACCAGGAGCATGAAAAGGTGTGAAAAATGCGAGGAGCATGAAGAGGTGTGAAAAATGCGAGGAGCATGAAAAGGTGTGAAAAATTTGAGGAGCAAAAAAAAAAAAAAACCAGGAGCATGAAAAGGTGTGAAAAATGCGAGGAGCAAAAAAAAAAAAAAAAAAAAAAGACCAGGAAAAAAAAAAGGGGTGAAAAAAGGGAGGAGAAAAAAAAAAAAAAAAGAAAGAAAGAAAGACCAGGAGCATGAAAAGGTGTGAAAAATGCGAGGAGCATGAAAAGGTGTGAAAAATGCGAGGAGCAAAAAAAAAAAGAAAAAAAGAAAGACCAGGAGCATGAAAAGGTGTGAAAAATGCGGGGAGCAAAAAAAAAAAAAGAAAGACCAGGAGCATGAAAAGGTGTGAAAAATGCGAGGAGCAAAAAAAAAAAAGAAAGACCAGGAGCATGAAAAGGTGTGAAAAATGCGAGGAGCAAAAAAAAAAAAAAGACCAGGAGGATGAAAAGGTGTGAAAAATTCGAGGAGCAAAAAAAAAAAAAAGACCAGGAGCATGAAAAGGTGTGAAAAATGCGAGGAGAAAAAAAAAAAAAAAGAAAGAAAGAAAGACCAGGAGCATGAAAAGGTGTGAAAAATGCGAGGAGCAAAAAAAAAAAAAAAAAAAAAAAGACCAGGAGCATGAAAAGGTGTGAAAAATGCGGGGAGCAAAAAAAAAAAAAAGAAAGACCAGGAGCATGAAAAGGTGTGAAAAATGCGACGAGCATGAAAAGTTGTGAAAAATGCGAGGAGCATGAAGAGGTGTGAAAAATGCGAGGAGCATGAAAAGTTGTGAAAAATTCGAGGAGCAAAAAAAAAAAAAAAAAAAAGACCAGGAGCATGAGAAGGTGTGAAAAATGCGAGGAGCAAAAAAAAAAAAAAAAAGAAAGAAAGAAAGACCAGGAGCATGAAAAGGTGTGAAAAATGCGAGGAGCAAAAAAAAAAAAAAAAAAAGAAAGACCAGGAGCATGAAAAGGTGTGAAAAATGCGAGGAGCAAAAAAAAAAAAAAGACCAGGAGCATGAGAAGGTGTGAAAAATGCGAGGAGCAAAAAAAAAAAAAAGACCAGGAGCATGAGAAGGTGTGAAAAATGCGAGGAGCAAAAAAAAAAAAAAAAAAAGAAAGAAAGAAAGACCAGGAGCATGAGAAGGTGTGAAAAATGCGAGGAGCAAAAAAAAAAAAAAAAAAGAAAGAAAGAAAGACCAGGAGCATGAAAAGGTGTGAAAAATGCGAGGAGCAAAAAAAAAAAAAAAAAAAGTAAGACCAGGAGCATGAAAAGGTGTGAAAAATGCGAGGAGCAAAAAAAAAAAAAAAGACGAGGAGCATGAGAAGGTGTGAAAAATGCGAGGAGCAAAAAAAAAAAAAAAAAAAAAGATCAGGAGCATGAAAAGGTGTGAAAAATGCGAGGAGAAAAAAAAAAAAAAAGACCCGGAACATGAAAAGGTGTGAAAAATGCGAGGAGCAAAAAAAAAAAAAAAAGAAAGAAAGAAAGACCAGGAGCATGAAAAGGTGTGAAAAATGCGAGGAGCAAAAAAAAAAAAAAAAAAAAGAAAGACCAGGAGCATGAAAAGGTGTGAAAAATGCGAGGAGCAAAAAAAAAAAAAGAAAGACCAGGAGCATGAAAAGGTGTGAAAAATGCGAGGAGCAAAAAAAAAAAAAGAAAGATGAGGAGCATGAAAAGGTGTGAAAAATGCGAGGAACAAAAAAAAAAAAAAAAAAGATCAGGAGCATGAAAAGGTGTGAAAAATGCGAGGAGAAAAAAAAAAAAAAGACCCGGAACATGAAAAGGTGTGAAAAATGCGAGGAGCAAAAAAAAAAAAAAAAGAAAGAAAGAAAGACCATGAGCATGAAAAGGTGTGAAAAATGCGAGGAGCAAAAAAAAAAAAAAAAAAAAGAAAGACCAGGAGCATGAAAAGGTGTGAAAAATGCGAGGAGCAAAAAAAAAAAAAAAAAAAAGAAAGACCAGGAGCATGAAAAGGTGTGAAAAATGCGGGGAGCAAAAAAAAAAAAAAGAAAGACCAGGAGCATGAAAAGTTGTGAAAAATGCGACGAGCATGAAAAGTGGTGAAAAATGCGAGGAGCATGAAGAGGTGTGAAAAATGCGAGGAGCATGAAAAGGTGTGAAAAATTCGAGGAGCAAAAAAAAAAAAAAAAAAAAGACCAGGAGCATGAAAAGGTGTGAAAAATGCGAGGAACAAAAAAAAAAAAAGAAAGACCAGGAGCATGAAAAGTTGTGAAAATTGCGAGGAGCATGAAGAGGTGTGCAAAATGCGAGGAGCATGAAAAGGTGTGAAAAATTTGAGGAGCAAAAAAAAAAAAAAACCAGGAGCAAGAAAAGGTGTGAAAAATGCGAGGAGCAAAAAAAAAAAAAAAAAAAAGACCAGGAGCATGATAAGGTGTGAAAAATGCGACGAGCATGAAAAGTTGTGAAAAATGTGAGGAGCATGAAGAGGTGTGCAAAATGCGAGGAGCATGAAAAGGTGTGAAAAATGCGAGGAGCAAAAAAAAAAAAAAAAAAGACCAGGAACATGAAAAGGTGTGAAAAATGCGAGGAGCAAAAAAAAAAAAAAGATAGACCAGGAGCATGAAAAGGTGTGAAAAATGCGAGGAGCAAAAAAAAAAAAAAAGACCAGGAACATGAAAAGGTGTGAAAAATGCGAGGAGCAAAAAAAAAAAAAAGAAATACCATTAGCATGAAAAGGTGTGAAAAATGCGAGGAGCAAAAAAAAAAAAAGATAGACCAGGAGCATGAAAAGGTGTGAAAAATGAGAGGAGCAAAAAAAAAAAAAAAAAAAAAAAGACCAGGAACATGAAAAGGTGTGAAAAATGCGAGGAGCAAAAAAAAAAAAAGAAAGACCAGGAGCATGAAAAGGAGTGAAAAATGCAAGGAGCATGAAAAGGTGTGAAAAATGCGAGGAGCATGAAAAGTTGTGAAAAATGTGAGGAGCATGAAGAGGTGTGAAAAATGCGAGGAGCATGAAAAGGTGTGAAAAATTCGAGGAGCAAAAAAAAAAAAAAAAAAGACCAGGAGCATGAAAAGGTGTGAAAAATGCGAGGAGCAAAAAAAAAAAAAAAAGAAAGAAAGACCAGGAGCATGAAAAGGTGTGAAAAATGCGAGGAGCAAAAAAAAAAAAAAAAAAAGAAAGACCAGGAGCATGAAAAGGTGTGAAAAATGCGAGGAGCAAAAAAAAAAAAAAGAAAGACCAGGAGCATGAAAAGGTGTGAAAAATGCGAGGAGCAAAAAAAAAAAAAGAAAGACCAGGAGCATGAAAAGGTGTGAACAATGCGAGGAGAAAAAAAAAAAAAGACCCGGAACATGAAAAGGTGTGAAAAATGCGAGGAGCAAAAAAAAAAAAAAAGAAAGAAAGAAAGACCAGGAGCATGAAAAGGTGTGAAAAATGCGAGGAGCAAAAAAAAAAAAAAAAAAAAAAGACCAGGAGCATGAAAAGGTGTGAAAAATGCGGGGAGCAAAAAAAAAAAAAAGAAAGACAAGGAGCATGAAAAGGTGTGAAAAATGCGACGAGCATGAAAAGTTGTGAAAAATGCGAGGAGCATGAAAAGGTGTCAAAAATTCGAGGAGCAAAAAAAAAAAAAAAAAAAGACCAGGAGCATGAAAAGGTGTGAAAAATGCGAGGAGCAAAAAAAAAAAAAGAAAGACCAGGAGCATGAAAAGGTGTGAAAAATTTGAGGAGCAAAAAAAAAAAAAAACCAGGAGCATGAAAAGGTGTGAAAAATGCGAGGAGCAAAAAAAAAAAAAAGACCAGGAGCATGAGAAGGTGTGAAAAATGCGAGGAGCAAAAAAAAAAAAAAAAAAGAAAGAAAGAAAGACCAGGAGCATGAAAAGGTGTGAAAAATGCGAGGAGCAAAAAAAAAAAAAAAAAAAGAAAGAAAGAAAGACCAGGAGCATGAGAAGGTGTGAAAAATGCGAGGAGAAAAAAAAAAAAAAAAAAAAAAGAAAGAAAGAAAGACCAGGAGCATGAGAAGGTGTGAAAAATGCGAGGAGCAAAAAAAAAAAAAAAAAAGAAAGAAAGAAAGACCAGGAGCATGAAAAGGTGTGAAAAATGCGAGGAGCAAAAAAAAAAAAAAAAAAAGTAAGACCAGGAGCATGAAAAGGTGTGAAAAATGCGAGGAGCATAAAAAAAAAAAAGACCAGGAACATGAGAAGGTGTGAAAAATGCGAGGAGCAAAAAAAAAAAAAAAAAAAAAGATCAGGAGCATGAAAAGGTGTGAAAAATGCGAGGAGAAAAAAAAAAAAAAAGACCCGGAACATGAAAAGGTGTGAAAAATGCGAGGAGCAAAAAAAAAAAAAAAAAAAAAAAAAGAAAGACCAGGAGCATGAAAAGGAGTGAAAAATGCGAGGAGCAAAAAAAAAAAAAAAAAAAAAAAAGACCAGGAGCATGAAAAGGTGTGAAAAATGCGAGGAGCAAAAAAAAAAAAAGAAAGATCAGGAGCATGAAAAGGTGTGAAAAATGCGAGGAGCAAAAAAAAAAAAAAAAGAAAGAAAGAAAGACCAGGAGCATGAAAAGGTGTGAAAAATGCGAGGAGCAAAGAAAAAAAAAAAAAAAAAAAGACCAGGAACATGAAAAGGTGTGAAAAATGCGAGGAGCAAAAAAAAAAAAAGAAAGACCAGGAGCATGAAAAGGTGTGAAAAATGCAAGGAGCATGAAAAGGTGTGAAAAATGCGAGGAGCATGAAAAGTTGTGAAAAATGTGAGGAGCATGAAGAGGTGTGAAAAATGCGAGGAGCATGAAAAGGTGTGAAAAATTCGAGGAGCAAAAAAAAAAAAAAAAAAAAGACCAGGAGCATGAAAAGGTGTGAAAAATGCGAGGAGCAAAAAAAAAAAAAAAAGAAAGAAAGACCAGGAGCATGAAAAGGTGTGAAAAATGCGAGGAGCAAAAAAAAAAAAAAAAAAAGAAAGACCAGGAGCATGAAAAGGTGTGAAAAATGCGAGGAGCAAAAAAAAAAAAAAGAAAGACCAGGAGCATGAAAAGGTGTGAAAAATGCGAGGAGCAAAAAAAAAAAAAGAAAGACCAGGAGCATGAAAAGGTGTGAAAAATGCGAGGAGAAAAAAAAAAAAAAGACCCGGAACATGAAAAGGTGTGAAAAATGCGAGGAGCAAAAAAAAAAAAAAAGAAAGAAAGAAAGACCAGGAGCATGAAAAGGTGTGAAAAATGCGAGGAGCAAAAAAAAAAAAAAAAAAAAAAGACCAGGAGCATGAAAAGGTGTGAAAAATGCGGGGAGCAAAAAAAAAAAAAAAAAAAAAAGACCAGGAGCATGAAAAGGTGTGAACAATGCGACGAGCATGAAAAGTTGTGAAAAATGCGAGGAGCATGAAGAGGTGTGAAAAATGCGAGGAGGATGAAAAGGTGTGAAAAATTCGAGGAGCAAAAAAAAAAAAAAAGACCAGGAGCATGAGAAGGTGTGAAAAATGCGAGGAGCAAAAAAAAAAAAAAAAAGAAAGAAAGAAAGACCAGGAGCAGGAAAAGGTGTGAAAAATGCGAGGAGCAAAAAAAAAAAAAAAAAAAGAAAGACCAGGAGCATGAAAAGGTGTGAAAACTGCGAGGAGCAAAAAAAAAAAAAAACACCAGGAGCATGAAAAGGTGTGAAAAATTTGAGGAGCAAAAAAAAAAACAAAAACCAGGAGCATGAAAAGGAGTGAAAAAAGCGAAGAGCAAAAAAAAAAAAAAAAAAAAGATCAGGAGCATGAAAAGGTGTGAAAAATGCGAGGAGAAAAAAAAAAAAAAGACCCGGAACATGAAAAGGTGTGAAAAATGCGAGGAGCAAAAAAAAAAAAAAAAAGAAAGAAAGAAAGACCAGGAGCATGAAAAGGTGTGAAAAATGCGAGGAGCAAAAAAAAAAAAAAAGACCAGGAGCATGAAAACGTGTAAAAAATGCGAGGAGCAAAAAAAAAAAAAAAGACTAGGAGCATGAAAAGGTGTCAAAAATGCGAGGAGCAAAAAAAAAAAAAAAAAAAAGACCAGGAACATGAAAAGTTGTGAAAACGCGAGGAGCAAAAAAAAGAAAAAAAGAAAAATACCAGGAGCATGAAAATGTGTAAAAAAAGCGAGGAGCATGAAAACGTGTGAAAAATGCGAGGAGCAAAAAAAAAAATACAGGGAGCATGAAAAGGTGTGAGAAATGCAAGCAGCATGAAAAGGTGTGAAAAATGCGAGGAGCATGAAAATGTTTGAAAAATGCAAGGAGCATGAAAAGGTGTGAAAAATGCGAGGAGCAAAAAAAAAATACAAGGGGCACGAAAAGGTGTGAAAAATGCGAGGAGCATGAAAATGTGTGAAAAATGCGAGGACCATGAAAAGGTGTGAAAAATGCGAGGACCATGAAAAGTTGTGAACAATGCGAGGAGCAAAAAAACAAAAAAAGTAAAAGACGAGGAGCATGAAAAGGTGTGAAAAATGCGAGGAGCATGAATAGGAGTGAAAAATGCGAGGACCATGAAGAGGTGTGAAAAATGCGAGGAGCATGAAAAGGTGTGAAAAATGCGAGGATCCTGAGAAGGTGTGAAAAATGCGAGGAGCATGAAAAGGTGTGAAAAATGGGAGGAGCATGAAAAGGTGTGAAAAATGCGAGGAGCATGAAGAGGTGTGAAAAATGCGAGGAGCAAAAAAAAACAAAGACGAGTAGCATGAAAAGGTGTGTAAAATGCGAGGAGCATGAAAAGGTGCGAAAAATGCGAGGAGCAGAAAAAAAAAGACGAGGAGCATGAAAAGGTGTGTAAAATGCGAGGAGCATGAAAAGGTGTGAAAAATGCGAGGAGAAAAAAAAAAAAAGAAAAAGACGAGGAGCATGAAAATGTGTGAAAAATGCAAGGAGCATGAAAAGGTGTGAAAAATGCGAGGAGCAAAAAAACAAGAAAGACGAGGAGCATGAAAAGGTGTGAAAAATGCGAGGAGAAAAAAGAAAGAAAAAGACGAGGAGCATGAAAAGGTGTGAAAAATGCAAGGAGCATGAAAAGGTGTGAAAAATGCGAGAAGCAAAAAAAAAAAAAAGAAAAATACGAGGAGCATGAAAAGTTGTGAAAAATGCGAGGAGCATGAAAAGGTGTAAAAAATGCGAGGAGCATGAAAAGGTGTAAAAAATGCGAGGAGCAAAAAAAAAAAAAAGAAAAATACGAGGAGCATGAAAATGTGTGAAAAATGCAAGGAGCATGAAAATGTGTAAAAAATGCGAGGAGCAAAAAAAAAAAAAAAGAAAAATACTAGGAGCATGAAAAGGTGTGAAAAATGCGAGGAGCAAAAAAAAAAAAGACGAGGAACATGAAACGGTGTGAAAAATGCGAGAAGCATGAAAACGTTTGAAAAATGCAAGGAGCATGAAAAGGTGTGAAAAATGCGAGGAGCAAAAAAAAAAAAGACGAGGAACATGAAACGGTGTGAAAAATGCGAGAAGCATGAAAACGTTTGAAAAATGCAAGGAACATGAAAAGGTGTGAAAAATGCGAGGAGCATGAAAAGGTGTGAAAAATGCAACGAGCATGAAAAGGTGTGAAAAATGCGAGGAGCTTCAAAAGGTTTGAAAAATGCAAGGAGCATGAAAAGGTGTGAAAAATGCGAGGAGCAAAAAAATAATACAAGGAGCATGAAAAGTTGTGAAAAATGCAAGGAGCATGAAAAGGCGTGAAAAATGCGAGGATCATGAGAAGGTGTGAAAAATTTGAGGAGCAAAAAAAAAAAAAAAAAAAAGACCAGGAGCATGAAAATGTGTGAAAAATGCGGGGAGCAAAAAAAAAAAAAGAAAGACCAGAAGCATGAAAAGGAGTGAAAAATGCGAGGAGAAAAAAAAAAAAGAAAGACCAGGAGCATGAAAAGGTGTGAAAAATGCGAGGAGCAAAAAAAAAAAAAAAAGAAAGAAAGACCAGGAGCATGAAAAGGTGTGAAAAATGCGAGGAGCAAAAAAAAAAAAAAGACGAGGAGCATGAAAAGGTCTGAAAAATGCAAGGAGCATGAAAAGGTGTGAAAAATTTGAGGAGCAAAAAAAAAAAAAAAAAAAAGACCAGGACCATGAATAGGTGTGAAAATTGCAAGGAGCAAAAAAAAAAAAAAAAAAAAGACCAGGAGCATGAAAAGGTGTGAAAAATGCGAGGAGCAAAAAAAAAAAAAAAGAAAAATACCAGGAGCATGAAAATGTGTAAAAAAAGCGAGGAGCATGAAAACGTGTGAAAAATGCGAGGAGCAAAAAAAAAAAAAAAAAAAAGAAAGACCAGGAGCATGAAAAGTTGTGAAAAATGCGATGAACATGAAAAGGTGTGAAAAATGCGAGGAGCATGAAAAGGTGTGAAAAATGCGAGGAGCAAAGAAAAAAAAAAGGAAAAGACGAAGAGCATGAAAAGGTGTGAAAAATGCGAGGAGCATGAACAAGTGTGAAAAATGCGAGGAATAGGAAAAGGTGTGAAAAATATGAGGAGCATTAAAAGGTGTGAAAAATGCGAGGAGCATGAAAAGGTGTGAAAATTTCAAGGAGCATGAAAAGGTGTGAAAAATGCGAGGAGCATGAAAAGGTGTGAAAAATGCGAGGAGCATGAAAAGGTGTGAAAAATGCGAGGAGCTTGAAAAGGTGTGAAAAATGCGAGGAGCATGAAAAGTTGAGAAAAATGAGAGGAGCATGAAAAGGTGTGAAAATGTAAGGAGCATGAAAAGTTTTGAAAAATGCGAGGAGCAAAAAAAAAATACAAGGAGCATGAAAAAGTGTAAAAATGCCAGGAGCATGAAAAGGTGTGAAAAATGCAAGGAGCATGAAAAGGTGTGAAAAATGCAAGGAGCATGAAAAGGTTTGAAAAATGCAAGGATCATGAAAAGGTGTGAAAAATGCGAGGAGCAAAAAAAAAATACAGGGAGCATGAAAAGGTGTGAGAAATGCAAGCAGCATGAAAAGGTGTGAAAAATGCGAGGAGCATGAAAATGTTTGAAAAATGCAAGAAGCATGAAAAGGTGTGAAAAATGCGAGGAGCAAAAAAAAAAATACAAGGGGCACGAAAAGGTGTGAAAAATGCGAGGAGCATGAAAATGTGTGAAAAATGCGAGGACCATGAAAAGGTGTGAAAAATGCGAGGACCATGAAAAGTTGTGAACAATGCGAGGAGCAAAAAAACAAAAAAAGTAAAAGACGAGGAGCATGAAAAGGTGTGAAAAATGCGAGGAGCATGAATAGGAGTGAAAAATGCGAGGACCATGAAGAGGTGTGAAAAATGCGAGGAGCATGAAAAGGTGTGAAAAATGCGAGGATCCTGAGAAGGTGTGAAAAATGCGAGGAGCATGAAAAGGTGTGAAAAATGGGAGGAGCATGAAAAGGTGTGAAAAATGCGAGGAGCATGAAAAGGTGTGAAAAATGCGAGGAGCAAAAAAAAAACAAAGAGGAGTAGCATGAAAAGGTGTGTAAAATGCGAGGAGCATGAAAAGGTGCGAAAAATGCGAGGACCACGAAAAGGTGTGAAAAATGCGAGGAGCATGAAAAGGTGTGAAAAATGTGAGGAGCATGAAAAGGTGTGAAAAATGTGAGGAGCATGAAAAGGTGTGAAAAATGTGAGGAGCAAAAAAAAAAAAAGACGACGAGCCTGAAAAGATGTGAAAAATTCGAGGAGCATGAAAAGGTGTGAAAAATGCGAGGAGCAGAAAAAAAAAGACGAGGAGCATGAAAAGGTGTGAAAAATGCGAGGAGCATGAAAAGGTGTGAAAAATGCGAGGAGAAAAAAAAAAAAGAAAAAGACGAGGAGCATGAAAATGTGTGAAAAATGCAAGGAGCATGAAAAGGTGTGAAAAATGCGAGGAGCAAAAAAACAAGAAAGACGAGGAGCATGAAAAGGTGTGAAAAATGCGAGGAGAAAAAAAAAAGAAAAAGACGAGGAGCATGAAAAGGTGTGAAAAATGCAAGGAGCATGAAAAGGTGTGAAAAATGCGAGGAGCAAAAAAAAAGAAAAAGAAAAATACGAGGAGCATGAAAAGTTGTGAAAAATGCGAGGAGCATGAAAAGGTGTAAAAAATGCGAGGAGCATGAAAAGGTGTAAAAAATGCGTGGAGCAAAAAAAAAAAAAAGAAAAATGCGAGGAGCATGAAAAGGTGTGAAAAATTCGAGGAACATGAAACGGTGTGAAAAATACGAGGAGCATGAAAACGTGTGAAAATTTCGAGGAGCATGAAAAGGTGTGAAAAATGCGAGGAGCATGAAAAGGTGTGAAAAATGTGAAGGCTCTTGGTCTCGGGTGGTGATTGCATTACTATCCTTTCAGGCACTCCCCAGGTCCGAGCCTCCCTCCCTGGGGTCCACTGTGAGCAGACACCACGACCATCTTCTTGGGGGTGGCGGTGGGGGATTCAAGGCCCAGAGAGGCCACCCCAGCTCCACCTCCACTGCACTCTGACATGTAAACATGGATGGGCTCCTGCAGGAAAAATCAGATGTGACCATGGAATTCTTTGAGTCTAGAGAGTGCTGTGGGCTGTGGAGATCATGGCAGCATGCTGGGCCCCTGGAACTTATTTCTGATTTTGCCAAGTGCTGGTGAGAAATGAAGAGACCAGCTCCTGCCCACTACTGCCGGGGGGCAAGTATATGTGGGGGACATACCCCAGCCTCTGCCCCTGAAACCTGAGTAGGCCAGATGGGTGCAAGGGTCCAGTGAAGCCGGACATTAACATGAATCAGCCATGGATTTACATGTATTCCGCATCCCGATCCCCCCTCCCACCTCCCTCTCTACCTGTCCCACTCCTTGTGTCCCCATGGACTGAAGCTCACCAAGCTCCTCTGCCCGTGGGATTCTCCAGGCAAGAATATTGGAGTGGGTTGAGATTGTTTTTATTTTTTCTTACTGATTTTTTAAGTTGCTAGTTCTCAGTTTGCTGTATGTTGGTTGCTTCTTATTGAAGCAACATCTTTTCTCTGTTGGTTACTTTTCTTATTGAATTGTTTTTGAAGCATAACACCACATAGTGACAGCATAGCTCAAATGTGTAGCTCCATGAATTCTCCAGAGTGCCTACGTCGGTGTCACCCACCCAGGTCAGAGCACTGCTGGGTCCTAAAGTCCCTTTGCACCCCTCCAAACACTGTCCACCATCTGACCAATTAAAGAGTGGACTCTGTTAATACCCTTTCTACCAGTGTATTGCCTTGCTTACCAGAGGGATGGGCCTCCTGGTTGTGGCATATTATTTTATTTGCTAATAATTTAAGGTTTTTTGCATCTGTCTTCATAGAGGAGAGTGGTCTATGGTCTGGTGATCTCCATTGTTTTTTTTGCTGTTTATTGAGTTATGGTATTCATGTTGGGCTGGCTCTGTAACTACCTTTCAAATATGACTTTGTATTGATAATTAATCCCAGAAGCTGTGTTAGGGATAAGAAAAAGCAGCAAAGAAATGCCCATTTAACTCTGGGCATCGAGTGAAGGATCCATCCCATAAGCAGAAGCCTGCAGCCTAGGGCAGGTCAGGCTAGGAGCTCAGGGACTAGGGATGTCCGAGAACAGAGTGACAGATGCATCCTGCCCATTGGCTCATGCACTGACTCGTCCCCAGGCAGAGACCCAGAGCTTGGCCCATGGGATGGAGCCTGTGATTCTGACTTCATCACTACGTCTGTGGTCCACTGGTCCAGCTGGGTAGGGCTCTGGAGGGATGGTGACCTGGTTACTGGACCCTTTTTCATCCCACCTCCCAGCAGGGCCTAGGGGAGGGGCAGGTAATGCATAGCCCCTCCCTGGAGCAGAATAGCCTAGAGACTCAGAGAGGCAGGGGACTGGCCCTGTCCCCAGCCCTGCCATCACAGGAGGTGTCACAGAGGAGGCTCACCTGGGGACATAGAAGGGACAGTGCTGATGGTGCCTAGGGCCTGGGTACATGTGAGGCTCAGAGAATGGGGTGCCCCGGAATTGCAATGGGAGGGGCCAGGGTCATGGGTTGGCCAGTGGGTAGGGACTTTGTGTGGCATGATGGGGTGGCCTCCCCAGGGTCTTCATCCTGCCTGTGTGATGACAGTCCTTCTGTGCAGGAGCACTGGGCCTCAGAGGTGGTGGGAAGCACAAGGCCTCTGTCCAATGCTCTGTGGTGCAAGAGGAGGAGGATTCAGAGGCTGGTGCTAGTCTATGGCCCAGGCTTTCCCTCAAGGAGTCCCACCAAGCAGAAGGCATGGCCAGGCAGCCTCAGTTTGGCAGCTGGGTTGTCTCATGCTCTGAGGGGATATGCCCAGGTCATGGGAAACATGGGGTACTAGGTGCAGTGTTCTCCAGCTTCCATCCCCTTAGATGGCATATGCACGTGAAGAGCTAGAACAATCCATGATCAGGGAAAGCCAGCTTGGACAGATGCCAGAAAACACAGGAAAAACCCAGCCCAACTCCGGAGGAGGAGAGCACAGAGGTAACCCCGTGCTGGCACCGCGAATCAGAGGGGAAACTGAGTTAGAGGGCAAGGCTCCGGGGCTGCCCACTGGGCACAGATTGCAGTGCTGCAGGCTGAATTTCTGGTTGGCTACACACAAAGGAATAAACTGTTCATCATCTCATTACAGGGAGGCATTCAGCTCAGCCCAGAGCCAGGGGAGTTAGCAGAACTAGGACATGGAGGGTAAAATAACAACCTGTGCTGGCTTGTGTTCATTATTTTTATTACTTCCATCCTTTCACACAGCACTGTCACTTGGACTTCAGGTGGCCCTGGAGCAGGCAGGGCAGACCAGCTCCCATGACATGGCTGAGGCCTGGGAGGTACAGGGGGCTTCCCCCACCCAAAGGTCCCCACCCTGGGTGGCTGGAGAGCGTTTTCTGACACTGCTCTTGTTTTTTGTTTGTTTAATAGAGTGTAATTGATTTACAATGTTTTGTTAGTTTTGGGTATACAGCAAAGTTATATAAACAATCAGTTATATGTATCTTTGTTTTAGACTTTTTTTCCCACGTAGATCATTACAGAGTGTTGAGTGGACTTCCCTGTGTTATATAGGAGTTCCTTATTAGTTATCTATGTTATATATAGTTGATTGGGATTGGTCTTCCCTGGTGGCTCAGATGGTAAAGAAACCGCTTACAATGCAGGAGACCTGGATTCGATCCCTGGGTTGGGAAGGTCCCCTGAAGGAGGGAATGGCAACCCACTCCAATATTCTTGGAGAATTCTATGGACAGAGGAGCCTGGCGAGCTATAGTCCGTGGGGCAGCAAAGAATTGGACATGACTGAATGATTAACACAAAGATGCAGATTGGGATTAACTGCTCTTGTTTTTAATCCTCTCCACATCCCAAATCTGGCTGCTGAAGGAGAGCACCTTGGAGAGCAACATGGACCCTGAACCTCCAGAGGACTTGCCCTGGAGGCCTGAGACAAGAGGTGACAGGAGGTGAATCCTACGAGAAGGAGGGTGTGTGGCCTCAGCTACCCCATCTCTGCCCCAACAGCCCCAGAAAACCCACAAACCTGGCTGGAGGAGTGGGTGCACCCTCCCTGTGTGGTAGAGCACAGGTGCTGAAGCTTCTTGCCCCTTGCCAGCTTCCACGGAACCCCTGGGAATCCCCAAGGGCTGGCACTCTTCATCTTCCCAGGCTGGAAGATCTCAGGAGGCTCCAGAGGAAAAAGCAGAGTCCCCAAATAGGCCCACACCCAGCAGTGGAGGCCTGAACAGAGCTCAGATTTCAGTCATGAGCGTGACGGTCTCTCTAGCTCCTGTCACCCGGGCCGGCTTTCTTGGGCCTATATCCTCTCATGGACCTTCCCAGCTACCTCCTGAGTAGTCAGGAACAAGGTCGCCTTTGAGGTTCCCGGCTTCCCCAAGGTCCTGCCACTAAGTGTGCTGGACCCCAAGGTCTCCCTCCCGCCCCACCCCAGTCCTCTCCATGACACTTCCCAGCACCTACTCGGGGTGGGACGGGCCTTCAGCACTTGTCCTGCATTTTCATCCTCATGGTGAGCCTGAGGGTGAGGTAGAACTGTTGCCCTGTTTTATAGATAAGTATACTGAGACCCTTGAGAGGTTGAAAGGGGTGGAGCATCAGGAAGTGTGGCCTCTGAGATTCCAAAGCCTTTAGACATCCCATGACACTATCTCTTTAAAAAGCAGACCCAACTGTGCTACCTCTCCACCCCAGACCTCTCAGTCCCCGAGGAGCGACTCTACACACTCACATGCACATGCATACATGCATGCACACACACACACACACACACACACACACACATACACACAGGCGCACGTGCCCGCACACACGTACCTGCAGGGAAGCCCACCTTCTGCCCACCTGCAGCCGACCACTCCCCAGGCTCTGGGGAGCTAATTACGTCACAGGGAATTGCAGTGTGAGTCTCACATCACCAGGGGTGTCCCCAGTGCAGGGTCTGAGACAGAACACATGTGGCAGAGCTGCAGGCCAGGCCCAGCTGCAGCAGATGTCCGCTGCAGCTGGAGGGCCACCAGGCGTTGGGCCATGTGTGGCTGGTCAGGGTCAGGGCCTCGCCTGAGGGTCAGCACAGGCCTTCCAGCCAGTGCTGGCCCAGCTGCCGCTCTGCTCACTGGGGAGCGCCCCTCCAGGGCACGGGGTATGGGAGGCAGTGTTTCCTCGTCTGTACAGAGGGAAGAAGATCAGCACCATGACCCAGTGAACGGAGCCCATGCAGGTCAGGGCATCACACCGTGTACCCGGCTTGGAGGCAGAAGGAGTACTGCCCTCAGTAAGCTGACAGCCTGCGGGGCAGAGGGGGGCACTCTTGTGCCTGAAGCAGCAACCATTCAGAGCATGGGCCAGAGAGGTGAGTCCCCTACTTCTGTTAGCAGAGAGAAGGCCAACAGGTCAATAAGGAACATGCTTGCCAACTCTGACCAGCAGGTCCGTGAAGGGGGCAGATGGGCCAAGGGGACAGGGTTTGCTGGGAGGTGATTCACGCAGGATGGCTGGGAGTGCTCAGGAAGGACCTCTCCTGAGAAACGACAGTTGAGCTTGAGAGAGACAAAAAGCCAGACAGGTGAGGAGACAGGGAGCCCAACAGAAATATAAATGCAGGGACCTGAGGCTGGAAGGATGGATAGGTGGCAGCGTGGTCCCAGGGAAGTAAGTGGCTGAAGAAGGAGAGGAGTCAAGAGGCCATGAAGGGCCCTGAGGGCCATCAGAAAGGATGTGGAATTTATTCTGCTGGCAACAGGAAGCTGCTGGGAGGTTTGCATGAAGGAGTTTCAGGGTCTGACTGTCATTTGGAAAGCTCACTCTGGCTAATGCTTGTGTGAAGGAGGGTGTTGGGGGACCCGAGGGGAGCAGGGAGGCCAGTGAGAGGCGTCTGCTCTGGTCTAGGACCCAGATGCTGCTGCTATCCCCTCCCCCCTTTCCCCTGCCCTCTTCCCTCTGTGTCCCCTCCCTTTCCCTTTCTTCCCCCTCCCAACCCACCCCTCCCCGCAACTCACCACCCCCTGTGAGGAGGCCCAGGCCTGACCCCTCAGATAGGCTCTCAGCATCCGGGACTCTGCTCACCCCTATATGCTGACAAGACTAATACTTGACCCACAGGGGCTTCCTGGCAGGTGGGATCATCCACACCTCCAGTAAGTAGAATCTGGGCTCCCCCACCCCCACTCCCACCTGCTCAGCCCCACCCACTGGGCCACTCTAGGCCTGGCGGCTCAGTCTCCTCTCAGGAGGAAGGCAGTTGTACTCTCCTAATCCACAGATGTGCAGCCCTTTCATGATGAATTAGGCCAAGGATCCCTAATTGTCGGTAGTTGATTTTGGTTAAAATGGAAACACCTCCTGTGGTTTGCAGGCGGGAGCTGAAGTGGAGGTTGTGGGGTTGTTTGCATAGACATGGAAGGTTGATGCTTGAAATGGGTCCATGGGCGTGATAGCAATTTATAACTATGAGCTGGGCTGAGGGTGATTTAATTAAGGCCAAACCAGCCCCGTGTCACTGGAAGACAGTGCCGAGCCTGTCCTTCTTCTCTTTTCTCCAGGACAGGTAAGAACACAGTGTTGGAGTGCACCAGTGTTCCATCTGCTTGCAAAGCCAGGTTCCAGGACCTCATACCTAGACTGCATTCCAGCCATGGTGAGGGAGACGGGGACCCCCAGGGTGCTGCCCTGGGGAAGGTCCAGCATGCACAGCAAGCACCCAAGGGCCCCCCACGGGGCTGCTCAGCAGGCCCTCATTGGCAGCTGTGCAGGGCTGGGACTCACACCCCAGTCAGTGTGACTGTGACACCTTTGTCTGGTGCTGGGGGAGAGGCAACACCCTAGTGCGGCCACCTCAGAAGTGCTTGGGTGATGGCTGATGGGGAAGGAGATTCCTCTGGCCACAGGTGCCCCTGGCACCTTGAGACAGATCCCACAGAATAACTAGGATTGTTAGCTCAGAATGAAGGCTGCCAGCAGTTAACTCAGCCCTTTGACTGCGGGGGAACCCCTAGCAGATGCTGATAACAAACACACAAAGGAGAGCAAAGGGCACAGTACACAAGATCCAGAAACAGACTAATACAGGGCACAACTGATGGAGCTGGCCGGGAGTCCCCAGTGGGGTCATTGACCACAGTCCCACCGAGAAGGAAGCCATGGTCTTGCCTGGTCTCTTTCTGTCCTGCCCCTCAGAGCATGGGGCCAAGCAGAGATTGGAAGGATCCCTGCACCTGTGTGTGGCTGCCTACCACCCCTCCTTTCTCAGGGAAGAAGGGTGGGGGAGAGGCTGGCCGCCTTACCCGCTCCTGGGCGCTGGGGACCAGAGGCGGAGGGTATAAGCTGTGTGCAAACATCCCGCCTTCTCCCCAGGATATTTTCTTTAATAAAATACCATGGAAATGTCAGCTAGTCTAAACAAATAGCCAGGCTTTACAGAGGACGAACAGCCTGCATAAAGCACCCCCAGGGCCCGCTTTCCGGGGTGGCTTTGCAAAACTGTGTGCCAGGAAGGAAGCTCAGAAGCCTTCGTGGTGGGGCAAGCCTTTAGGGCCCAGACAGGTGAGGTTTACAGGGTTCCCGGGGAGGAAGGGGCAGCCGGACTGGGGCCTGGTGTGGGGGTGACTGTCCCAGGTGGTCCTGAGGACCTGGGCTCCCATCAGACCAGGGATCCCTCCTGAGGACCCTCAGGCAAGGCTGCACCCTGTGGGCAAGGAGGTGGAGGAAGGGACTGACGGCAGAAGACCCTCAGGTTCAGTTCCTCCTCTCCCCCTACAGGAAGCCCCATCTTCCTGGCCCATTACACAGATCTCTTAGATGTTAGGGGAGGCACCCATGGAGTCTGATCCTGAGGGGCCTCCCAGGATGAGGTGAGCCTCCCTGCATCCACTGGACTAGGGGACCAGGAGGCCCAGAATGGAGGAGAGAACTTACAACAGAGCAGTTAAGTGATGGAGCCACCAGATCCCCACTCCTCATCTGTGGAGCAGGGCAGTGATTTCCACTGCATGTGCCATGAAGAGGAGGCAGACACAGGGCAGGGCACTCAGTCAGTGGAGGTTTGTTCCCCCCTCATGATCCCTCCACAGTGGGCACCAAGATGGGTGCTTCTCAAGGCCGAGGACACCATCCTCAGGCCTCCAGGAAGGGATCCAATGTAGCAGGTGATATTTTCCAAAACTGGCCACAAAAGTGCTCTTGTTCCACATGCTCTCTCAGAAATCTGCCACTCCCCTGCCAACAGGGAGTCCATTTCCTCTCCCTTTGAACTTGAGTTGGGTGCTGAGCATAGGAGGCTGGGCACCCACATTACCTGATCCACCTCTGGTCAGACAAAACCCGGCAGAGCCCTTGCCTGTTGGCGAGGCCTGACTCAGAAGACCAGGCCCCCTGACCGTTCTGTCCCTCCTACCCTTGGCCCCAGGACAAGACTGAACTTGAATTCCTTGGCCTAGAATTCCTTGACAGTCAGGAATACAGCCCCACCTGTCATGAACCCTTAGAGCCATGCCACTCACCATCCAAGTTCTGCTTCATTTAGTCCACGAAAGAATACCATGTTATCAGCCCTGTTGTTTTTCACATGAGAAAATGGAGGCTCCAAGATCGACTGACTCCCTTGTCTAATATGTCCCAGTTTGACCTTGGGAGAGGCACACTGGGGAGTGATTCAAAAGTCCCCACTTAGGATCACTTCCCGGTGCCCCCATGCCAGCCACCGCCCCACACTGCTGGGGAGAAGCAGCCACTTTCGGCCCCTGGTGCCCCCATCAATCAATATTTTTAATTACTTACATGATTGACTAATAAAATTCTCCACCAACTAATTGATTTTGTGGTCAAGCAAGAGCCTCTGTTTTTATTAAAAAGCTACTTAGATGAATTTTTTCCCCCACTGAAATGGGAGGCTGTATTTCTTTTGGTCATTTTGGAAGAAGAAAAATGGGAGGGGACAGCGACAGGAGGAGACCCAGAGGCCAGGAAGACTCCAGGCCCAAACCAAGAGGCCTTGGGATCCATGAATCGGCAACTGGCTCACTTCTGTGTCCTGCCAAACACCCAGAGGCTCCGCAGTGGGTCAGGTGCTGGCCAGAAGACCCCTCAGGCGCCTACTTTACCCAACTCAACTTGGCCAGAGCCATTTCTATTGTTTTTATAAGTAAACTATAAACTTTCCTCTGAATCTTAATGGAAGCATTGGCTTTTCAGTTATAAAGGTAACTCACGCTTGGTGCACAGATCAGAAAAGACAGGCTAATCTAGCAAAACAACAAAGTGATGAGAAGGCTCTCACCCTGGAGACTCAGCTGAAAAGGAAGTTGATGGAGATGCTGTGAGAAGAACTGAAGCACTGATCCCCACATTTCCAGGGGTCCAAAGCCCCAAGGAACCATCACCATAGAAACCACCCAGAGCCCAGGGTCCAGAGAAAGCTGCTTATGGTTACTGCATTAGCAGACTTCTGGTTTTTGATTTTTTGTTTTACTGCATTGATTTTCGACTGGCTTGGAGTTGTCCTGTGATGTGTTTATAAATGACTCCAGTGTGGCCTGTCCTGTAGAGGAGCCACTGCCTGTGACCTGTCCCTGTGGTACAGGCCAAGGTCACCATTCCTGGGCAGCATGCCAGGTGGGGCCAGGGGCTCAGCATGGGCAGCTAGGGTGAGTGAGCATGGAATGTTTTGTGAAGGAGTGGCAGTGAGTGGGCTGAGGCTGGGAGAAGGGCACTCACTCACGACGCTGGGCAGCACTTTCTGCCCCAGTCCTCAGACTCCTCGCCTGGTGTGGGGCTGCTTCTGCAAAGGGCTCCCAGGCCTGGCCACTGTCAGTTCTCCACTAGGAGAGGCACTGCAGACTGGGCTGTAGCAGCAGCTCAGCTCAGGCCCTTGGGCCTGCCTCTGCTCATTGCATCCACAGTCACAGTCATCCTCCTGTTCCTGACCTTTGTTGTTTTTGTTCAGTCACTCAGTCATGTCCCACTCTTTGCAACCCCATAGACTGCAGCATGCCAGGCCTCTCTGTCCTTCACTTTCTCCTGAGTTTGCTCAGACTCATGTCCATTGAGTCAATGATGCCATACAACAAGAGGATGAGATGGTTAGATGGTCCCTGACCTTACTCTGACTGCATCTTCCCTTAACTGCTACATACCTAGCAACCAGAATGGTGGATGGCACAGAGTGGGTGCTCAGTTACCACGTAACAGGTGAATGCTGAATAAATCTATTTTAACCATGGATACTTGTGATGGCAGTCAGATGGCCCTGCTGAGCTGGCCTTGGAGCCAGGAGACAATGACCTCCATGCCTGCCCTCTGAGGAAGGTCATGGCAGACAAACAGCATGGCAGGCAGTGTTGCCCCTCTGCCCCTTGCCAACCCAGTGTGCAGAGGCCACTTTTCCGTCCTCATGGACAGAAGCAGCAGCACCACAGAGGGGACAAGAGACTCTACACAGGCTGTCTGAAATGGGAGTCTGGTTCTCTCCAGGGGAAGCTGCTCGGGATCACCTAGAAGTCCAGCCCCACTGAACCAAAACCCAGGTGAACTGTCCTCCCCTGGGTGTAAAGTCCCGAGACGCACTTGGTAGCCATGAGGTTATCACTAGCCCACCACTGTGCCTAAAGGATCTAGATTATGTCTGGAACCTAACTTACTTTTTTTTGGCTATGGACATTGAATTTGAAAAAATAAAAAGCAGTATTTGTGATACACAGTACAGCAAAGGATGCTGAAAGGAGGTATGTCTGTATTTAGGTCCTTTGCCCATTTTAAATCAAATTTCTTTCATTTTTTCTTTTTTTTTTTTTGCTTTTGAGTTGTAAAAGTTTGTTGTATATTTTGGTTATTAACCCTGTAGCTGATACATAATTTACAAATATCCTAACTTACCTTTAAATTAAATAAGATACACTGGTTTTTCTTACACAAAAAAATAACATCTGCTCAAAGTAGAAAACAGATTTTTAAAAAGTCATAAAGGAGAAAAGCTCAGTTGTCCTCCTCCAGAGTGCTAATGACATATCAGAGATGCAGCAGCTCCAGAGGCAGCTGACCCCTCCTTCCTGAATCTCGGGATGTCTGAGGGATGCGCTCGCATCCAAGCTGTCATGCCCTCCACACTGCTGTCTGCCCTTGACGGGGTGAGTCACTCCCTCCTGGCAGCACTCCTCTCCCTGGCTGGGACCCGCAGAGCAGCAGCAGAATCCCGGCTCACACAGCTGGCTTGGAGTCTCACCTCACCTGCCACCCACCCTCCTTGGTTCCCTGGCTGGCCTCACCCTCTTGTCCTGATGTGTGGATTTTGGAATGTCCCAGGAGCCTCCATTCTTGGTAGCCTCCTCTCTTCCCCACTCCTTCCATGGTGAGCTCATTCAGGCAATGGCTTCATGCATCTGTGCACTGATGTCACCCACAAAGGTCACTCTGACGCTCTGGAAGGCACCTCCAGGGTAACTAGCAGCACTTGCACAGCTCTGCCTGGAACTCTCCCGCATAGCAGCAGGTGGCAACCTCGTCCTTCCAGTGCTCCATTCCAAAGCCTGGGAGCAGAGCCACCATGACTGTGCTGTTGTCCCCCATGGTCTATCAGCAAACCCGCCAGTCCCAGCCACAGTGGCCCTCAACTCAACCGTGGCAGATGCTCCTGACTGGTCTCCCCAAGCTGCATGGACACCCTGGGGCTCAGCAGCCCACCAAGCAGGTTGCCTTGGTCCCCACCAAAGCAGGGCCTGAGATAGGACTTGGGGTGGGAGTTGGTTGGGGAGGTGATGGCAGGAGGCAGGAGTAAGAGAGGAGAAAGTCCAATAGAAGGGTGGTCATCATGGGGACCGGGGGCTGCTGGGCCCCCCGAGAAGCTTTCAGAATCATCCACTAGGAGGATGTAAAGTTGGAACTCTGTCTATCCTCCCCTCCCCTGTAAGGACTACTATAACTTTATCTCCCAGACCCCCACTCTGCCTTGGGAAGGCCCCAAGTTACTACTTTTCCTTTTGTAATCAACAAGTTCATCTGCTGCTGATCCTCGTCTGTATCAGTTATCATTACAATTGTTGCCAAATGATAATTTTTCTAAGTTCTATCTATACTTCTTAGCTGACATTCTACTGTGAAGGCTAGCCTTTCCTTTTTTCTTTACTAGGCTTCTCAGGTGGCTCAGATGGTAAAGAATCTGCATGTCATTGCAGGAGATGCAGGTTCAATCTCTGGATTGGAAAGCTCCCCTGAAAAAGGAAATGGCAATCCACTTCAGTATTTTTGCCTGGAGAATCCCATGGACAGAGGAGCCTAGCAAGCTACATAGGGTTGCAAAGAGTGGAACATGACTGAGCAAGCATGCAATCTCATAGGATGCATGGAGTTTTTTAATTCTAGTGGTTATAATTCATTTTTGTAATTACTTATTTTGATGCTCAAAATATCCCAGTTGGGTCAATGGGAGCCTTCAAGTTGGCTCCTGTGTCCCTTTGACACACCCCATCATAGTTTGATTACTTTCTTACCTTCTGTCACAGCAAGCTATTCTAAGCCCATTTAAAAAATTATGTATTTATCTGGCCATGCTGGGTCTTAGTTGTGGCATATGGGATCTAGTTCCCTGATCAGGGCTCAAACCCTGGCCCCCTGCATTGAGAGCACAGAGTCTTAGCCACTGGACCACCAGGGAAGTCCATCTAAGCCCATTTTTAAGTTCCCTGCCCCAACCCTGGAATCAATCATTTCTCCAAGGAGCCTTGGTTCCTGGTTCCTTTTAGTGGGGGCTGTATTTAGAAACCAAGATCAGGGAACTGCATGTTGTGATGGGGTGTTTGCAACATTTTTAAGTATTGAAAGTATCTACGATTAGCAAGGCATGGATGAGGAGCACTCTTGTCCTCAGTCAGTGGAAGAGGGCCTGGGACAGGAGTGAGAAAGGGCACTTGGCCATGCCTGTCATACCTGTTTGATGGTGATAGGTGTGCACATGCACACAAGTGTGCCATTTATAGGAACCCCTTTAACCCAAACTAGCACACAAGTACACGAAAGCAACACATTGGAAACAATCAGTGTCCATGGACACAAAGTTAACTAAGGAAATTGTAGTACTTCCTTCCTAAAATGAACCAAATTTAAGTCCATGAATTATTTTTGGAGAAGCAGAAATTTACAAAATGCCATGTATAGTCTGATTTTTTTAAAATTTAAGATAAGAGATGTGCATCTTACAAAGGTGACTGTGTTTCTGTAGAGAAAACTAAAAGGACACACTCCAATCTCATAGGCAACATTATCCTTCTGAGTTATGGGGAAAGACCCTGGAGGTTGAAAACATAGGAGCAGAAAATCATACTTTGCATTTCACACACTTCTGAACTATGTTAAGGGTTTATAGCAGCCATGTATTTCCTTCACAATTGAAAAAAAAGCTGTAAGGACTTCCCTTCCCTGGTGGTACAGTGGATAAGGCAGGTAGATACCTGCCAATGCAGGAGTTCAATCCCTAGCCCAGGAAGATTCTGTATGCCTAGGAGCAACTAAGTCCATGCACCACAACTGTTGAACCAGTGTGCCTAGAGCCTGTGCTCAGCAACAAGAGAAGCCACCGAACTGAGAAGCCTTCACACCTCAACAAAGAGTAGCCTTGGTTTACTGAGACTAGAGAAAGCCCACACAGCAACAAAGCACATTAAAATAAGTAAATGAATAAAGAGAAAAATGCTCTAAGTGATAATAGGTGAAGAAGAGACAGCCAGCTCCCCATCCTATAAGACTCACCAGTATTACTGAATACTGCTGCTGCTGCTGCTGCTGCTGCTGCTAAGTCGCTTCAGTCATGTCCGACTCTGTGTGACCCCATAGACATCATCCCACCAGGCTTCTCTGTCCCTGGTATTCTCCAGGCAAGAACACTGGAATGGGTTGCCATTTCCTTCTCCAATGCTTGAAAGTGAAAAGTGAAAGTGAAGTCACTCAGTCCTGTCCAACTCTTAGCGACCCCATGGACTGCAGCCCACCAGGCTCCTCTGTCCATAGGATTTTCCAGGCAAGAGTACTGGACTGGGGTGCCATTGCCTTCACCATTACTGAATACTAAAGTAGCTTTAAAAATAAATGAAAAAGATGTTCATCAGAAGTGGGGTTAATCAACTTGGGAAATGGGAGAAGGAAGAGAAAAAATATTGACAGTGTTCACTCATACATGCCCTGGAGCAGAGGAGGGGTCTTGGCTGTCTGTGAAGTAGCCCCAAAGGCTGCCCCAGCCCGAGGCTGTCAAACATTTCAGATCGCAGTTCCTCCAGCTCTGATCCTGGCTCTCCACCCTCCTTTAGCAGGTAGCTGGCTTCCCCGGAGAAGTGCATGAAAGGAGGGAATGAGGCAGCCATGAAGCTCAGGACAAGAAGCCTCGATCAGGGCTATGCTGGTCTCCCCTGACTCTTAATTGTAGAGAGAGAGAGGGTGAGTATCACATGTGACTGTGAGGATGGATCCTGGAGCCAGACTTTCTGAATTCACATCTTGGCTCACTGCTTACTAACTTGAGCAAGTTCCCTCAACCTCTCTGTGCCTTAGTTTTGACACCTGTAAAACGTTCCCCACGGGATTGTTGGAAGATCAGATGAGCCAATATGCTAACTGCTTAGGATAGTTGTTGGCATGTAATGAATACTCAGAAATGTTATTTGTATTGTTATCATTCTTGGTGGTTACAGCGAACACACCCCTATCTCAAAATGTAGTGGGAATGCAGGTAGGGTTTCACTGTCACCTGTGATGCTGGCTGATACTTTGTCATAGTGGTGTGCATTAGCCAGCAGTGCTTTCAGCTGCAGAAATTCCAAACACAACAGCTTAGACAAATAAAGCTTGGTTTTACCTCAGATTACAAGAGGCCTGTGAGTTGACAGCTGCTGGCCTAGGTTCAACAGCTCAGCCATGTCAAGCCCTGTCTCCATAAGGACTTTGCCTCTTTTTCATGTGTTCTGCCTCAGTGTTACAACATGACTGCCACAACTCCTGGTGTCATATCCACCTGCAAGGCAGGAAAAAGGGAAATGGAGAGAAAATTAGAAATACCAGCCACCTATGGCTCTTTAATCAAGAAAACAAGTCTGCCCAGAACCCCCCAGCTGACTGCCAATTATATCTCATTTACTAGAACTGTATTATTTGACCACACTTAGTTCAAGACAGGCTGGGAATTTAATTAGCTTTCCAGCCGCAATTAGTGCAGATCATAAGGGAAAGGAAGGTAAGAATGACCTTGCCGAGTCTGCCACTATTTTCTTTATCCCATGAAAGGAATATCCGTGACCATGTTCAGTGAATCAGGAGTGGGTAGTGAAGTTCACCAAACGTTTTCTCAGCAGCAGAACCCTCTTCCGCTCTTGGGTTCCATCTAAATAGAGGCCCACCTGTTGTGAAACAAGAGGCAAATATTGAGCCATGGGGACCACCTGGGAGCCCACATTTTCTTGAGACAGCAAAGCTGAGAACCATGCAGACCAGGATCCGAGGCTTCCAAAGAACTCCTTTCCAACTTTCAAACCCAGACATCCTTCTGCCAGAAATGGCCATCACTACCAGCCTCAGGCCGGTGAGGAAGCCAGAAGCAATCGGGTTGCTGAACCAAGCCCTTGGCAGCAAAGGCATCTCTGCTCATTTCCTCCCGGACTTGTTAACCTGTTTTCCATCTTCCGGGCTCTCAGGAGCACTGGGCAGGCCAGCTGGAGAGTAGGCGACTCCCATGTGTGACTGCCCTAGTTTTCCTTCATGTCCTCTGAGCAGGCCAGGCTGATGCTATCTAGTTCCTGAGACCCTGCAGTGAACTCAGCCCTCAGATACCGCCTCTTGATAACAGTTTCACCTTTTCCATCTCTTTTAACAAATACCAACTCCTGGCCAAAGCCCAAACTCCTGGCTGAAGACCAACTGCTGGCTGACAGCTCCTTGCTCCTTCCCAGAAGCAAACCTGGTCTGAGACGGCCTGGAGGGTGGGGCAGGGAGAAGCAGGCCAGGTGCCCAGGACTCCCTGCCTGCCCCAGGCAGCTCAGTGCCTTCTCTGGGCCCTGGTTCCCCACAGCAAAAGGAGTATATTAGATGCTTCCTGGGGTTGCTGCTCTCTGCATGCCTTCTGCAGGCTCCCCTGGCTCACCCATCATGGCACCTGGACTCTGCCACTGTGCCAGCCACAGATTCTGTGACCAGCCACGGGCCACCTTCAGCAAAAGGGTCCTTGCCATGGTCCCAGGCCTCAGCGGAAAGGCAGCTCGTTATTTCTGAGTCTGTGGAAAGTGCACTTTGAACACATTTGCATCAATGCAGGACACAATATCTCCCCCAGGAGGCCAGAAAAGAAGGAAAATTCAATTTGTCAAGACATCCAGCCCTCGCATCCTGCTCTTCCTACCTGCTTTCTTGGCCCCTGAGAGGCAGCAAATCCTCTTGGGCCCAGACAAAGAGGAAGGGAAGCAGATGCTGTTTCAGACGGCATTTTTCCTCAGTTCAGTGGTAGGTTTATACTTTCACAGATACGATTTTGCACCACCCTCCCACCCATCACACAGAGCAACACTTCGACTTTCCAGGGCACTCTCCCCACCCCCCACCACTGGTGCCACCTGAGTCCCTCTCCCAGAAGGACACAAGGTCCCTCCCTGCCCACCTCCTGCTCCTGCTCTACAGCCTGTGAGGTGGTGTTCCCAGGCACGCCATTTGTCTGATGGAGAAACAGGCTTGGGAAGTCCAGCCCCACAGCGGGTGTCTGACCGGGGCTGGTCTTGCAGCCTGGCACACTCGGCATCCCCTGGCTGCACCCTCAGCTCAGACCCATGCCCCCTGAGTCTCTGTCCTTCCCCTCACTGGCACCTTGGAGCTCACTCAAAACATCTTGGGTTGGTCTCTCCTCCCCTCTGTGAAGCTTATCAGCCCTTTTCTTTTTTTTCCCCAGCTTCTCACAAACCACATGAGACAAGGCTATAGATACAACATGAGATTAAAGGCTGAACCTCATCCAGGTCAGGAAATTCCGAAGGCAGTTGCCCAGTTTATCTCCAGCCCTGCTGATACCCCCAGGGTAACTAGTCTGCTAGTGAGGTGGGGGGCCGGGGGCAGGCATGAACTGCAGGGGCACCCGGGTCCTTGGAATTTCCCGAGGACCAGATGCCCTGACTCCCCACCAGCTCCCAGGGCTGTTGCCCTCTCCCTGTCTTGGGCCTGGTTCCCACTCCCTCCCTTGATGTTGTGTCCTGAGTGTGTCCCTCTGCAGACACACTGTGTCTGTTCCCACCAGATCCAAATATGCTTACTTCCTCGTCCTTCAGACAGGCCTCTGTTGGACTCACTCTACACTGACCGTCCCAGTTGCTAAGTCAGTGCTCAGCCTCAACTCTCGGTAACCCAGCACTTTGGTCCCATGCTGTCCTTGGCTGGACTACAAACTCCCTGCCTCACTCCCACCCCTTGGTCCTCTCCTCACCTACCCCCACACTCACTCCTGTCCTGTGGCCTTAAATACTGTACACACTGCCTGACCCAACTGCCTGCTCAGCCCTCCGCCTCAAGGTCGGACAGGCATCTTGGGCCTGTGAACCCCAACCGCCAGGTTTCCCCAAACCTGCCCCCTACACCCCACCCCTTAGATGTAGGAACTCTTCCCTCACACCCTACGTCTATTATTATGGTCACCTTTCATGTAAACTGGGGATCTGACACCTCTGGCCATCTCCCTGCTACCCTCCACCTTCCCTTAAACCTATCACCCACCTGGACCCTGTTGAAATGTGCATTTGCTCAAAGTCTTAAAATCCCCCTTTGCCCAAGTTCAGGGTCAAAAAAAAAATGCTAGCGTGACATCCTTCCATCCATCTTTTTCCTGCCCCTGCCTCTTGCCCCTCTCACTCTATTCCAGCCACCCTTGTAACTGCCATCCAAAATCCAACTCTGCCCCTGGAATCCCAAGGCTCAGTCTCCCCCTTCTTCAAGTCTTCTCAAATAATTCCTTCCCTCCTATCCTATTTTAAACTGCATCACCTCCCTGGCACTCTCTATTCCCCTTTGTGTGAGTTAGCTATTGCTGAGTAACAAGTTAGCCCAAAACGTAGAAGCTTAAAGACAGTATTTGCATGTTTATCTTACAGTTTCTATGGGTCAGGAATATGGGTGTGGTCTTGTTATTCCTCTGGGTCTCTCATAACTTCAGGCAAGCTAGGTTGGGGTCCTTTCAGGGCTGGGTCTGCATAAGGCTGTCTTATGAGGCTGTGGGCAGTAATTGTCTCTTCCCAGGCTGCCCTCAGTCCCTGGCACATGGGCCCTCCTGTGCTGCTCAAAACATCAATGTGAGCAAGGGGAAAGGGAGGGCGTGCCAGTGAGACAGACTCACAGACGTTTGTTTGTTTTTTAATTAAGTAATTTGGCTGTGCCAAATCTTTAGTTGCAGCATGTGGGATCTAGTTCCAAAATCAGGGATTGAACCTGAGCCCCTTGCATTGGGAGTGCAGAGTCTTGGCCACTGGACTGCCAGGGAAGTCCCCTCACAGGCATTTGTAACCTAGTCTTGGTAGTGCCAGCCCATCACTCTGCCTTTCCTAGTCATTAAAAGAAAGTCCCAGGTCCAGTTCAAACTTGGAGGGAGGGAGCTGCACAAGAGTGTGAGAACTCAGAGGTGTGAAGACCTGAAGCCCTGTCTGAAACTGGCAGTCATACGGTTTCTGCTGGTTTGGCTTTCTCATATCCTTCCTTCCCATCTGACGTACTCTCCTGTTCATTATCTGTCTCCTTGAATGCCCTGCAAGCTCTTTGAAGGCCAAGCTTTTCTGGGTTGTTGAAGGCTGTGTCCACACTGTTGCAGCACATAGCCAGCATTGAATAGATCCTTATTGGGTTGGTGCTTCAGGAAGTTCCTGACAATACAGAATAATAACAGCCCTCCACTCTCAGTGACTGTCCTTAAATTTTCCCAAAGTCAGCCAGTGACAGGCACTGAAGGCTGATTTCTGTAAGGGTGAAAGAGGCTAGGGTGTGGGACCCCAGGGCTGGAGTGTGTTGACTACCATGGCCATGGCCAAGGAATGACAGTCCCTATGCCCTCCCTGAGACTCAGTCTCACCCTTGTGAAATGACACTCAGTCGCAGAGCCTGATCTCAGTTTCAAGAGTTCTTTAAAGGAGTGAGGCTAATTCATTCTTTGACATATGGATTTTCAAATATTTTAAAAATTCAAAAATCATAATTTGGTAAAAAATATTTTTGGGTGACAATTTAGGATTATCTACCAAAGCTTTAAATGCACACACTCCTTGATCCAGCAAGTGCAGAGCCTGTAATTGTTGATTTTTCACTATATTCACACATAAATGCAAAGATGGGTGTACAAAGATGTGCAATGAAACTTTGTTTATTGTAGCAAAAGAATAAGAATGATAAATGTCCTCAAGTGAGGGGCCAGATAATTAAACCTGAGCATGTCCACCTGTGGAATAGCACACAGCTATTGGGAAGGCCCAGGAACCCACATGTCCTGATGTGGATGCAACATCATCTCATTTACTGAGTTAATCAACAGCTATTTGAGCATCTACTATGTTCCAAGTATTATTCTAGGCACTAGGGACACAAAAGAGCAAACTCCCTGTTCTTGGAAGCTTACATTCATGTAAACCCATACATGCACGTGCAAAGCACACCAACAAATATAACCATGCAAACATAACAGGATTCTAAAGAAAGCCCAGTGGAGCAGGGAGAGCATGGGAGACTGCTTCTTAGAGCATGGCCACTGAGGAACATCTGAGCCAACATCTGGGCAAAGTGAAGGAGAGGTCAAGGGCAAGCATCTCCCAGATAGAAGGGACAGCCAGTGCAGAGTCCCCAGTACCAACAGGCTTGCTATATTTAAAGAAGAGCAGTCGTGGGGTGGGCGGGGCACTTCCCAAGTGGCTCAGTGGTAAAGACTCCGTCTGCCAATGCAGGAAACAAGGGATACAAGGGCTCTATCCCTAAGAGGCGACGAGCCCCTGGAGGAGGAAATGGCAACCAACTCAAGAATTCTGGCCTGAAGAATCCCCATGAACAAAGGAGCCTGGTGGGCTGCAGTCCATGGGGTCGCAAAGAGTTGGACACGACTGAGCAATTGAGCACACACCTACAACAGGCTGGAGAAGCCCAAGTGGAGTGAGAAGGAGGAGAAGAGGGAGGGGAGGAGGAGGCAGGGGGAGGCTGAGGTCAGGGAGGTGGGGTGAGCAGAGGTTGGTGGGTGAGCATCAGATGGGTGACAGCCACCCATCTGAGCTGGCTGTGGACTACTTACCCTTCAGGATGCAGGCTCAGGGGCAGGTGATCTGGTGCAGCTGCTGAGATTCCACCCTGGTGGGGTTGGGACCTCAGCTGCCTGCTCCATGCAACGGGCTGAGTTTTTCCCCAGCACCCCTCTGGGACTGTGGGAAGGGGATGAAACAATGGTGGGAGCCTGAGAAGGAGGCCACTGTGACAGCCTGGAGAGGACAGCAGCTTGGACCAACGCAGACGGATGAGATTCTGAGTATGTTCTGGAGACCCAGCAGAACATGCCGTTGGGTCAGATTCAAGGTATGAAAGAGAGAAGGGAATCACTTGTAACTCTTTGGTCTTTGTCCTGAGAAACTGAGTGAATATGAACCCTTTTACTAAGATGGGAATAAGTGAAGGACAAGCAAGATTTGGGGATGGGAAAAGTGGAAATTAAGAGTTTGTTTTTGGGAATTCCCTGGTAGTCTAGTGGTTAAGACACCATACTTTCAATGCTGAGGTCACTGGTTCAATCCCAGTTTGGGGAACTAAGATCCTGCAAACCACATGACACAGCCACAAAAAAAAAAAAAAAAAAGTTTACTTTTGATGCATTAAACCTGAGATGCCCTCTGGGGGCCATGCAGAGAGTCCATGGAGGGCAGGCAGCTTAGTGAGTGGACTTCAGTGGGGAGGAGAGGCTGGGAATAGATGGGGGATGGAGGAGAGTGTTGGGGGTGGGGTGGACTGGGTTTCAAGCTGGGTCTGGATGCGGTCACTGAGGAGTCAGTGTGGGCTAAACTGACGGCCCAGGTTGGGGATCTTTTGTGAACACATCCATGTTTAGTAATGGAGACAAGGAAGGCACACAGATGAAGAAGAGGAGGAGGTGTATCCAGGAAGCCAAGTGAGGAGAGGCCTGGGGATGGGGGCGGAGGAGGGGGTGCGGGTGTGCAGGCAGGTGGAGGAGCAGTCCAGTGCTGCCAGGAGCTGAGTGTACGTGGACAGCAGAGGGTCACTTCTGGCCCATTGGGTGGAGGTCCTTCAGCTTTCAGGCTTAGACAAAGCCAGAGTCAGGGCAGGGCGGGGCCCACAGGGGTTGCAGGGGGCTGCAGGGACCACAGGGGCCAGAAAAGGAGGTGGTTACAAAGATAACACCTGTCAAGAGAGCCGAGGGAATTCCCTGGCAGTCCAGTGGTTCAAACTCCATGCTTCTACTGCAGGAGATACAGGTTCGATCTCTGGTTGGAGAACAAAGATCCTGCGAGCAATGAGGCCCCTCCTCCCCCCAGAAAAAGAGCCAAGGAATAAGGGATAGGCACAAGGTCTTGGAGTTTGGGTTTGAAGATGAGGAGCATTCCAGCATGTTCTGACAGGGAGTGATCCAGGAAGCCTGAGAAGTGGGTTCAAGCTGCAGCAAGACGATGCACAAGGCTCAGGAGCTGTGACTGAGTGGGTGGTGCAGACGGACTGGAAAAGGCTGAGTAGGTCCTTCTAAGAGATCTGGAGGCCCAGGGAGGTGGCTGTGAGGGCTGCGGAGGCACAGAAGACAGGGAGCGAGCAACCAGGGTGGCTGAGACCACTGTTGTGGAGAGAGGGTCCTGAACACAGACAGCTTCCCTCACCTCCTCCAGCCAGGCGAGGACTCGGGGGAGGCAGAAAACTGGGCCACCCAAGGTCGAGCTTTGCCGGGTGAATAGGAACATTTGGGGGGCAGTGTTGGGAAGAGGAAGAGAGATGTCCGTGGATTGTCCTTATCACACTCAGTTCCCAGAGCCCTCGCCCATACCCTGCTCTGTTTCACCCCCACCCTGGGGCAGGCACCACTTTGAACCCTTTCTGCACTGATGACAGGGGGTTTGCAGCTGAGGAAGGGCTCAGTAATTGGACAGAATCTCTGGGAGGGGCCATGGGGATTAGTGACAAGGAGAGAAATGCGGGGATCAGACCAGGAGTGGAAGAGGCTCCAAGGAGCCCAGGACCCTCACTTTCTGAGGACTCAAGTGCTCCCTTTTCTTCCATTGACCTTGGAGATGGCTGCAGTCCCTTCTGAGTCTCAGATCCAATAGTTTGATCCAGAATTTGGAGGGAACTCCAACCAGGGGTAGGAACACACCCACCCCAGCCCTCTGGGGTCCTCATAGCAGCCCTGCCTAGCATCACAGCCACAGCCCACTCTGCCCCGTCTCAGAGACCCTGAGGTCCATGTCTTCCTTGACCTGTTCTGAGAATGAGCAGGAGGCCACAGGACCCTGTGTGTGCCCAGCACTGTGCTAGGCCTCATGGGGAAAGCAAGGGAAGGAGGAGAGGGTGTGCCCCTGGCATCCAGCACTCCTGAAGCTGAGCCCTTTGCTGCCTGTCGCTGCCAGGTGAGTGTCACCTGTGAACAGGTGCACAGGCCTCAGGTGGTGGTGCACACTCACCCATGCCAGGCAGTGGAAGACCAGGGCATGGGCCTGGGTGCTGGGTGCAGACAGCTGTCTTTGCAGCCTGGCCAGCTCCTCCCTTGTGTTGGGGTCCAGGGGAGCCCAGCTCAGGGTTGTTTTGTCTCACACAGGTGTCACAAATGTAGAGTGCAAGCTTGAGCCTGCAACCTCCACTCTATGATTTGGCTGGGAGGAGCTGAGCACCCAGGGTCCCCCTCAGGTAGGTGGGAGGAAGCAGCCATGGTACAGGCCACCGGTCCCCCCCATGTGCCCTCGATCCAAGCATCTGCCCTGGCAGCATCATCTCATGCCGGCTGTTTTTCCTAATGGAATCACAGCTTGCCAGACAAAGCAACAACATTCATAAAATGCCCCAGGCATAACAAATCTTCCCTTTGAATGGGTCATTTGCTGAAGGAGATGCCACTGATGACTCATTCCATAGATCAGAGAGTCCTGGCATTACAGACAGCTGAAGCTGAGGAGTCTTGAGAGAGGATTATTGCTGGTCTTTGTGCCGATGGGCCTACGGAGCCAAAGGGGACACAGGTGTGGCCTGTTCAGTGTTAGCTCAGACTCACTTCAGGAGCAGTAGGGAGGCATTTTTGGACTCTGTCCCTAACTCCTGATGGTGGACCACATTGGGAACCTGCCCCCTTGACCCAGACTCCCCAGTGTGACCTCTGGACCAGGATGTCGCAGGCTGCAAATGACCACAGCAATATTTCTGTCCTGCCGGCTCTTCCAGAATCCTGCCACCACCACCCCCATCCAGAGATGGATTCTGTTTCCCCTCTCCTAGAAATTGGGCTGGACTTTGTGACTGCTATGATAAATAGAATGTGACGGAGGGATGCAGGGGGACTTTGGAGACAAGGATACAGAAGGTGATACGACTTTGACCGCCGTATTCTAAGGAAGCCCAGCTCCTACAGGGCTGTATGTCTGTGCCCTGGTGGACAGTTCCAGTGAAGGCAGAGGGTCTGGGCTAGCAACCAGCACCACACACAGTCATGTGAGGAAGTCCATGTGATTCTACATGACACAAGTCATGTGATTCCAGTCCTGCTGTGAGCCACCCTAAGCTAAGCAGAGTGCAGCAGAGACAAGATATGCCTGCTGAGGACTGCCCATGTTATAGACTCGTGAGCAAAAGAAATAACGGTGTTGTTTTAAGACAGTTTGGGGATGGCTTGTTATTGAGTAATAGACAGTGAGAATGCTGCCCTTGATGATCTCTTGGACTTCCCTGAATTTCTCTGACCCAGGGATGCAGCACCTGCTCTGTGGATGACCGACTGAGAATATGGGTGGACACAGAGTTCCTTGTCCTGGGGGAGCTCTAGTACATTTGGGTCAGTGAGAGCTACTCCAGAGGGTCTGCCATATGTGGGAGAGGAAGTGTCTCATTCCTGGAAGTGGTTTCTATTTATATTTTTTTAAGATTTTTTGATGTGGACCATTTAAAAAGTCTTTACTGAATTTGTTACAGCATTGAAAGTGGAAGTGTTAATCACTCAGTTGTGTCTGACTCTTTGCGACCCCATGGTGTAGCCTGCCAGGCTCCTCTGTCCATGGAATTCTCCAGGCAAGAATACTGGGGTGGGTTGCCGTTTCCTTCTACAGGGGATCTTCCCAACCCAGGGATCAAACCCAGGTCTCCTGCACTGCAGGCAAGTCCTTTACTGTCTGGAGCCACCAGGAAAGTTCATATTTACAACATTGCTTCTGTTTTATTTACTTATTTTGCTTCAAGGCATGTGGGAATCTTAACTCCCCGACCAGGGAGCAAACCCACACTCCTTACATTGGAAGGTGAATTTGTAACCACTGGACAACCAGGGAAGTCCCTGGGGGTTTCTGTTTAATGGGAAATGTCTTCTTGGTAGCAAAATGTTTGGTATTAGTTTTGATATTTGGTCATTTTCCCAAAGGTTGTGAGGTCTGTGAATCCCTCCTGTGATCTTAGAGCTGTGGCCTGCAGAGAAATTGCTTTTTTTAAGCCTCCACTGAAACCCAGTAGTGACAGAGCTGCTGTGAGAGCAAAAATGCACTAAGCAGTGTGAGTCAACAGGGTGTCAAACAATACACTGAAATTCCCTGGAATAAGTTTCACCAAATGGGGGTCTGTGATTTTGTTTAGAATTCATATTGTGTGATTACGCCTACAGCAGTAATGCCCACAAAGTCCTTTTCACTAGAACAACACTGACCTGTTTTTATGTGAAGGGACAAGCAAGCACTCAGTAGCCCATTGCTTCCATCTCTTTGGCTGGATGGAGGTGCCCTGTATGGGTCACCATGGGGTTCCTGATCAAGGTCACTGCCATCAGTGTGGACAGAAAACATCACTAAGACAGCGGGAAATGTGGGCTATAGTGTCCTCATCCATTTCACACTTCAGTGGCCCACACACATATCCAGCAATTCTCTGCCCTCTATCCCAGCAACCTGGGAACCCACATCCCAGGAGGGCCTCAGCTCCTGGAATGCACTGAGCAGACTTCCCCATCAGCATCCTCTCCTGAGTCTCTGACCGTTGATAAATACACCCCAGTTTGTGAATTCATAATGAAAACTAAAAGCATACAAATAATTGGAACTGGAGAAGGAAATGGCAACCCACTCCGGTATGATTGCCTGGAAAATCCCATGGACAGAACAGCCTGCAAGCTACTGTCCATGGGGTCACAAAGGGTCAGACACGACTAGTGACTAAACAACAGCAAAATCTGAAACACCAAAAGCACCCCCCCAAAAAAAGTAAAATTAATAGTGCTCTATGTTCATTACCAGGACCTTCTTTCCAGTCTGCATCAGTTTCCGGTGACTGCATGGCTTGTTATTATCTCACGGTTCTGGAGTCGGAAGTCTGAAATCATGGCTGGTTCCTTTGAGGGCTGTGATGGGAGGATCTTTCGACGGGCTCTCTCCTCAGCTTATGTCTCTTCACCTCACCTTCCCTCTGGGCCTGACTCTGTCCAAATTCCTTCTTTTTATAAGGACACCAGTGATATTGGATTGGGGCCCACCCCAGTGACCTCATTTTAACCTGATTACATCTGTAAAGACCCTGTTTCTGAATCAGATCACATTCTAAGCTAACAGAGTCAGGACTCTAATATATGGATCTGGGGGGACACCATTCAACTCCTGATACAATGAAAATTGTATTTGAGTTTATGTTTCTCCCTTTAGTAGGACTGAGGATGACTGCACAGTAGCCTAGACCAGCATCAGGGTGATTTGGCAGGCAGAGGGCAGAGGGCACTGCCCTCAGGCCAGGAGGCCAGCTTTACCCTGTGGCCTTGGCCAGTCTCAGTGGAACCTCAGTCTTTCTGTGATAAGGCTTAGACCGAGTGGTCCCTTTGGGCCTTTCTGTCCCTGAGATTGCTCAGGGTCACTTGTCCCTGGCTTTAGTTCACATGAGGCATGGAGGCCTGTGCTGGGCCCACTCAGTGTGGGTGTGAACAGAAGTGTGGCGGACACCGGGGCACTCAGCCAGGCTGCTCAGGGTGGATGTGCTAAGGAGACACCAGTAGGCCTCCCGGGGAAGGGCCAGGTTCTTGTGGGATCAAGAACAAGGAACCCTAGTTTCTCTTTCCCGCAGACTTTCCTCACTGCCAGCCCTACAGGAATTTCCCTTGAGGGCTGGATGGTCAGAGAAGAAGATGACACTCCTGAAGGGCAATGACTAGGCTTAATGCTAGAGCAGAGGGCTGGGCAGTGCATGATGAGAGGCTGGTGCCCCTTCCCCCAACAGCTGCTGCAACTCCAGAGTAGAGAGTGTGGCTGAGGGACCATGGGAGGCTTGGCAGGGAGGGGCTGAGGAGTAAGTAAACACTTTGTCTTCCTTGCTTTCGCCTCTTCCGGGGCCTCAACATCAAGGGCCAGATGACAGGATATTCCTCTGCCCCCCGCTCCACCCCCCAGGGGCAGCCTGGCTGGCCCTGACACCGGCTGGTCCAACCCACTGCCCAGCCCCTGCCAAGTGTGGCTGGTGCACACTGGGGCAAAACTGAGCAGGCATAGCCCTCACCGTGGAGGAGTGGGGATGATGCACATCTCACCTAGCACAGCAGGGAAGCCAGCCCTGTAGCTGCAGTGAGGCCCATCTGTTTCCGGGCACGAGCCCCAGCCTGGAGCTCCCTCAGGGAAGCACCCCAGGAATGCCCAACAAGGGCTTAAATCCAACAGCAGATCCTAAGTCTGGGACAGTGGGAATAAATAGTTGCTTAGGCAAGTTTCACCCTAAACCAAGACTTGGGGACAGTAATTCTTGCAGAGCAAAGATGGCTGTGTGATTGCTTACTGTCAGGAGGTTTGCCCAGGCTTCCAGGGTTGGGGTGCGGGTCCCACTGCTCTGGTCTTGGCAGCACCTGGCTCAGCCTGCCCTGCCCTCCTCTCCCTAGGCCGCCTCCTGTAGGCCTGGAGGAGCTGGGCATAGGGGTGAGGACCAGTGGGACCATGGCCCAGGCTTCCAGAAACACATGGGCCACGGGTCTGGAGCTCACCAGTGAGGCAGAGGAAGGGGAAGAAAGGACAGACAGCTCAAGTGGGTTGTTGCTCCTAGCAGCCTGCAGGGCTGCCCTGTGCCCCCTCAGTTCCCCTCCCCAGCCCTGCAGGCAAGCATGGCCGGGTGGCCCCATTTCTCACCCCTATCGATTATGCTGGCAGAGCCCTGCAGCACAGGATGTAAATCATCATCCTTGGGGTATTTAACCCAGGGAGGGTTAGCTGGAGGTGGCATCCCTTATAAATCCTGCATCTGATATTTTTATATTAATTCCTAGAGTAGCCAGATTACTTTTTATTCCACTGACTATTTATTCCACTGACTTCTTCATTGACTAGGAGACATTTCTGAACAGTGCGTATCTTGTGGAGCATCAGTCATTTAGTGGGGTGCTTCCTCTGGTTGCAAGTTTTTTCATTAATGTAAAAGGAATGAAAATTCCTTTGCTTCAAAGACTCGGTCTTTGGAAATAACAATGCACAGGCCAGCCAGAGTCACTGCTGCCAGCACCACCACTGCCATGTATATGCGCTGTCTGGAGGGGCCTGTGAGCCTCTGACTAAGGGGCAGAGTCCCCTGGCATCCTCTCTTTCCTCTTTTTCCCCAGTCCCCCTTGGCCATGCACAGGACCTGAATTAGCCTCTGTCAAGGGACCATGGCTTGGCAGAGACCAGGTCCCCGAGAGCCAAACACGTGGTCATCAGGATGATGGCAATAACCGTCTTGCTCTGAGGACCCAGTTGAAGACATGGGTGTTAGGGGAAGAAAGCTGTCTGCAAATACAGGTGTGTCCCTGCAGAGGAATGGAGCAGACATGTTCTGGGTGATGGTGACAGCCCACTTGCTTTGCAGATGAGAGAATCATGTTTGCTGGAGACTCTCTGAAGCTCCACCCCATGCAAGAGTTGGATGGCAGTAGAATCCAGCCAAAACAAAGAGATGACCACCCTTTACCTGCACAGTGAGTGTGCTGGATCACCCAGTGGACTCAGTCGGGTCTGAGTCTCCCATGAGGGACCCAGCTGAAAAAAACGGGTGTTAGGAGGAGACAGCTGTCTGCAAACACAGGTGGGTCCCTGAAGAGGAGCAGAGAAGGTGAGTTCTGGGTGGGCTCCCAGCAAAGCCAGGGCCATGGGCATCAGCCAGGGGCAGATGGAGGCTGCAGAAAGGGAGGAGACACAGAGGAGGGGAGGCTCACTGGGAACAGGGCGTGCGAGCAGCAGAGTGAAGCAGGCACCTTCCATTTTGAGATCCTCACCTGTGTCTCTCCCATTGCACCATGCTCTGGGCAGCTGATCCCCACCCAGTGGGCCGGGTACCAGCGGCATCAGCAGCCCCAGGGATCTAGTCCCGAGGACAATGTGTCACCCTACCCCCACACCCAGAGTTAGAACCTGGGGGGCAGGCTCACAGTGTGTTTGACCAGCCTTGCACTAGAATTTGGAAACCAACAGTGAAGTGAGGGCAAGAAGCCCAGAGAAGGAACAGCTGGGTTTGCACCTCAGCAATCTGCCTGGAAAATGGGGCACTGCTCCCACCCAGGCGGGTGTTGTGACCCTGAATGAGTTAGAAGCTCCAGTCCAGGGCTGCCCCCATGTAGGTTCTCCACAGCCATGAGCCATTCCCACTGTGCTCACTCAAGGCCGGCCTCCTCTTCTAGGAGAGATGATTCAGGCCTCAGAGCTTTGCCTCCCAGGGAAACCTCACTCAGCTTTTCTTCCAGGGGTCAGACATGCATAATTCAACCTTTAGGATTTTGAGATTGCTGATAAATTACAGATACAAATGGGTAACCAGGCAAAGCCCCTCTGCAGCCTGGGTATCCACCTGGGAAATAAAACAGAGGTCACTCCCTCCTGCCCCCCACCATAGGCAAGGTCGCAGGAGCCCCCAAAGACGAAGGCTGCTTGCATTTGTGGGCAGCTGCTTCCAAGACAACCGTGAAGAAAACAAAAAAAGGTTGTGAATGGTGTTAGAGAATCAGCTGTATCCAAGCGTCTGGATCCTGTAAGGAAACAATTATGAGGCAGGAGCGAAGCTTTAGAAGATCATAGGTGCTTCATCCAAACTCTTCTCTTCCATCCCTGAGGTGGACTCCTGATGAGGGTCTGGGCAAGTCCCAGGAGCGAAGGAGGTAAGCTCGGGGCCCCGGGGCGGGGGTAGGGAGGAGAGCAGGCACCCAGGTGCCTGCTCAGTCCCGGCCTCTCTGCATCAGTCTCCCTGTTCATTCATTGCCTGACACAGCCATGGATGAAATGACTAGGACAGGGAGTGATCTGGCCATTTAGATAAATACATCTTGTAGACCAGCCATCAGGTTCCTGTGGGTAGGAGGGGGTGGGGGTTGGGGAGGGGAAGGAGAGTTGCTGTGAGTGAGGAGGATGCTTCTAAGCTTCTGAATCAGCTTTCCACGAGACCCCAGGGATCTGGGGCAAAGAGAGGGTCTGAGACAGGCCTCTGAGGGCCATTGCTAGGGGGTGGGAGATGGAGGGGCGGAGTGGGAGGGCAGAATTATCCACAGACGTGGAAAAGCCGAGGTTCAGTTTCTCAGTTACAGCAGTTTCTCAGTTATAGGAGTGGTTGAAAATGTGGTTCCGGGTGTCCTCAGAAGTCACCTAAGGGAAACGAGGGGCCCTCCCTGAAATCAGTGTGGAGTCTTGGTGTATTGATTGATTAGAACCTTTCTCCTGCCCCCGGGAGATGTCCTGTGTGGAGAACAGCACAGACACAGTGGTCCCTTCTCTCCCATCCCCCACCACCTGAGTGCTCATCTCACAGCTGTACTAGGAGGTGGACTGCTGTGCCCACAAAGTTCACATGGGCTTCCTTTCAGTTCCATCCATGTGGTTTCCGTGAGCCAGGTCCTAGGCCTTCCTGTGTGCCCCCAGCCCACCCACACCCACGTGTGGTGGAAAGACAAGCCCAAGTTCTGCCTGGCTCAGCCAGGGGGCCTCCCTGTGTGGCTGAGTCACAGCACAGACAATCTGTGGTGAGTTCTTCCATGGTAGCCTCATTCAAGGACAGGTTACAATTCGCAGAGGTTGCAACTGCATCCACCCCTCACAATGCAGCCCCTGTCTTGGGGGGCAGGGCATGGGCTGAGCAGCACACACAGGGTAGTAGAAGCAGCCCCACCAGTGGCTACTTGGTGTCCGGGCTGGAGCTGGGCAGAGAGCAGCCGCAGGGCTCCCTGGAGGTCCTGGGACAGAGCCCGGGATGGGCAGGTAGGGGCCTGTCTCTAAGCCAGAAGGGAGAAGCTTCCAGACATGATTGCATCTGACCTTCTCCTCATGTCTCCTTTCTCTGGCGTAGGGCCTGCAGTGAGCCCAGCTCCTTCGTATTCCTGGGCTTCAGCGTGGGGGAACTTTGTAAAGTTTCCAACCCACAGAAAATTGCCAACCTCTGTAGGCTTGAGGGGGACCCACGATCTCCACACAGAGCCCTTCTCATTCCTGTGGACCTCTGTGGAGAGAGGAATTGGGGGTGGGGAGTGGGAGAGCTGCTCTGAGTGAGGAGGGTGCTTCTATGCTTCTAAATCAGCTTCCTGAGAGACCCTCACCCCCAACCCTGCTGGCCTGGAGCACTGAGGTCTTCAGAACCTTCCAGAACCTTCCTCAGTTGAGCAATCCCAGCCCAGGGCCAATCCCCAGGGAACCTGGAGAAAGAGAAGCTCCCCTTGTTGAGGATCCCTGTATCCTTCTGTTTAAAGGGTCAGAGGGAGGAGAAGGATTCTGAGCTTTTAAGAGAAGGTCTCTCAACAAAACACTTCCTGATGCTCATCTGACACTAAAAACCTATTCAAGTCATAAACTTCTCCTGTGGAACACGTCTCAAGAATGTATTTATCTAAAGGGCATCTGTGTTTGGTCTCAAACTCAAATGCTCCAAATGTCAGGCCCTGAATGATTTATTTGGGGCCTCCTGTTCCCTCCCTGTGAATTGTCTTCCGGCTCCAGCCCTGCTCCTGTCACCCTTTCCACTGATGTTTACAGACTCAACAGGCTTCTGTTCACACCAAGGAGGCAGCCCAGAGGGAGTTGGGGGCAGAGGGGTGTGAGTGTGCACCGGTAAGGACTGATGCTGTCACAGCAGATGGCCCTGCCCTACCTCCTGCCTCCTGAATGCACCTTGTGCCTCTGCCCAGGCTGTCTTCTTAGCTTCCAGGGCCATTCCTCACAGCAGGTCATCCAACTAGCACCCTGAGTCCTCATCATGTCCCCATGGAGAGGGCCGGGAGATAAATCCAGCACAGTTAAACCAGGAAGCAGGACTTCCCTGGCTGTGCAGTGGTTAAGACTCCATGCTCCCGATGTAGGGGATATGGGTTTGATCCCTAGTTGGGGAACTAAGCTCGCACATGCTGCAGGGCATGGCCAAAACAACAACAAAAACAAAAACAAAACAGGAAGCACACTGCGTGTGTGTGTGTGTGTGTGCTCAGTTGCTTCAGTCGGGTACAACTCTTTGCGACCCCATGGACTGTAGCCTGCCAGTCTGCTCTGTCTGTGAGATTCTCCAGGCAAGGTTGCTGGGGTGGGTTGCCATATCCTCCTCCAAAGATCTTCCCAACCCAGGGATCAAACCCACGTCTCCTGCGACTGCTGCAACGCAGGCAGATTCTTTACCACTGAGCCACCAGGGAAACCCAGGAAGCATACTGGGTTCCCTTCAAATTGTTTAGATGGAGCATCTGAGTATTGGCTAGGGAGAGTGGTATCTTGGAGCCCAGACTTCTGAGTGACAATTAAGAGTTGAACAACAGAGGGGGCCAGAGGCAGGCAGGAAGACAGAAGGAACAGCCAGTGGAGGTCAGTGGCCACAGAACACGTAGGGAGTCTGAGACCATTGGAGGCAGGGTGGCTCGGGAGCAGAGGGAGGTAGGCCCTGGAGAGGGGCTAGATGCTGAGCTCCCAGCCCCAGCAAGCAAGCCCTTGGGTCTCAGGCTGCTGCACAGAGTCCCCTGACAGCCCTTCATCACAACATATTAACATGCATGAGCTCATCAGCCCCTTTCCAAAGAGGCCCCTGAGAACAGGGCCCTCCAATGCCCACTCTGCCTACAGGAGGCAGGGGTTTCAGTAGACGTGGTCAGGCTTGGTGCTGGGTCTGCAGGGGAACAGAAGATTCCCCAGGACGAGAGAGAGTGTGCCCAGGGGGAACCCCAGCAAGACTGCTGCTGTTGAGGGTGGGGGTGGGGGCTCTGGCACTTTCAATCCACCAGGAAACAGAGTGGAAGCTGCTGGATCAGACAGCCCACTGGGACTCAGCAGGCTCTGGTTTCTCTGCTCTCCCCACAGCGGGGGAGGTTTGGGCTAGGAGCCTGCCCAGCCCCCCAGGAGCCCCAGGGTAAAGCCGGGAAGGTGTTTCTTAGAGCATCAATGCCCAATAAGTACATAGCCATGTATGACTACTTGATTTTACATTATTGTAAATTCAGTTCCTGAGTCGCACCATCCATATCTCAAGTGCTCCACAGCCACACTTGGCTAGTGGCCCTCACATTGGATGGAACAGAGGAGGAAGTTACCACCATCACAGAACATTCTGTGGACAGCACTGGGGATGAAGGCCAGGCTGGCCAGCTTCTCAGCAAACAGGGGTGCTGAGGGGTGCCCACCTGGGCTGGGTGAGGTGTCTACAGCAGAGCTGGGAGCTACCTCCCAACCATGCACCTAGGTTCAGATAGCCACCTTTAGGGAGGTGTTAGAGAGGAAGCAATGGTGGCACCCTAGATCTACCCGAGACAGCACTCCCCACCTCCCCTGGCCACCTGGGGCTGCTGCCATCACTGAACAAGGTCTTTAGGAGCACTTCCTGGATTGGGGTGGGGAGAACGGGGGTCAGTCAGTGCCCTGCTGCTCGCGGGCTTGTCTGTAAGCACAGGTGGCTGGGGGAGCCACACAGGTTATGCCCTCCCACAGGCAGGTGGCCAGCCCCCCTCCCCCTCCTTTCCAGGGATGGCGGCACCCCCACACACACACTGCCTCAGCACCCGCAGGCCTGAGATGGATGTAGAAGCAGCACACCGTGCCTGGAGCTGCACCCACCCCATCCTGGGCAAGGAGGCCTCAGAAGCCATTACAGGACATTAAGTCAATGGACTTCCTATTTGTCAGCACACCAAGAACACAGCAGACATTTTCCACTCCTAAAGATTGCCTGGGTCAGAGCATTCACTCTGCCAATCCTGCAGGCTGTAACCCTCTCAGAGACCAGAACTGCACCTTCTAGAGGGGTGAGGTGAGGCTGCCAAGGAGGTGCTTCATGGGGAGACAAAGACCCCTTATCCCTGCTGGGGCAACAGAGGAAACCCCAAGGCCCACCCTGTCACTTCCCCCACTCCCTGTGGGCAGCACCATCCCCAGAGCTCTGTCTTCTTTGCCCAAAGTCAACTCCCCGGGACATCCGCCCTGACAGACACCCTGCCCCATGCCCCTCCCCATCTGGGGTCACTTGTGAATGCTCTGTGTGTCTGTACCTTATGTGTTGGTGATTGTCCTTGAGAAGCACCCCAAAGGAAGGGTCTTGGCTTAGCTCACTGTAGTTTGAAAAGGGTGCTGGGAAAATAGTGCCCAGCAAGTATTTATTAAATAGATGAACTTTTCAAGAAGAGTAAATGGTAAATGTGCAGATCAGGTGAAATACAGACTCGGATGTGAATTTTTGAGCAAAAACAAGGCTCAACTTCATGCTTGTTGATCATTTTAGGTTACATGACCAGGGAGGGACATTCAAGGCCCCTCCTTGTAGACCCTGGCTAAGCAACCCTGCCACAAGGCAGACCTCCCTGGCTTTGTGATTCTGCCCACCTGAACATGACAGGTAGCATATGCTACCTGTCACCAGTTTTGTTTTGTTTTTCCACTGTGGGCCACAGAACAAATCGAGAGGCATCATCCATCTTACCTGAAGGTTTTGTCATTTCAGTCTGGAAACTGGAGAATTCATAAATAGGTTTTGTGATGGTAAAGGTAAGCTTAATTTTTCATTCACCTCTAGCTAATAACTGATGGAGAGGTTCGCCTTTGCTTCTAGAAGCAAAAGGGAAAAGAAAAGGCTTCCCAGTGACAGGATAATTTGTCAGAAAGTTATGAATGAGCACAAGCAGGACTGTATAGGAAGTGTGTATTGAATGACATGACATACTGGCTTCTAATTGCTGCTGCCTTTCTGATCAATAATACATGTTTTCAAAAAACCTTCTGTTTGCATTTACACAATGGGCTGTAACTACTGCAAAGGATCCATTAAGACCTATTTTAAAAAGTGCATTCGTAAAAACTTGTCTAAATCTGCATTACAAGGCAGATTATGAAACTGCCCTGGGAGATGTTTTTTCTAAAGAGCATTCAGGTCATACCTGTTGGACTGGCCAATTCGAGCTCCCTGTTACTGCTATGGCTTGCTTGTAAGCTAGGTCAGTCCTTCTCTTTGGTGTCCTTGAGGCAAGAGGCAGGCACTGCCAGGCCTGAGGCCCCATTAGGTTCCAGTGGTCTCCAGCCAGTGGTACCCTTGGGCTGGGGACTTAATGTGAGCAAAGCCCCCAAAGCCTGGGTGAGGTATGAGCAGAAATCAACCCACCACTCCCGAATGTGTAATTACATGCTCAGATAAGTGCTGCGGTGGCAAAGAGGACTCTGGGGTTCTAGGGCTCTCTCTCCTTCCACTGAGAAAGCTGTAGGTCCTGTGGGGAGGGCTGGAGACAGGCATTGGCTCCTGCAGGCTGGTATCATTGGCTGCCAGCCCCATGCAGGTGTGACTTGTTACCTGTGCAGGTGGGAAGCCAGAGCTGGGGCAGCAGACAGCCCGTTTTAGGGGTCACCTGTGTTCTGTGCTACCTGAGCTAGGTCCACCGACCACTCTTGCCTCAGCTCAGCTTCCACAGCTGACGGGAACCAGTGATAACAAGGACAGCTCCTGCCCATTGCCTCGGATTCACCTGTCCTCAGGCACCTAAAGGGAGAGAGCTCTGCTTTCCTGAGGCCCAGAGATGTTGCAAACATGCTGAGGTCACACAGACCAGAGAGAGATGGCTTCGATACAACTCAGAGCCTACCTGCAACCTTCACACCAGGTCACTGCCCCCAGCCTAACATCCAGACAGCACCTTGGACTTTAGAGGACCCCTGGAAGAAGAGCCAAAAAAAAAAAAAAAGCTCATTTTCTAGACAACCAGAAACAGTGCTGATTCTGTCAAAGCTTCATTTGGGTTCAGCCTCACAGCACTGCCAGGTAGTTACTGTATTATTACTCCCATGTTCTAGTACATGATGAAGACCCCAAGGCCCCAGTGATGCAGCTAGCCTGGTTCTTGTGCTGTGGGGAGGAATGGAGAAGAGATTCTTCCAGAGAAGAGGGAGGGAAGCAGGCAAGGGAGGAAAAGGAAGAACAGAGGAAGGAAGGGAAAAGAGCAAGGTGGGGCCAGAAATTCAGAGGAGAAAAACAACTCCATTGGGGTGGCCCATGGAAGGGTGACTGGGGCAAAGAGTTGATGTCAGGCCTCCTGGTGGAGATGGGCCTTGTCTGGGACTCATGGGGGTCTCATAGATATGCAGGACCCAAGGCCAGAAAGCCCAACGCTTCACCTCTGCCCTCTCCTAGATGATTATCTGGTCAGGTCTCTGGGCATACACATGGGGGCGAGTGTACATCCGTGTCCTGCACATGACACAGGTATATGCTCATGCATACATGTGTACATACACAGACGGGGATAAAACTACACATAGGAGGCTCCCTGGACTTTTTTCTAAGAAGAAGGCAATACCCCCACCATAGTCTTAGATGTCCTCTCAAGACCCCCAAGGGTGGTGGTGGGGAAGGAGTGGAAGGGCCTGAGGGGATCAGGCAGGAGCACAGTGTCCAATGGGCCCTTGAGGTGGTCACCCAGAGCACGACTGGACATCCGGCCTGACCAGTGTCAGCCAAGGCTTGGCTGGGGCAGTTCCACAAGGGTGGGGCCAGTTGGAAAGAATGCACCAGGCCACCCCCCTTCATTCTGCATCCTCCTGTCACAGAAGTCTGTGTGTAACAAAGAAGTCTCTCTTGGGATCTCCCTTCCTAACTCAGGTCCCTTCGCTGTGCACAGGCCTGAGCAGCTCAGCCTTGGTGGTTACTATTAGCACCAGAGGTAGCTCGCCCACACCCAGGGGAATCCCCCACAGCCAACTCCAGCCCCAGATGTCCAAGAGCCTGAAGCCCTGGGAGGGTGAGGCAGGCAACATAAGGTCTGGTGGCCGCAGGGTGGCTCTCCTGAGCTGATAGCACTGTGCCCTGGCCTTCTGCCAACAGGCTGGCTTGGACATCTCAGGGGGCAGAGCCCCCAGCCAGCCTGTCTCGGCAGCTCCTCCTCCTCATGGCGAGTGACTTCACTTTGACTTCATATCTGCAGTGATGTGCACAGCTCTTACTCAGCTCTGAGCTCAGCCAGGCAGGAGGGCGCAGCTCTGTGCACAGCAGGAAGAAAAGACCCTGAAATAGGGGCACCTCAGGCCTAGGGACCTGGGATCCTCCCACCCCAAGCTCCCATGTGCATCCCATTCCTCTGTGCCCTGGTGGGGGCCAGACCTCAAAAGGCAGCTGGGAGGTGGGAGGAGAACAGTGGACTTTTCCCACAGGAGCCTAGTACTCACCTCCCCCCTCACCCCAGGACCTCCCATGTTAGGGACCCAGAGTCTTCCCTCTTTAGTATCAGATGTGTTTATAGGCATCATTTCTTGGTGCAAAAATTAAATTCTTTTGGGCTCCAGTTCCTTCTTGTTACTTGCTCTGCTACCCTGTCAGCCCCACATCCTAAGAACTCTAATGTGTGGTGGGGGGGAAAGGGTATTACCCTCCAAGCATTCCGTTAACGCTGGCTCCAGGTCTCTTTGAAAGGTGTGCCCGGTCAGATCCCTGTTTTCATTGGCTGGACCAGTCCTAAAGAGGGGTTCACAAACTAACGCTAGGACACCCCCAGAGGGACTACAGAAGCCACTCACCAGGCGCACCCCTGGAGTGCACAGAAGGCGCCGGCTCAGGGTCCCTCGCGGGGGCTCTTCCCCTCCTCCCACCTTCGGCCGCCAGAGAGGCCGCGCATCCACCGCACCTCCCCCCTCCGCGAAATGGCGGAGGATGCGCCCGTGCCCGGAGCCTGGAGGCGGGGCACCTGCCTGGTCTGCAGGTCCCTTCCGGCTCACTCCCAGCCAGTCCGCCCAGAATCCGCATCCCCGCCTGGTTTCCCTGCCCTCTCTGGGCGGCAGGGAAGGTCGAAGCGCAGAGACAGCGAGAGGGCGCACAGGCTGAGGAAGAGTGACTGTGCGTGCGGAGGTGCACGGCTTGGGGCTGCGGCTGCCAGGCCGGTACCCGGACCCCGCACCTCGCCCCTACTCGTGCCCCGCCCGGCCTGCACCCCGCGTCCGGCTCTGGTCTACTAACCCTCGCCCTGGGGTAAGCGCACCAGGGATCGCCTGGGGAGGTACCCGGCGCCCCGCCTTTACTTCCGCACCCTGGCCCCGCCCCCCCGCCACTCCGCCCCCCCCCCCACCACGCCGCCCTCACTGCCCCGCCCCGCCCCTGCTCTCGTCTCGTGCGCAGCCCGCGCCCTCCCCTCCTCAGTCATGTGCTCCGAGCCCCGAGCACAGCTGCGGAGAGTGCCCTGGAGCCCGCGCCCCGACGCTCGGTGCCCGCAGTGTTCACTGCGTCCTCCGCTCCAGGACGGGCGGTGCTGAGCGCCGCACCCCGCTGCTGAGCCCCCCAGCCCAAGGAAGCGTCCCTCTCGCCGCAGCCGCAGCGTGCATCGGCGATGGCGAAGGCGACGGCCAGCGCCGTGGGGCTGAGGTTGCTGCTTCTGCTGCTGCCCCTGCTCGGGGAAGGTGAGTTCTGTCGAGGACTGGTGCCCGCAGCGGCCGGGGTGAAGTTGGAGCCGTGCGGTGGAGTGGACGCGTTTGAAAATGCCTTTCTGTTCACGGCGGGCAGCGGGCCAGGCAGTTACTGGCCACTTGGGCTCCACTGGGAGTGGGGTGGTGTGGCGGGCAGCGCGCCTCGGGCCCCAGGCTGGGTGGGTCTCGGCCGGAGCCGGACACGGGCCAGGCGCCTGTGCCCAGGGCCCGAGTCGCAGCCACGCTCGCCTGCCTGGTTGCGCCTCGGGCCACAGCAGCGTCTCGGGGCGAACCAAGCGGATCTTGTTGGCGTTTTGGTGCAGGTAGGGGAGGACGGGTAAGGTAGCCCTAAAAAGCCTGCCACTGGGGCAGGAGGAGTTGTGTTTCTGTAAACGATTGCTCCATTTTGGTTTCCTTGTCACACTCCACGTCGGTGCGTTTCTCCTCCAGCTCTGATATCCTCTCTCAGGTGAGAGCGGAGGGGATCTGATCTTTTTAAAACGGTTGCTTTTCCTTGTGAGTTTTTGCCACCCTACTTCTTAAAAATCCCCCAAGCCTGTGGTTTTTAGGGAGGCTGCCCTCGAGGGCCCGCTCAGGCTGGCCCAGCGCCACCGGCCCTGGCTCCAGTCCCACCCACTTCTTTAGAGTCCCCTGTTGCTGCCCCACAGGGGTACCTGAAGGTGCAGCCTTTGGCACCGTTTGACGGTTCGGGGCCAACATGCACCAAGCGCTTTTACCATCCTGGAGTGGAGTAGGGCTGTGTGTTGTCAGCATCAGTGCTGGGAGGATTCGAAGTGGCTTTGCAGAGGCTGGTCACTGCCCCCACCTCCAAAACTCTCAACAGATGAATGAACCCCAAGGCTGTGGAATCTGCTTCTTACCCCCTGCCCCCCGTGGCCACGAATTTTAGTTTCTCTCAAATTGTCCCTGATTTCTTTTTCTTAAATACTTATGTGTATGTACTAAATTTCCCTCTGAGAGTAGCCCCCACCACCCTTCCCCACCTTTCCCTTCAGCCTTTGGGAATACAAGAGGCAGTGAGTGGTTCCCTGCTTCTGGCCCTGGGTCCTGCACAGACGGTGGGTTCACAGGCCTGCCCAAGGTTTCATTTGTATGACTGGATCCTAAACTCAAGAGTCAGATACTTACACTAGGATGGGCCCCCAGCCCATCACAGGAAAGGCAGGGGAGAAATCCTTCCCATGCCCCGGGGAAGAATGGGGGAAGCATTGGGAGTCTGGGGTCAGGGTGCTGTGAGGCGGAAACAGACAGAAGAAGGATGAAGACTCCGCAGAAGTAAACACAGACAAGGCCTTCAGAAGATCTCTTGTAACTCTGCGTTGCAACTTTGTAGTAATGGGCGGGTGATCAGGTGAGAGGCCGAAGCCAGGGTGGACTTGGTGGCCTCAGAACCTAGAAGAGGACTTCCCATGCCTCTCCTGTGCTTAGCCAAGGTGTCCAGCTGAGGCTAGGAGGACTGGACTGGGAGCGGGGCTGCTAGCATGGACCTGTGACACTTGGTAGGAATGCAAGTGGCTTTTTCACAGCCTGGACTTAAGGAGTTGGGTGGTGGGAGAAAGGCCCTCCAATCCAGGGAAAGCAGGTCTCCTGCCCCACCCACTCTTCCAACAGGATGAGTAAGAAACTGATTGACGACACTGAGAGTGGAGAGGTGGCCCCGCGGTACTCAGGAGGAGACAGCTGGGCGTTTGGAGAGGCCTGCGGGCACACTACTCAGAGTGGCAGTTCTGGAGCTCTCTCAGTGTGGCGCTCCAGACTGCCGCAAGTGAGCCAGGGCCACTGCTCCGGGACTCACCCAGGCTGGGAGTAGCCCGGCCTCAGGGCGGCCCCTTGTGGATGCAGCCCTTCAGTGGCCGTGCCTCTTACCTGGGGTATGGGCTGGGTCTCTAGGGGATGAAAGCCCTCCCTGCTGGCCTAGACCTACCTCCCCCAGACCGGAAGCTCTCTTCTGTGCTGGATGACTGATGAGAGGCAGGGTAGGGAGGCAACCAGATGGAGCGGCAGTGGCCTGGACCCCAGTGTTGGGGAAGGAAAGCACTGCCTCAGGGCTGGCAGGGATGGGCTAGAGGGCTCAGGGGTGCTCAGACCAAGGTCATAGGACATCACCAGACCCCTAGTGTGTGCCCCTCTCCATGTGTACACACTCTCATTGTGTAAGAATTCACACGCCTTCAGAAAAAGGCGCCATCCCAGACACAGACTCCCAGAGTAGGGCAGTACTCCTCACCCACACTCTGGTATCTGTGTGAGGGCACACATGGGCACACACACACACTCTTGAATCCATGCTCACACACTCTCATGCTCACTCTTGGTGATCACCGAGACACCACTGCCCTTTCTCAAGGATATGTGATCATGAGGCCTGTGGACACACTCACACCCATGCTCGGCCCCTCACACTACACCCTTATCTGGGAAACCCAGCCCCCCTCCCTGCTACTCCCACACATTGCGACCCCTGCGTGTATACACAGGGACACCTGCTCCTCCCTATTCACACTCAGGGGGCACAGCCTGTCCACCTGGGGCATCCTGGATCCATCTAGAAGTTGTTCTCAGAAGAGTGTGTGGCGTTTTACTGCTCCAGTGCAGGTACAGATGTCCCCGTGGCATGGATGAAGAGACTGATTCCCAGCTTCCAGGGCTCTCCCTGAATGTCTCAGGCTGACTGCTCACCCAGCACCTTCTCCCTGCTCTTCCTCATGAGGCCTCGCACCTCCCATCTTCCTGGCCTGGCTTCTGGGTTCCTGTTTTGCTCAGTACCTCTGCCCACAAGGAGAGACCTGCCCCCTGTGCCTGCACGCCCCTGGGGCCTCTCACTCCCAGTACTGGCCATGACTTCCAGCCTGCTCTCCAGGCTGTGGGCCCTGCCCCTCTGCAGTTGGACCTGGGTGTGCCACTTTTGCTGGGACCAGCAGGTGCCAGCGCAGCCCCTCAGCCAGGAAGACTGCTCTGCCGACCTCTTTGTTTCTCTTTCTGCCCCTTCCCTCTCTGGCCAGGGACGAGTGGTGGTGTGCTTCATCAGGCTCACCTGGGTCCCCCTAAGCCCTTCTGGCCTCTGAGAGCTGCCTGCGCTCCACACTGACTGTCCTGGGCCCTAGCAGAGTCCAGCCTTCTGAGGGAGCAAGGGGCTGGGTCAGCTGGTAGGCTCCTAAGAGTAGGGTCTGCAAGCAGAGAGCAAATGGGGAAGTTTATTGAGACCATTGCAAAATTGCCTTTATTCTGCAGAATTGCATTAAGGATGGCTAAGTAAATCACTGTTTCCTTGGTGGTGTGAAGAAAATGGGATTCTTTTACCTAATGGGGTGCTAATGGCCTTTTAGCCAGGGGAGGAGAAAACAAATGAAAAATTATGGGATCTGTTAACCTGAAGTATGGGGTGCCAAGCGGAAGTGGGGGGGGGGCAGGAAACTGCTGCCTTGCCTGAGGGCTTCTCCCCCTGTGACCCAAAAGAGGTGCCCTCTGCCTATTGGTCTTAACTGGATAAGGTGATGCCAGCAACAGCCACCCCAGGGGGCCCACAGCATGCTGATCCTGTGCTCAGCACCGCCTGTCTGCTACTCACTGTATCCTCCTGAAACCCTGAGGGATGTGGCCTTGTATTCCCATTTCATAGGTAAGAAAACTGAGGCTCCCACAGCCCGTGTACCTGAGCCCGTGAAGAGGACTTCATGACTCTGTGGCCCTGGTCCTCTGGTTTTCAGCAAGCCCCTCCTCTGGGCCAGCGGTGGTGGGGACCTGCAACAGGGCTCAGGAGGAGTCCGGGGATGGGTGTGGGGAAGGTGGCCCTGAGTCTGCTCACCCACTGGTCACCCTCTGGTGGGGTGCTCCAGGGGCCCGAGGGACAGCCTGGCCTGGGTCTGGGACGGAAGTGTGCTGCCATGCTCCCCAACACCTGAGTCAGGAGCCCGCAGGACTCTGGCTGATTCTCAGATGGGACTGCTACTGTAGCTGATGTCTGGGAGTCCTACAGGTCCAGGAACTGCCTCCAGGTGGGATCCTGTCATAACTGGCCCCAGGGGAGGGAGCGTGCTAGTGGTGTAGGCTGAGAGTGTGACCCTTGTACCCGCCTCTGCCTGGGGACCTAGAACCTGACAGAAGCCACTGTGCTGAGGAGTGGGGGAGGGCAGGGGCTGGGCTTCAGGGCACATGGGTATGACTGTGTCTCCTTACCTGGACTCCAGGACATTCTGGGAGAAGAAAGTGCCCACTGGGCTCCCCAGGAAAGAGGCAGAGCTGGAGAAGTGCCCCCCAACAGCGGTATTGCTTCCTTCTATCCTGAAGAAGTGGCTAGTCTCCACTCTGGAGACCCACCCCCTTCCTGTGGATGTGGGGGAGGACACTTCCTCCTGTGGGGGTTGTGTTCAGGCTCCAGTCCCTCATCTTCTCCTCTTCATTTCTTTCTCTTCTTCCTCCTGGTTTCTGCAATTGTTTTTCTGAGAGAGTGACTTAATAGTAACAATAACAGTACTGGTGAGCAGCCCACATACACGCTCCGAGGGACCACCTGCCACCCAGGCAGCTTCTCCAGGACTAGGGGTGCACCCGGGGAGAATGCAGAAGGTGACTTTGACCTCAGAGCTATCTCCATGTAGGAGAAATGGGCAGTAAAGGAAGCGCCAAGCTGTCATTTATCTCAAATGTGTGTGTGTGATATCAAATGGAAGTGCATGGCAGAAGGCAGGCTGTGGGGCCGGGTGGAAGCAGGGATGGTGGGCTGCCAGGCAGGAAAGGGGCCCTTCTGGGCTTGGGCCACAGGGTGTGAAGGCGGTGGAGGACATCCCCCTCCCTCCCTCCCTCCTGCCTTCTCACTTGCTTCCCCTGGGTCTTCAAGGGCAGAGTGCTATGCTTTATGGGTGGGCATGCTTCAGCTCCTGGAAGACTGGGGGGTTGGTGTGACTCAGAGAGATCACCCAGGGCCATGACCTGGGTAGTCTCAGAGGGGCTTGAAGGGGTATGAAGACTCAGGCCTCCAGAGCCCACATGGCTTTCCCTCCCTACCCCAGAGCAGCGGACTGGCAGCGCAGGTCCCCCTCCCTGACCCCCGTGTTCCCATGCTCAAGGGAGGCTGTGGCTCCCAAGACAGAGCTCCGCCATACCTGAGAGGACCTGAGGGTATTGTCCTCTTTGGGCTGAAGCCCTGGGAGCCCCTGTGGACGGGGCCCACTTCCTGCCTGGCTTCACCTCCCAATCCTCCCACCATCCGCCTTCCCAAGCTCTGGACCAGACGAGACCTGGGCTTCCATCAAGCTCTGGCCTCACAGCTGGGTAATTGTGGGAGCCCCTGGCACCTGTCCCTGAGGCTGGAGCCTGAAAGCCAGTGGCCCTATCAGCTGTCCACTGCAAGACCCTGGGCAAGGTAGGGTGGGGCGAGAGAGAGCAGGGAGGTAGAACTGATACCCCCTAGAAAGCGTGGTTGTGGGTGTGATGACGCCAGCAGGAGCTTGGGGAAGGCAGATCAGGCACCACCTGGGCCCTCAAGGAGAGCAGGTGGCCAGCCCTGAGCAAACACCTCTGTTTGCTTTTGCCTGGTGAGCGGCTCCACAGAGTATAGCAGCCAAGGCACCACTGTAGAAAGGTCACCTGTGCACCTGGACAGGTGTGTGCCCACCTGTTGGTCCGGCCGATGCAGGCTCTCCATGACATCAAGGATACCTAGTGGGACTGGGGGCCTCTGTGGCAGGCAGGGATCAGTTCTGGGACCCACTCAGGGAAGACACCCCTGCCCCTGCAGACCCACGTCCTGGGGGCCCCAGCCCACTGCCCCCAGATTCAGGTACTGGGACTTTACTTTATCCCCATCTTAAGCCTTCACTCTTCTGACCTGGGAGCTACTGTCTGGGTTCCACAGGGCCCTGGGCTCCAGAGAAGTATCTAAGGGGCAGGGTGGCCGGGAGAGGGAGGCAGAGCTCCAAGCTGTGCCCTGATTACCAGCTCTGACTGCCCTGTGATTGAAGAAACAATTTGGCTTCTGAAACAGTCAGAACCTCTCTGGTGAGATAATGGACATCAGAACTGGTTCTAGTCCCCCATTCCTGCCTATGGGATTGCCAGAAAACTCCAGTGGTTCTTAGTCTTAGCAAAAGGGGGAAAGAAACCATGTAAGTTCCTAAGCTTTAATTAAAAAAAAAAAAAAAAAAAAAGGAAAAGAAAAACTATAAGTTCCTAAGCTTTAACTAACAGCCTGGAAAATGCTTGGGAAGATATATGTTCTGTGTGCCAGAACCTGAGAGTGAGACAGGTGTGGGGGTGGGGGGCGATCTGGGGTGCACAGCGTGGTGGTGGGAGTCCGAGTGGAGGGAAAGAGTTTATGGAGTTTCTTTCTCAAGTTTTTCTACCCCTGAAACAGTCAAAGACACAGATACGGTGAAACAGGGAAAGACCCAGAAGCTGGGGGGCTGGTTCAGAGTGTGCTTTCTCCTTCCCTCCTCCCCTATCCTGCCTTTCCAGCATTGCCCATGGTGCATCTGATGCTCTTTTTTTTTCTTTCTGGGAAGGAGAAAGGATGGAATCAGCACTCCATTCCGCCACCTCTTGGCCATGACATGGGTGCAAGGTGACCGTGTACTCTGTGCTGTGAGCACATGCTTTGCCACTGGGTTGAGCCTCCTCATCAGATTGGCACCTGCAGGGGATCTTTACAGGAGATCACACATGTGACTCCACAGAGCCTTGAGAAGTTTCCGCTGGGACCCTCTTGAATCTTCTTCTGCAGCCACCTATCCCCTGTACCTATGTGAGCAGGAAAGACTATGAACTTGGGGGTGACAGAAACCCCCAGTCTCAACGTCTCAACACTGTTCATTTGTCTCCTGCTCCCCGCCCCCTGCCCTTGGCAGCCACTCCACACCTGACTGTGTGCACAAGAGGGGCCCAGAGCTCTGAGGAGTCGGGTTTCTAGGGCCCTGGGCTCTTTGCCCATTTCCACAGGCTGGAATCCCATCACAGGGTCCTTTTCTCTGCAAGAGAAGCCAGTGTGCAGAGGAGAGCATGGTGGTTTGGTGGGATGCACACTGGGGCACCTGTGCAGGCTCCTGGGGTCCGCTCTGGACTTGTGCCCCTGCCTCTTCCAGGGTGGTCTCTCCTGCGGAGATGGGGGGAAGAACAGGGTGGTAAACAATTAAAATTCACTTCTTTTGAGGTATGAAATTCACATAACAAAATTAGAGTGAACAGTTGAGTGGGATTTAGTACATTCACAGCATTGCATATTCATCACCCCTGTGTAGTTCCAGAACATTATTGTTAACCCCCCAAAGAAAACCCCATACCCATTAGGCAGTGCGCCTAGTCCCCCCACACTAGCCCCTGGTAACTGCCACTCTGCACCTGTCTCTATGGGCTTGTCTATTTTGGATATTTAAAATAAATTGACCTTTCATTTGTATCAGGCTCCTTTTACTTGGTTGGAGGTATATCCGTGTTGTAGCATGTATTGGTATTTCATTCCTTTTTAAGGGTGAGTAATATTACATTGCATGTATTGGGTTGGCCAGGAAGTTTGTTTGGGTTTATGAACTTTAGGGCCAATGCAACATGTATCACATTTATTTATTCATTCATCTCTTGGTGGACATTTGGGTTGTTTACATCTTTTGACTTTTGTGAATAATGCTGCTGTGGATATTTTTGTGTGAGTATCTGTTTGAATCCCTGTTTTCAGTTCTCTTAGGTGTTTATTTTGGAGTAGAATTGCTGGGTCATGTGATAATTTCAACTTTTCTGAGGAACTGCCAAGCTCTTTTCTGAGGAACTGCCAAGCTATTTTCTGATAACAACTGAAACATTTTACAATTTTACCAGCTGTGTGTGAGAGTTCTAGTTTTACCACATCCTCACCAACACATGTTAGTTTCTGTTTATATTTTTAAATTGTATCAATTTTCTTGGATACAAGCAGTGTCCTCACCTATGGTTTTGATTTGCTTTTTCTTAATTATCAGTGATGCTGAGAGTCTTTTTACTTCCTTCTCGGCCATTTGTATCTTTTTTGGGGAAGCAACTATTTTGCCCCTGTTTCAATTGGGTGGACCTTCTTTTGTTGTTGAGTTTACTTTGCTTTATCAAATTTCCACCAGGTGTTCCCACCTGCTCAGGGTGGGAAGATCTTGACTAGGGGGTTATCAGGAAGCCTTTGTGGGCCCAAGGAGGTCTCATTCAGGAGTCAGGGAGGAGGCGGCTCCTTGCCAGGCTGTCCTGTGGATGCTTCTGGGACTTTGTATGCTTCCCTTTTTCTTCCTCTTCCCACACAGTATCTGGAAGATTTTTGCTCTTTATTCGGACTCCTGGTTATTTATTGCGGGTTGGCAAGTGCTTGGTTTGGAAATGAAGGGTAAGGCTGGAAAGGAGGAAGCAGGTTGGAGACATGGTCTTCCTGACCTTCCAGAGTCAGTCAGCATCCTCTCTCCCTGCCTTCTGGGACCTTCTTGGTTTTCCAGAAGGTCCTGGCTGGGGGAGCTCTGAGCTCTGTGGTAGAACTGAGTGTAAGGGAGAACTAGTGTGTAAAGACACCACACCAGTATGAGGCAGAAACACACATCCTCCCAGCAGCCTGGGTCACCCTTGTACCAGAACTCGTCTGCTGGTGGTCAGCCCCTGCGTGATCCCTTCACAGCCCGAGGCTGGGGCCGCAGCCTGTGACCCAGCAGACACTGACCAGGACCCCAGTGCATTCCCTCTCGCCTGTCCCTCTGCCCTCCTCTTTCCTGGGACCATCCTGCATCACTGCATCTGATTTGCCTCAGTGGCAGACCTGGGTCCAGTGTCCTCTCCTTGACTTTGTGATGAAGGTCAAAAGAGCACAGGGACCATACCCAGGTTAGACTGAACTCCTCCAAAGGGAAGAATTACCCTTGGCAATTTCCACGCCCCCACCCCCCGGCAAGACTCTCAAGGGAGGTGCCAAGAGACCCCGAGACTCCAAGGCTTCCTCCTTGGGAAGCTGCCCCTAGGACTCTGGACACTGGGCTGAATGAATTCAGTTAGTCTCACTCTAAGGGTCAGAATGTTAGTCTGCTTTTATTTTTTCATTTGTTTTGTTCGTTGAATAAATGCTGCTGACGACAAGTTGTCTTTAATAAACCACAAGTTCTTTGCAAAAAAAAAAAAAAAAAAAGAGAGGGAGAAAAGAGGAGAAGTGGCTCTGGCTCCCACCAGTAGGTGCTTGGTCCCAGCAGCCCTTCCAGGGAGGGTCCCTGTCCCTGTTCACAGCTGGGAACAGACGCAGAGAGGCTGAGCACTGAGTGGGCCATGCAGGAAGACAGAGAAGGAGCGTGGCCTGGGCCTGGCTCTGCACTTGTCTCTCTGCTTTCACGAGTCACACTGAAATCTCTCCTTTGTATCTAGACTCACTTCTGAAGGTGAAATGTGTGTGTGTATGTGCATGCATGTGCACGTGTGCACGCACACATGCTCAGTTGTATCCTACTCTTTGCAACCACATGGACTCTAGCCCTCCAGGCTCCTCTGTCCATGGGATTCTCCAGGCAAGAATACTGGCGTGGGTTGCCATTTCCTCCTCCAGGGGATCTTCCCAACCCAGGTATCGAATAGTAGGATCTAACAGCAGCAAAGAAAAGGACCCCTCAAGGCTCAGTCCTGTGTCCAGGGGGCATGGGCACATCAGGCCCCCAGCATCCCCAGGTACCTGCACACTCAGCAGCCTTGACCATGTCTGTCCCTGTTGGACAGCGCTGGCCGAGCAAACTCCCCCCTGTTCATGCCTTCCTGGGCCTTTGCTCTGTTTCACTGAGATATGAAAGAGCAAATTTCCACGAGGAGACTTTTAAGGGCACCTGCATTTTTGAGGAGACTGAAGAAGACTATGGAGGATTATTTAGGTTGCATTTTCCACCTGGTCAGCAAGCAGGTGGATGGGTGGCCTGGAGTCCCAGGTCATGGTGCCCTGGCTTTTCCACATGTGTGTGCACAGCCGTCACCGAGCAGAGGAGCCTGGTGGCCATGTATACCTAAGAGTAGAACCCTTAAGTCCTGGCTCACTCACTCTGTACAGCCTTGGGCAAGGTAGCCTCTCTCTGCCTTGGTTTCCTTGCTCTAAGACAGGAACCAGAAGTTGTCCTTACCTCTGGCAGTTGTCGTGTCCATTAGTAGGGTGATGCACGTGAAGCATTTGGAATAGAGCCTCTCGGGAAGAATGCATTGGCTTGCCAAAAAGTTCGTTTGGGTTTTTCTGTAATATCATGCATTAAAAACTCAAACGACCTTTTTGGCCAACCCAATAAAGAAGTCTCACTCTTGCTGAGTTAAATCCAACTCTTTGCAACGCCATAGACTGTAGCCCATCAGACTCCTCTGTCCATGGGATTCTCCAGGCAAGAATACTGGAGTAGGTTGCCATTTCCTCCTCCAGGGGATCTTCCCGAGCCAAGGATCGAACCTGTGTCTCCTGCATCGCAGGCAGATTCTTTACCTGATGAACCTTCGGGGAAGCCCTTGCTGGTTAATGGTAAACCTGGGCTGGGCGAGACCGGTGCTGGGGGGAGGGGCAGAAAGGGGCAGGACCATGGCTGTTCAAGGAGGTCCAATGAGGTGACACATTTGTTGAGATCTGAGTCATAGTGCCCTGCTGGGTGAGAGGGGGACAGTTGCTGGGCAGCAGCAGCAGAGTCAAAGCCTGGGATGTCCTGGCCAGTCGCCAGGGCTGACCTGACCAGGCCGGGGCTGATACACCTGCCGTTGGCTGGGGTTACAAAGCACAGGAACCCCAGAGCCAAGGGAGCCTGGTGACCTGCAGAACAGTCATCATCAGGCCACTTGGGTGGCCAGTCTTTTTCCAGTCAGGCTTTGCCCTGGGTAAAGAAATTAATTGTAACCTAATTCGCAGTTTCCTTTGCATAGAAGCTGGAAGGAACTGCTAGTGAGGCTGGTGAGTAACTCAGTGGCAGCTGGGAAATCACATTTGGGCATGAGTGTCCATCATCTGAGCGAAGCTGTTGCAGCTGGTCCGGGTGGTTGGGGATGTGGGTGGTGGCCACGGGTGCCTGCTAGGTGCAGCCTGGCCCTCAGGCCTCTGGGAACAGAAGGTTGGGGCCTGGGCACAAGGGAGGAATTTGGGCTGCTGGCTCCATGCAGCTGGGCTGCAGATCTCGTCTGCACACCTCACGACCCCAAACTTCAGCCACACCCTGACCCCTTCCTGCCCATCAGCAGAGGACTACGTAGATGGCATGGCAGAGGAGGGGGTTGTCAGGAGACCTAGGCCTGGTTGCAGTTCCATTCTGAGAGCAAGAAGTGAATTCTCTTCCTCAGAATTGGGAAACAGACGGGGAGACTGAGGTCTACAGTAAGAGCTCGGGTAAGGTGGGCAAGTCAGAGCTTTTCACGTGTGGAGGAATGTACCTGTACGTACAGGTCTGTGGTGCCTCTGAGGCAAGGCCTGGTCCTCGGGTTTCTCCTCCTCTCTCCAGGCCACCAGCCACCCTGTCCAGGCAGGGCCCACGCAGACAGGTGTGTGGGGAGACACAGTACCCCTGCATGTGATCGCCTGCCCTGCCCACCGTGGACCACACGATGAGGCTCAGTCTGAAGGGATGATGGAGGGAAAGCCTGCAGAGCTGGGCTATGTGTGAAGTCCCTGACCAGACAGGCAGGCAGGTGCCTGGGCTCTGCACTAGACAGAATCCTCAGGAGCGTGGAGAGCCCCAGGCATCCAGGGTGTGCCAGGGTGGCTGCTCACTCCTCCTTGTGTGCCAGGCCTTTGTGCCAGCTGGCCTTTGTTGTGTGCCCAGTCCGGGCCAGGAAGGCCACTCAGCCTTGTGGCCACAGTGGCACACAGGCTGTCCACTGAGGGCTGCTGGCAGCATTTGGGAAGAGGGAATTTAAGACTGGAATTGAGGCTGCTCTCATGGTGATTAGTGTCCTCACTGGGCACCAAGTAAAGTAGCTAGCCCTGGCTTGTATTCACCACCCATGTATGCACTTAGCTGTTCAGCTTTGGGTACACCTGCACAGGCCAGAGTTTTCTTGATGATTTTGTAGAGAGGCTTCAGTTCCCAGCATGAGGACTGGGGCAAGCTGTCATATTCCCTGCAAGGAGGCACTGGCTTGTGACATCTAAGCTGAGCCCAGGACCCGTGAACAGAGGTGGCTGGCTCTCAAAGGGCCACCCAGGCCTTCCCTTCTCGCCTGCTCTGTGCCAGGCATCAGGCAAGGTTCTGGGAATGCAGCAGTGAACAGGACAGGCCCGGGCTGGCTTTGTGGGTCTTTCCAGTCCAGCTTTCTTCCCACATCTTATGTGGGTCAAACCTGGCAAAGCTGCTTCATTTGGAAGCCTCTGGATGCCTAGCAGAGTGATGATGGTGGCGATGGTTGGAGGGTGGAGTGATGGTGGGTGGTGATGGTGTAGGCATGGTCAGCAGTAGTGGTGAAGCTGGTGGGTGAAGGTGTGAGGTGATGGTTGTGGGGAGGGTGGTGATGGTGTCAGTAGTGGTTAGGGTGTGGGGATGATAATATAGTGGGGGGCTGGAGTTCAGGTGAAGTTAGTGATGGTGGTGGTGATGCTGTGTAGGTGAGGGGGGTGAAGGTGATGGTGCTTGTGGGGAGAGTGGTGATCATGGTAGTGGTAATGGTGTAGCTGGGGGTGGTGATTGTGGTTGGGTAATGGTGGTGATGGTGGTGATGGTTTTATGGCCACACACAGGAGGTACTGAGCATACCATCAGCCCCATTTATGGCCAAAGTGGGGCTGGCCTGCAGGGCCCTCTCTGCGCTCATAGGCACTGGTTCTCCTGACCTGTGCTTTTTTCCTAAAAAGCCAAAATTACATTACAATCCCTTGCAAAACCAGCCTCCATCTGGGACAAAAAATGGAGATCGTGGGGTGTGTGGAGCATCCTACAGGGTGACCCTGCCTGAGAGTGCACATGTGTGTGTGTGCATGTGTATGTCATTCTGCCTAATGTCTCCCAGTTGGCAGTGTTCCTCAGTTACCAGGCCATCATTTCCTGAGCCGTGGTCAGTGATTTTGTTCTTAGGTGTCCTCAGGGTTTCTTTGCTCAATGCCAACTCTGGCCTCACCCAGGCAGGTCGTGCACTAGAGAGTGCTGTGTGCCCCACGTGAGCCTCATGGGGTGGGGAGGGGCATCCGTGAGGCTCCATTGCACTCATCCTGCCACTGGCCACCCACCTGTGGCTCCCTGTGCCTGTCAGACCAAGCCAGGGGGTCTTGACCAAGGTGATATCACCCATCTCTCTGATACCCTGCCCCCTCTCCTATCCCAAAGTCTCACTGTTTTCCAAATGTGCCCAGCTGTTAACCTCCCGCCCACCTTCCCCCCGCCACTCTGTGCTTAAAACCATTTATGTATTAGTTTGTTCCTTCCTGGATTCCTTTGTTGTTTCACTCACTAGTTTGTTGTTTCAGACAGATTGTGACATGATCTGACTGACCCTGGCTGCTCTGGGGCAAGTGGCCTATGGGGTCAAGAGTGGTCTCAAGGAGGGACTTCCCTGGTGGTCCAGTGACTAAGACTCTGTGCTCCCAAAGCAGGGGGCCTGGCTTCAGTCCTGGTCCAGGAACTTAAATCTTGCATGCCACAACTAAGATCCAGTACAGCCAAAAAAAAAAAAAAAGAGTGGGCTCAGGGAGGCTAGGTGGTCCTCTAAGCTGAACTGAGATGAGGGAGAGGATGGAGCGAGTTGGTACGGATGTCTCTGGTACTTGGGTGGAGGTCAGGGCTGGTGAACGTGGCATTCCTTGGCCCAGAGGCAGCCATTCGAGCTGTGGGACTGGCTGCCATTTGCTTAAGGATGCTCTGGAGAGAACACCTAGAAGATAAGCTGAGACGGAGGAAACCCACATGGGGGTGAGCAGGCTGGCTCATCAGAATGAAATAGGAAAGCACCAAACACAGGAGGTCCTGAAGCAACCAGAGAGAAGAGAGAACCAAGAAGGGAATCATCAGAATTGAGTACAGACCTCTCAGAAGCAGGACAGCAGAATCACGCTTTTGAAGGACAGAATAACTGTCCTGTAGAAGTCTCAGGGCTTCCCAAGTGGGCTTCCCAGTTGGCACAGTTGATAAAGGGTCTGCTTGCCAATGCAGGAGATGCAGATTCAATCCCTGGGTCGGGAAAATCCCCTGGAGGAGAAAATGGCAACTCCCTCCAGATATTCTTGCCTGGAAAATTCCATGGACAGAGGAGCCTGGCAGGCTACAGTCCATGGGGTCACAAAAGAGTTGGACATGACTGAACACTCACACACACAGAATTCTCTGCCCAGCAGAAGTGCCTTTCAAGAATAAGGTAAAAGTGTTTTAAAAAGAGGGGCAAGGGAAACAAAGACCCAGATTCATGTTTCTGTGAGTGTATGAGGTGGAAGGGGCGTGTGGGAGGGGCAGCACTGTTGCTAAACGTCCAGTTAAGTTGGCCACAGGTTCATGAGTGTTTGTTGCAGAACACTATTTTGACATAAATGTTCTGCAAAATATACTGCTTGTACATGTCAAATATTCAACTAGAATAAAGAGAAAATGTGAACAGGATATGAGAGGAGGGGCATGGGGTGGACGAGGAGAGGATAATGGTGCCAAAAGTTGCTGTCTGGGCGGTGGGGCTAGGGGGACCCTCCACAGGGACAGCTGGCCCTCAGGGAGAGGGGCAGTCCCTGGGGAGGAGTCCATGAGGTCTGCTTCCTGTTCCTGCAGAAGTGATGGCATTAGGAAACCACCGTCTGTTAAGGAGATTGTGCTGGGCCATAATAAAGCTGTCATCTGCAGGATCTGGTGCTCGTCACAGGCAGGAGCAGGGCTGCCCGGTGAGTGGATTCTGCGGGAAGGTACTGCCTTGCACACACATGTGGGCACTATTGTCACCCCACTCAGTTCTTAGATCAGACCATCTTGCCATGTGTTTTTTTCTTGAGAGCCCCAAATTCTGGCTTTTACATTGCAGTCCTAGGACATTGGTTGTCTGGGGCCTTGTGTGGGATGACCACGGTGACTGCCACTCACTCTAGTCAAGGGTGCCCAGTTAGGAAGCACCTGCCTGGATCTGGGTTGGTATGGTCAGACTGGCAGCACATCCTCGGTCGAGGGTAGCAAGGAGGTCAAAGGAACCTCAGGGGAGTTGTGCATGGCCTCTCATGGCCAGGGCTGACCAGGGGGCACTGGTGAGGTGAGCCTGCAGTTAGGACTGGGTAGGCTCGGTATGTCTCACTAAATGAGCAAGAAGATGGGGGAGGTGGGGGTGGGTCTGCAACAGTGTGAGAGAATGTGCATGTGACATGCTAAGTGTAAGAGAGATGTGTGTATCAGTCTGGGTCCAATCCAGAGACACCCACACAGCGACTGGACCAGAGGAGGTTAACATAAGAGTTGATCGGCAGTGATGAGTGTAAGAGAGCTGTGGGCCACCCTGAGGCAGAGAGCAGGAGCTTGGGGAAGGGGCTCCCTCCCCAGAGTGGGGTCACAGCTCACTGCATATTGAGAAGTTGGCTGGGTTGCAGGGGCCAGGACTGGTCTGCAGCCTCGGGGGCCAGCGGGAGGTGACCCTCCAGTACACGGGGGAGCTGAGGCTGGTGCACAAAGGCTGGTGATGGGTGCATCTGGGGGCTATGGGAGGTGATCGCGGGGCAAGGGCGTGGGCTACATTGGCGCCAAGGGGCTGCGTGCATTTGGCATGGACTGAGGCAGAGCATGCAGGATGTCCCCACAATGTGCTGCAGAAGTGAGGGATGACAACCAGAAACCCTCGTCCACCTGCGTGGTTCTCCACCGCACAGGAGGGCACTCACAGCTTCTGTGTGGGTCTGAGAATGTGTACGAGTATGACCAGTGTTCATGTGTGAGTGTTCACACAGGGCTGAGCTTGTGGACAGTTGAATGAGTGAAAGTGAAGTAGAGACTTGGGCCTGCTTCTCTCTGCATACAAATGTGAGTAAATGACACATCCAGCCAGGTGTGGAGCATTGAAGACTGCCTTTCCAGGATACAAAAAGGCTGGTGACTGCGTGTGCCGAATGAGACCATCCATGCCTGGTGGCTCTGCTTGTAAAGATGCTGGAGGAGGCCCTCCTTGGAACAGGACAGCCCGCTGTCCCCACTGAGTGTTAGTTGCACATCTTCTCCTGCAGGGGTGGGGCAGGGTGGGAGCATATGGGGCCTTGGGCCCACATGCCTGTCTCTGTTTCCATCTGCTGCATACCTGTGCATACACATTCATGCATATACACACACATGCCATGAAGGGGGCCTGGGGTCTCTGCAAATGCGAGCAGCAGCCAGGACCTTTGGCAGGTATGTCATGAGCAGTGTGGGACCCATCCCCACTCCTGTGAGAGCAAAGCCCAGCTCCTCACCCTCTGGTGTGATGCCAGGGCAACTTGAGGGGCCAGAACCCCACGTGGTGCTGGCAACATCTGTCGAGGCAGAAACGTGGGACTAGGTGTTGGGGGAGGACCCTGTCACCCAGCAGCATTCGGGGTGGAAGGTGTGGGTGGGGCAGGTTTTACAAGTCCTGCTGTGTCGACCTGCCCCAAGTTCCAGGGGAGACTCTCATCAGAGGTTGGTCAAAAAGCCCTTCCTGGCAAAACGGTGCCAGCAGGGAGGGGTGGTCAGCTGGCAAGGCCTGGGGCTTCCTGGTGGGGCCAGCATCTGCCTTGCTCCTGAGTCCCATCGCCGCTTTGTTAGTCATCGTCCAAACCCCAAGATGCCCACCCTCCAGCTGTTTGACCATGGGAAGTCTTCTCACCTCCCAGCCTCCGTGTTCTTACCTATTTAATGGGGCAGTGAAGAGGTTTGCCCAGTGATTATAAATCGGAAGTGTGAACTTCATACCGCGTGTACCTGTGCAAAGGTGAGGCCTATACCAGCTCCTCCTCTCCCCAGCCTGCCCTTCTCTTGTTCACAGTCAGAGAAAGTGAGGCCCAGAGGAGGCTAGAACTTTACAGAGGCTGCACAGCCCCAGGAAACTGGACACCTCTGATGGCCCTTTCCGGGCTCTTCTCCTTCACCCTCTGGGGTTGGCCCCATCATCTGTAGGGCCCACCATAGAATGCAGATTGTTCTAGAATTATGAATTATTTTAGGACAATGACAGGAGAGCATTAAACCAAGTATGGGGAACTGTGGTCTCCCCAGGCTACACCCCCCTGAGGCCAGCCCTGCACCCACACCCTCGTTCCCTACCTTGGACCATGTGTTTTTCCATCTAAACGTGTCTGTGACAAGGAGGAGCATTAAGGCGGCCATGCCCTGAGTAGGGACCACCTGGGAAGCATTTTAAGTGCATTTAAGACTGTTTCTGCTCACAATCATCGCCCAACCCACAAATCACTTTTGGCAGCAACAGACCAGGCCCCACATGGATCCTGTAGGACCTGGCTCGGAGATGAGAGCAGGCAGTGCTCTCATCCTGCACGTGAAGTCTGTGTGGTGGTGACTGGACCAGCTCGGAGGTGGGGGCTCCCTGGAGCTCAAGGCACCTCCCAGCCCCTGGACCATTGAATGTACATGTGCTCAAGGGGGCCCCAGGGGAGGAGCCCTATTCTGGATCTGCTCCTCACTACCTGGTAGGTGGAGTGAGCATCTCGCCCCCGCTTAGAAGACCGATCTGCAAGCCCTACCCCCCATGGGTGGCTCCCAGGGCTGCCAGTTCTTGCACAGCTGACCGAGGCCACAGGGATTATATCCTGAGAGAATAAGAAGGCAAAAGTCGCGATATTCTGCTGATGTGGGTGCAGGCGTCCCACACCATCCTTGACAGTACTCCGGAGACCAGAATGCAGACCTCACTTCTCCACGGAGAGCTCTGGCACACCAAGGAGAGCTGGTGGCCAGGCAGGCTGGCAGACACAGGCTGCCCTTGGCTGTGTGCCATCTGGGGGACCCACCCACACCCACCCTGGGCTTTCCCCCTCCCCACCAACTGAGTCTCCTGCAGCTCTGGGGTTGGGGCCCTGAAGGCAGCATCTCAGATCGCTAGTGGTTGGCGCTCACCTTTCTGCCAGGATGAGAAGGAGGCTGGCAGCACAGAGCCCCCTTCCCATCCAGCATGGTGTCACAAGCCTGGACTGCCACCAGGTCACCACCCTGTCAAGCCACTGGGAAATCTCTCATTCTCTTTGTGGCCAGAAAGTCAACCTTCCCGAAAGATGGTGCACCCTCCGGGGCTGCTTTCTACTGCAGGCCAGTGTCCCTGACTTGCGGTCACTGCCCAGGACTTGGGGTGGGGGTGGAGGGTGGGCACAGTAACCGTGGGTTCTGGACCATGTGACATGGGGTTGAGCAGGCCGGTGAGGGCTATGCTGCTGGAAAGACAGCCCTCCAAATCCCAATCCCCTGGCTGGCTGCACATGTGCCCTCGAGCATACAAACAACTTTCTTTCTGTCCTGCCCAGGTGTCTGTTTGCAAAGCAGTGATCCCATCAGCAGCTCCATCTGGGGCTGCGAAGAAAATGCAGGGTCACCATGTGCCACGGGGCCTGGCCTCGTGCTGTGTGAGTCCACCTGGCCGTGCTCACCCCACTCTGCACCTTTGAGAGGCGGGGTGGGTGAATGCGGTGGGCCAGGTCCTCTGGAGAAGGTGGCAGTGGAGGGAAAAGCAAGCCACTCCTCTTGCTGTCCGCAGGGCTGTGAGCATCAGCTTCTGCGCTCCTTCCCCAGCCCCCCACAGCCCACCCCAGAGCTCCCCCTAGACTCTTTGACTTGCAACCTTCATGGAGTGTTGGAGGGAAAGGAAGCTGGGCTGCTGCTTATGAATCAGGCACTTGTTTTGGGGCAGCAGGGCTGTGTCTGGTGTTGACCCCCACTTTGAATCTGCCTTCCCAGACCCGGCCTTACTGGGGCAGGACAGGGGGCCACCGTGGGCTTGGAGCCCTTCTGATTTCTGTGAGGAGTGCAGACCCAGGTTTATTACTCTGCCAGGCAGTGCAGTGGGGCTTCAGTGCACTACAGGTGGGGAGCAGCTGCCCCTTCCCTCTCGTTGGCTGAGGAAACACCACAGGAACCCTCCTGCCTTTGTCACAAGAGCAGTATGAGCAGTGCTGTAGGGTCCTCTTTGGGACCCCGAACTGTGTACTTCTCAGGAAGCGTGAGCCAGTGGAGTGCATCCTAGCTGTGCAGGAGGATCTGTCAGCTGTGGCCTGTCACTCTGCCCAGCTTGCAAAAGGCCTGCTCCGAGCTAGTGCCATTGGCTGCCTTTTCACAGAAGCATCAAGGCCAGTCTTGAGGCCATTTGGGGCTGACACAGTTCTCTGAGCTGCCAGCCATCCCTGCTAGGGTTGGCTACTAAATCCCGAAGAAATGAACACTCTGAGTGTATCTGAGAGGCAGTCCATGTCCTCGTGGCCAGTTGGGAGGCTGTGGGACAGGAGGGTGGCATCCAGCCATGTGTGGGTGGCTCCTGTCGTGGTCTCTACCAGTGAGACCCCCGGCAAGGGAAGTCAGGTCTCAGTGCTCCCTCCCCAGAGTTCCCCAGAGTGACTTCTTCCTAGGGCTCCTGGAGCTGCCACCCCCTTGGATGGCAGGCAGCATGATGCTCTGGGTGGATCCCTTCCCCCAAGAGGTGGCAGGGCAGGAAGGCCACACGCAGAGCCTGACTTGGGCACAGGGCCAGCTCCTTGGAGTTCAGCTGCCCTTCCCAGTACCTCACCTGCAGAGACCCAGTGATTCTGGGTCCCACTCCAGGGACAGCACTCCTAGGGAGCAGTTTTCCGAAGGTCTAATAAGTCAGCTCCGTACCTGCAGCCCCCTCCTTCCATCTCTGTCTTTAGTGCCGGGTGTGCAGTAGCCTTTGACTACTGGCCAGAGCATCTCTCCCCTCCATCCTCTCTGCCTTACTTACCTTTGTCCTTAGCCCCATTTGTCTTTTCCCTCCTTCCCTCTCTCTCCCTCTGTTTCTCTTCCTGTTCCCTCCCTCTCCTGCTGGCTCCGTGGTCCAGCCTGTTTGGCAGGGCAGCACCCACACTGGGTGGGTGGGACCCAATCAATGCACACTTCAAGTTGGCATTCCCAGCCGGGTTGCCTTTGAAGTCATCCTTGGGAAGCCTGGCACAGTGCTGGCAACCTTCCAGTTTTCTTCTGTTTCACCACTTTGGGATCCAAAAGGTCTTCACCAGTTCTCCTCACCTGACTCTAGTTGGCTCTTGATTGTTTCCCACACACAAGTGTGTCTTCAAGGACCCAGGCAGCCCCAGGGTATCTTCCACTGGTGTGGAGTGGACCAACCACTCATCTTGGTGGCTGCAAGAGAAGCAGAATGTAGGTGGAAACAAATTGATTGAAAAGAGAAATCGCTCACACACAAGTACAATGTTTCTCATGTTTGCTTTGTGTGTTAGTATTTTTTATGCTTTGTAGAGAATATTGGCAGGTTTTCAGTTTTTTTTTAAAGCATCACCTGCCCATTTATCCATCTTTTTAAAATTTCTTACTATTTAAAAATAACTGTTTATGATGCAAAATGTTGAACATACACCAAGTCAAGAGAGTAGTAGGATGAGTGCCCCATTGGTTCACCCAGCGTGGCCATGGTCAGCATCCCTCTTCCTCATGGCATTTACAGCTCTACCCACAGCCTCTCAGTGATAAATTTAGGCCACAATTACATACGTTGAAATGCACAAATCTTGGCTGTATGTTGTTGACAAATGGATGTCCCTGTGTGACCCACACCCCATCAAGATATGAAACATGTATGTTTCCCAGAATATGCCCCCTGCTTTTCCAGTCTATTACCTCCCCTACCCCCAGCTGGTACCCAGTTTGATTTCTGTCACCTAAAATCAGTCTGGAATGGTGCCATGTGATTCTTTTGTGCTGCTTCTTCCACTTAGCAGGATATCTATGAGATGTGTCCAGGCTGTCGTGTGTATCAATAGTTTGTGCCCCATCCTAACTGCATAGGGTTCCATGGTGTGATGGACTGAGGTTTGTTATCTGATAACCTGCTGGAACACATCTGGGTTCTTCCCAGTTCTTGGCTCTGTGAATAACCCCAGCATTTGTGAACAAGTCACTTGACGGACATATGTTTTCATTTTTTTCAGATAAATGGAGTGGAATTTTTCGGTACTATGGTAGGAGCATGTTTGACTTTAGATGAAGATTTTGTTACTTACAGGGGCTTCCCAGGTGGAACTAGTGGTAAAGAACCCACCTGCCAATGCAGGAGGTGTAAGTGATGCAGGTTCAATCCTTGAGTCGGTAAGATCTCTTAGAGGAGGGCATGGCAACCCACTCCAGTATTCTTGTCTGGAGGATTCCAAGGACAGAGGAGACTGGAGGGCTATAGTGCATAGGGTTACAAAGAGTTGGACACGACTGAAGTGACTTAGCATGCACGAATGTTGTTACTTATAAAGTGCTCTAGTTCATCTTTGGGGACCCCTGCCTGCTCTGCTTGTCTGGCAGCGTCTTGTACACTTCAAAACTCTGGCTCCAGGTGATTTGCTCAGAAGCTTGGGTGAAAGCCGAGTGGTTTACGTGCTTATCTATCTCAGGTAATCGAGGATGATATTGCAACTGTTTATGCTTCCTCACTTCCTCCTTTTTCTGTTTTAAAGCAGTGTATTTGCAGCTAGTGTTTAGCTATACAGATAACTGTGTGTTGATGTTCTTAGGAATACAGATGAGAAAGACCTAAGTTTTCTTTTTTGGCCCACAAGGAAGCTATTACTAAAATGTGAAGTTAGGCCGCTGGGAAAGGTGATCTGCCTGGGAGGGCTGCTGGGCTCTGCACCGTGGTCGTCCCTCAGTCCCTCCTTCCCTCACGTGTTTCCCTGCCTCCCACAGCCCCGCTGGGACTCTACTTCTCCAGGGACGCTTACTGGGAGAAGCTATACGTGGACCAGCCGGCCGGCACGCCCCTGCTCTATGTCCATGCCCTGCAGGACGTGCCAGAGGAGATGCCCAGCTTCCGCCTGGGCTAGCACCTCTACAGCGCCTACCACACGCGGCTGCACGAGAATGACTGGGTCCGCATCCAGGAGGACACGGGGCTTCTCTACCTTAACCAGAGCCTGGACCACAGCTCCTGGGAGAAGCTCAACATCCGCAGTAAGGGGGCGGCCCTGACCCCACCCCCACATGCCTCATTACCCACCCCGCCCTGCCCTCACCTGGTCCTTCCTTAGAGCCCATCACACAGCTCCTACGACTCCTGCTGTGTAAGAGTGGAGCAAGTGAGATGGGGCTGGCCTGTCCTCTTTGTCCAGCCCGTGAGGGAGCCAGGATGAGCTTGAGGACCACTGATGACCCTCAGGCCTCCTGAGGCTGTTGGGATTTTGGAGAACTTATGTGGAGGACTTGAGGGGCTCTCTCCATGCTGGCTCCAAATGTCTTCCAGTTGGATTAACAGAGATGTGGGGTTGTGAGAGAAGAGTTAAGAAAGGCTAGAGACATCCCAAGATCTTGATTTAGTGGATGATCTGGAACTTGGTGGAGAAGCAGCTGTTTGCACAGAAAGCCCACCTTACCATCAGCAGCAGGCTGCTCTTGGCACCTGGTGAGGACTGGGGCCTGGTGCCGGGGAGGAAAGTGGAGCAGGAGGAAGGCCTGGACGGCTTCTCAGAGCAGGGGTCCAAGCTGGAGTGAAGGCCATGTGTGACCCTGGTACTGGGAGGAGGTTGTTTGTGGAGCAGAGTTCTGCCTTGTGGCACCAAATGGTGATCACAACCCCACCTCTTGCTCTATAGACATGGCCTCCCTGGGCCCTCACGCCAGCTCTGAGCTCCTGTGAGTGCTGAGAGGCAGACACTCTGCTGTGAACAGTACTGCCAGAGTGAAATTTGCCAAGGGTCTGAGTTTCATAGGAGGCCTGTTCTGTTCGTGATTGGAGAGCAGCCTCATGCACCTGCCAGCTCTAGTCAGGAGAGAAATCACAGTAATTAGAACAGAGAAAGTTTATACGGAGAATTATTAACCACAGCAGGGGACTGGAGCAACAGAGGACAGGCTAGTAAGAAGCAGAGAACTGATGAATATGGGAGGAGTAGATGTAGCGGGGGGACACTTACCTAGAGCTAAGATAGAAGGCCCAGGAAGAGCCCCCGCCCCAGCTGAGATCCAGATGGGTTGGACGGGGGTTGCTATGGTGCCTCCATGATGGAATTTGCCAGAAATCCCCTCTCTAGGTGCTGGGGAAGTCTGTGTCTCTGCAGGGGTGGCATGGAATTCCCTGGGGGTCCCGTGGTTAGGACTCTGAGCTTTCATTGTTGAGGTCTTGGGTTCAGTCCCTGGTCAGGGAACTAAGATCCCACAAGCAGCAACACTGGCAAAAATAGAATAGAATAAGTGTTTTATTTATTTTTAATTGAGGGATAATTACAGTATTGTGTTGGCTTCTGCCATACATCACAATGAATCAGCCATAGGTATACATATGTCCCCTCCCTCTTGAACCTCTCTCCCCCCTCCCACCCAATTCCACCCCTGTAGTGTTTTTAAAAGTGAGAAAAGAAAGAAAGTGGTTGGGGTAGTGGGTGAGGGAGGGAAGGGAGGTCACCTGAGGTGCCAAGAGCCTGCCTTGGGGAAGCACTCCATCTTAGACCCAGGGTTCAGCGCACCTCTCTGAGGAAGGGTATTTGAACTGAGATTTGGAATAATCAGAGAGATGGACCTGTGAGGCACCCCCCAGGATGAGGGAGCAGAGCCATAGGGCCCTGAGGCTGCCAGATCCCAAGTCCAGGGCCGTAGGGGGCAAGCAGGAGGTAGGGGGCAGGGCGGGGTTCCCAGCAGAGCCCTGCTAGCCTTGGTGAGGACTAGGCTTTGCACCAGCCCGGAGCTCCTGCCCTCTCCCCATTCAGATCCCAGCTGGGCAGGTGTGGCTGACACCCTGGCGGGGCCTGACTTGTCTCTGCAGAGGGCGGCTTCCCGCTGCTTACCATCTACCTGCGGGTCTTCCTGTCACCCACATCCCTACGTGAGGGCGAGTGCCAGTGGCCAGGCTGTGCCCGAGTGTACTTCTCCATCATCAATGCCTCCTTCCCAGCTTGCGGCGCCCTCAAGCCCCGGGAGCTCTGCTTCCCTGAGTCAGGCCTGTCCTTCCGCATCCGGGAGAACAGGCCCCCTGGCACCTTCCACCAGTTCTGCCTGCTGCCCGTGCAGTTCCTCTGCCCCAACGTCAGTGTGGCCTACAGGCTCCTGGGAGGTGAGTGCCAGCCGCATGGAGCCTTCCTCGATGCCTGCCGAGTGCCAGGCATGGCCCTGCAGTTCCTCTACATGAGCCGTCCAAGTTGACTACACCACCCCATCATCCATTCATTCAGAGGTCCACGTGTATCTCATGTATGCTGGCCACAGGCCAGGCATGGTTCTAGGGACCAGGGATGAAACAGTGAACAAGTTCAGGCCCAAATCCTGCCTGTCTGGACCTTCAATGCCTGGGGCAGGTGGAGACCACACAGGTGCTAAGGACGTTGGGTGGCCTCTGAAGGGACCAGGTGGGAGGTAATGCTGAGAAGGCACGGACTGGTGGAGACCACTGTCCTAAATCAGGTGGCTGGAGCAAGGTAAAGGAGGGTGCCCAGCAAGCAGGGCGAGCTCATTCAAAAGTGCGGAGGGGGAGGTGCGGCTGGAGGGGAGGGCAGAGGCTGCTGAGGGCAGAAAAATGCAAGGGAGGGGGCAGGACTTCCTGATGAGGGGACTAGGGAGCCATAGAAGGTGTTTTCAGGAGTGGGGGGAGGGTGTCATTGACAGGATATAACTTACTTTAAAAGGTTAGTCGGGCTGATGTGTTCGAAATGATTTGGGGCGAGTGGTTTGGAGGAAGCAGGAAAACTATGAAGAGGCAGGAGACATCCTTGAGTGAGAGGATGAGGACTGGGGTTGAGGGTGAAAGCCTTTAGGCCACAAGAAGCAGGCAGATTCTGGGCATGTTTTTGCAGGAAGATCCAGCAAGATTTTCTGGGGAGTTGAATGTGGGGTGTTGAGAGATTCACAAGGGGACCAAGCATGGTTCCAGGATTCCGCCTGAGCCACTGTAAGGACAGTGGACCTTGTCACAAGATAGTCCTACCACACGATGGCCCTGGGGAAGCCACATGGATATGGGGTAGGGGAAGGGCACTGGATCCGAGTGGAGATGAGAGAAGGCAACTGAGCCGCTGTGTGTGAGGTGCCATTGGACAGTTTAAAGGGGACTTAAAGGGGACACTTTTATGCTGGATGGCTGGTAAGTGAAGCCTGGATTCACCCCAGGTTGATGGCACCCACACATGGTCATAACGTTAAAGGAGCACTCAGTAGTGTAAGGAAAGTAGTCACTCACACTTCCACATCCCTTCATTTATCCTGCCACAGGGATGGATGTCTTTGTACAAAATTGTCCCCAAAGCATATGGTTTAGTGTGCTGCCTTTTTCGCTTAAAAAGAAAAGCCATTTTTGTAACCATAAGCAATACAGGGAAATGTGTAGTTCACATGTAATATGTGGCTCTGATGTGATTTTCCACCAAGTGGAGTTGACAGCCCTCCTGAGGTTGGCTATGGGGTGGTCACTGTTGACCTTCAAGCGTTCAGCTTTTCCCCCTTTCTGGGTCCTTTCTGGAGGATGAATTCGAGGACAGGCTTGGGTTGAAGAGTATATTGTTATTACTGGTCCTCCCCTCACCAGGTTGCAGTTAGTCATTGAACTTACAGCAGTGTCTGGCGATGAACACACACAGCATCTCATCTTCTGGGGCTTCCCTGGTGGCTCAGCTGATAGAAAATCTACCTGCAGTGTGGGAGACCTGGGTTCAATCCCTGGGTTGGGAAGACCCCCTTGGAAAAGGGAACGGCTACCCACTCCAATATTCTGGCCTACAGAATTCCATGAACTGTATAGTCCATGGGGTCGCAGAGTCAGACATGACTGAGCAACTCTCACTTCACTTCATCTTCTGGCGAGGAAGCTGAAGAACAGAGACAGAACCATCAGCCTCAGGCCACGCAGCCTGCAGGTGTATAGGGCAGGGATCCAAACCAGGCAGTCAGAAATATTTGTGTGTTAACATGAAATTACACCAGATGTCCCCAATGTTGGTTTTCAAGTGGTGGAATTGTGGCTTTTTTCTCACATTCTCTAAAATGAGCATGTCTTGCTTCCACAGTTAAGAAAATTCCTGACAGTTTTTCAGATACCAGCAAACGCTAGGAGCTGGATCTCTGGGCCTGCAGCGTGACTGGTGCCAGCCCTCGCCACAGAGGAGGCAGGCAGGGTGTGTGAAGGGGTGTGCCCTCCTAGGTGATTGGGTTGAGGACCTGAGGCAGACCTCCTGGTCCCTGCTCTTCCCTATCAGCACCAGTGCAGGCTGCAGGCACAGTGATGCTCAGAGCATAATCTCCACTGCAAACTGTGCTTGGAGGCTGTGCTCCACTGTGGAAGCTGAAGAGGGGCCACGGCCCAGGCCCAGCATGCACCCCAGCTCTGTCTCCTCTTGCACACTGCTCCCTGTGGGGCCCTGAGGAAGGCAGCTCACCCTCCCCTCAGCTCAGGGTCATCCTGGGGTTGCTGGTCTGTTTGGTGCTCAGGTGAGAGTCTGCCTTTCCGCTGCGATCTGGACAGCCTGGAGGTGAGCACGCGCTGGACCCTGGACCGTGAGCAGCGGGAGAAGTATGAGCTGGTGGCCGCGTGCACGGTTCGCATGGGCATGCGCGAGGAGGAGGTGATGGTGCCCTTCCCTGTGACCGTGTACGACGAGGACGACTCTGCGCCCACCTTCTTCGGGGGCGTCGACAGTGCCAGCGCGGTGGTGGAGTTCAAGCGGAAGGAGGTGCCTATGCGTTTGTCTGGTGCTTGTCTAGTGTCTGTCATCTCTTTGTTGTGCATCTGGGTCTCTCCATTCGTCATTTGTTCCTCGGTCTATTCAGCTGTCCATCTAGCCATCCAGACATGTGGCTGACCATCACTGTGGTTATTCGTCTTTCATTTGTCCATCAGTCTGTCTGTTGGGGTTTTGTTGGTTTCCAGGACAGCTGAGGAGGAGAGAGGACCAGCCCCGCTGGCCCCGAGCTGACCTCTGCCCTGGGAAGCGGGTGAGGGGAGGGGTTGGGGTGCCGGTGGGGTTGAGGGTAAGGGTGCCCAGCCTCTGACTCAACCATCAGGGCTCGCATCAGAGGGGCACAACTGTGGTACTGCAGAGGCGGGGCACACTGCCCCAAGGAGACGGAGAGGACATCTGCCAGGAGGGTGTTCCCTTCTTCGGGCTGTCAGCCCCTCAAGGGAGGGCCAGTGAGTTCAGGGAGGGTACCCCGGAGTGGAGGAAGACAGGCCAGTGGATCCGGCAGGGGTGTCCCTGCGCCGCCCCTCCCATCGGGGCCCCGCCTTCCTCTTGCCTGTGCAGGCGGAGCGTGACTGCCACCTGCTGGGCCCTGGGCTGTCCTGCAGCCGGCAGGCTGGCGGGAGCAAGGGGAGGGTCGGGGTCGGATATGCTGTGGTTGCCTGCTTCTCTGGACACCCAGGGAGCAGGTTTGGTGGATGGATGGGCAAGAGGAAAGCACATGGAGTAGGGAAATGTCCCATGAGCCTGGCGGGGCAGCTCCATGGTAACACTGTGGAGCTTGGCCAGGAGTGAGAGCAGAGATGACATGTGGCTTTACTCAGAACCCCCCTCATGACCCCATCTAGCCTGGGGTACAGAAGAAGCTGTAGGAGAGCATTCTGGTGGACACTGTGCTTAGGTCCCAGCTCTGTCATCTGTCACTGCATGACATTGAGCTAACTTCTCCACTGTGCGGGGCCCAGCTTCCTGGAAGGAGAGTGGGGGTGCCCACTCTGCACTGTGGGGACCTGAATGAGGTCTTCCACAGAGCACCAGGGCATCTGTTCTAACCCATAATCATGGGAAGTCTGGAGATGCCATTGCACCTGTTGCAGAGGTGAGGTGCAGTGGCCCAGGAAGGGTGACAAGCAGGCTGGCTGGGGGCCCCTTGCAGCTTGAACCCTGGTCAGGCTGTCCCTGGAGCCAGCTCTGACCGCACACACCTGATCCACCTGCAGGGCACATGCCCTCCTATGGGCTCTGGCTTTCGGGGCCCTGACTGGCCCCCATATTCTTTGCAGGGCACAGTGGTAGCCACGTTACGTGTCTTCGATGCAGACGTGGTGCCAGCCTCTGGGGAGCTCCTGAGACGGTACACGAACACGCTGCTCTCTGGGGATGCCAAGGCCCTCCGGACCTTCCGAGTGGAGCACATGCCCAATGAGACCTTGGCCCAGGCCAACGGCAGCTTTGTGCGGGCAACCGTGCATGACTACAGTAAGAGGGGACCAGTGTGGCCTGACAGGGCCCCCTGGGGAACTGGCGACCTGCTTTCCTTGGGCAGGGCAGCACCCTGCACAAGTAGACACCTGTCCTGGCCCTCTCAGCCCCAGGTGGCCACCCCTTCCAACCCTCTTCCCAGCCTTTGTCTCTGCTGGGCTCACCTTGGCCACCTTGGTGGGTGTTTACAGGCTGTCCTTTCTCGCTGAACTGCCCCAAGGCCAAGGCTGACCCTGGCAGGACCCCCACCACACTACCCTGTGCTGACCACGCCAGGGCTCACCGCAACCTCCTAGGTGCCCAAGTGCCCAGGGATCCTTAACCACCCCCCCCCAGCAACTCTCCACTAATAGGAGTTGATGTCCAGTAGCAGCTCTGTGCCCTCAGATTGGAGGGTTCTGGGATGACTGTCCTGTCTGACTTCTGAAATGTGCCCACCCTCAGGGCTAAGCACCACGTGCCCCCAGGGCTCACCTGCAGGATTGGGTGTCCTCATCAGTTGCCAAACCTCCCCACCTCCCTCGCCTGCTCTCCTGCCTATGTTTTGTAGGATCACCTTTCAAATATGCCACTTGTGCTTGGATCCTTGTTTGGAGGCCTGCTTCTGGGGAACCCAGGATCACTGGTGCCTTTACCCCTTTCTGCCTGACCTAATCCTATTTCCTGTCTTCTTCCTCACCAAGCTCTGATGACCTCTATTCTGTGCAAGGGAAAATGTCATCCTTGCCCCTGCACACTCACTCTGTATGCCATGTGCACCCAGAGATCCTCGCCTCCTTTGTACTCCACTAAATGGGGATCTTAGCCTTGGCACACGGTGACTGCTCAGGAGTGTGGAAGCTCCTGGGTGCTTGAGGCCTGTGGAATCTGAGGGTCCATAGGAGGCTGGTACTGTTGCGAGAAGTTCTCAGGGGCCAGGACGGTCTTTCTGGGACCTTGCTGGTGGTGGTGGTGGGTCTTTACCTGTGTGTCCTTGCCCTGACATGCATCTTTCTTATACACATGCACACACACACACACCTCACTGAGGTTACCTCCCAGCTGAGGAGGGTCTTCTGGGCTCAGCTCAGCACAGTGACTCACATTTAAAATATTTCAACCTTAGTGCCTACAGCCAGGTCTGTTGTCTGTGTACCGTGTGGGTAGAAGTACCTGTTGTCACACGTATGCCCATGTGTCCAGGGAATGCTTTGCAGGGGAGATGTGCAGCATCGTGGGGCAGTGGTCTCCACCCTGGGCAGGGCCCCTACCTATCATCACATGCCTCCACCTGCAGGGCTGGTTCTCAACCAGAGCCTCCCCATCTCGGAGAGCTGGGCTGTGCAGCTGGCCGTGCTGGTCAACGACTCAGACTTCCAGGGCCTGGGGGAGGGTGTCGTCCTCCTCCACTTCAATGTGTCCGTGCTGCCCATCAGCCTGAGCCTGCCCAGTGCCTACTCCTTCTCCGTGAGCCGGTGGGCCCACCGCTTTGCCCAGGTGAGCTCCTGGCCTCTTGCCAGCCTGGGGAGGGGAATGGAGGAGCAGGGACTCCCAGGATGGGGTCACATGGGGGACACCACCTCCCTGAGCACACAGAGTGGCCCTGGGGAGCAACAGGCACAAAGCCAAGGAGGCTAAGGCCGTGGGAGAAAGGAGTGGGGCTGGTGGGCTTTGTGGGCCCCTCTTTGCCCTCTCCCTTCTCAGCATGTTTACATTTTTTACTAATGAAAGAGCAGTGCCAGTTAAATCTATGCTGACTTGGAAAGACATTCCTGGTGAATGAAGTGGGAAAAGTAGTTTGCAGAAGTATTGGTCTTAGGTGGCTCCATATGTTCAAAACCAAGTCTTCATTGCCAGAAATTTCCAAGTGTGCAAACATAGGCATTAGTGGAGACCTCTGCAAGGAAAGACAGGAAGTGCTTCTATTTCCTACTTTCCTGCAAGTCTGTTTGCTAGAGCTTATTTTGCATTTGTCATCAGAAAATAGTGATTAGAAGTAGAAAAAAAGGGAAGTGGTAAGAATTCATCAAAAGGATATAAGGGATAGATAAGAGTGATCTCTTTTCCTCATATCAGCCAGTGTTTAACGTTTTGGTGCAATTCTTTCTAGAATGTTTCTCTGAAGCACTTTTTAAAGTTTACTTGCAGTTATGGCAGGCATGACTTAACATACTGCATTCTCCTAATGGCATAGCTGTGGCCGTGTGCCCTTTAGAATATCCCATTTAGGGTCATCTCCTAATTAGGACAGTGGCTTTGCCAGTTTCTGTGGTTGGTTCCCATGCCACCTCCGCTCCTGGCAGCCACTTAGGACCCAGCACAAGAAGAGCCACATCCTTGGACGTGGCCAGGCCACCCCACTTGCCACCCCCGCCAGGCCTTTCCGGAAGCAGAGGGCAAGGCTGGTGAGAGGTGACGAAGCAGGGGGCCCTGAGGGGTGTCCAGGGGGGCTGAGGCAGGCATAGGCATTGCCAGGGGTGTGTCAGCAGAGCCAGGCAGTGGGGAGGGTGATGAGGGCTGAGTAGGAGTGGGGTCTGAGAGGGCGGGCCCTGCCAGCCTCTGCAACACCGCCCACCCCTGACGACTAAGTCTTTCCCTGTGCCTGGACTCACGAGGGTGCAGAGACCCGAGTCTTGGCCCAGCCTTACACACACTGCTGTCTCTCACCAGCCCCCCCTTAGTATTCATGATTATAAATTGAAGGTGGTGATCTCAGGCAATTTTGAGGATCACAGGAGAAAGTGGAAGTGAACCTGCTCTGTACAAGGAAGTGCTCGGAGCCTAGGAGGTGGTTTTGTTGTGGTATGAGGAGTGGGCTTGGTGGAGCCTGGCTCTGCCCTGGGCCTGAGCAAGGCTGAGCAAGGGCCTGGCCTGTGGCTGCAAGCAGGGGGCCCTGTGCCATCACTGCCGCCAGGCCCGCAGCCCTCGACCTTGACTGGTCAGAGCTTCTGATCTCAAGCCCCAGCAGCCCTAACTCCACCTTGGGTGGTGAGGGAGGGAAAAGGAGAGTTCAGGCCCCAGTGACCACTGTGGCCATGAGGCATCCCTGGAGAAGTATCCCTTCTCTCCCAGGGGTTCCGGCCCAAGTCTCGGAGGAGGCTCCAGGACCTGGGTGGGACAGCAACCCTGCTGTGTGAATTATGGCCTGGGTGCTGTGCTCTGGCTGACCAGGCAGGTGACCCAGGCAGGACACTGAGGATGGACCCTAGTGGTGCCCAGAGCATGACGGCCCCTGCCCAGAGGGGAGGGAGGTGTGTGGGAGGCATCCAGGCTGCCTCTGTGCCCAAATGAGGGAGCAAGTGAGGGGTGAGCCGGGCAAGCCAGCAAGCGCCTCCCTGGAGGGCCAGTCCCTAAACCAAAGCCCGGCACCCTGTGTTCTTTTCACCTCCGGCTCCCAGGAGCAGGGATGAAGGGTGGTGTCACGGTCTGCGCAGGGCCAGGCCAGGCCAGGCAGGCAGATGGGTCTGCAGATTCCAGGGGCATGGAGGATGGGGAGATTGGGGGCCACCATCTCTGGGCTGAGTGGGAAACTGTCCTGGGACTCAGCTGGCATGGAGCCCCTCCAGCCACTGTCCCAGGTGGTCTACTCACCTGGCTAAGGGTTCCGTGATCCCATGCCTAGATTGGGAAAGTCTGCGTGGAAAACTGCCAGGAGTTCAGCGGCATCCAAGTGCAGTACAGGCTGCAGCCCTCCAGCGCCAACTGCAGCGCCCTGGGGATGGTCACCTCAGCTGAGGACACCTCGGGGACCCTGTTCGTGAATGACACGGAGGCCTTGCAGCGGCCCGAGTGTTCCCAGCTCCAGTACACAGTGGTGGCCACCGAGAAACCAACCCACCAGCAAGCCCAGGCCCTGCTGCTCGTTACCGTGGAAGGGATGTGTGAGTGCCCGGCTGCGGGAAGGGTCAGGGTGGATGGGGCGTGGCAGAGCCTCGGGCTGTTCCTGCAGAAGGGTGCCGTCCTATACCCCGTCACTGACCAGTGGGCTTTCTTGAGCCTCCTTCTCTGTAAGATGAGAAAACAGCGCACAGCTGCACTGGAAGGATGATGGGGGAGGTATGACACAGTTTAGTCCAGTGTGACAGCATTGTGGGTGGCCGCTGCTGCCCATCGCCTCTGTCAGCAGGACCTACCTGTGCACTTGTTTTAGGGCTGCCAGGTACAATATAGGACCCAGGTTGAGTGTGAATTTCAGGTAAACAACAAGCAATTATTGTGGTGTAAGTACATCTCGTGCAGCCTTTGCAGTGAATTAGAAGACAAACTCCCCTATGTCCCTGTGATATTAGGGCCATATTTACACAAAGCAGGTATTCACTGTTCTCTGAAGTTCAAGTTTAATTGGGTGTCCTGCGTGTCCCTGGATGAGTCTGGCCACCTCCCATCCCCACTCCATACTCAGCCCCTTAGCTGCCCCTGCTGTGTGACTATGATGCCACCCCTCCCCCAGCAGCCCCCTCACTACCCTGCGCCCCCAGAGTTTAGTGACTGCCTCCTCTCTGGGCTCAACTCGGGACAGCTCCAGCCAGTGCTGCCTGCACCCATGGGTGCCCATGGCAGGCTGGCCCCCCATGACTGCTTTCTGCCACCCCTAGACATGCCTGAAGAGCCTGGCTGCCCCCTGTCCTGCGTGGTCAGCAAGAGGCAGCCCGAATGTGAGGAATGCGGTGGCCTGGGCTCTCTGACAGGCAGGTGCGAGTGGAGACAGGGAGATGGCAAAGGTAGGCCCTGGGCAGAGCCAGGCGGTGGGGAGTGTGATGGGGGCTGAGGGGGAGTAGGGTCTGTGCATGCGGGCCCTGCCAGCCTCTGTGACACCCCCCACCCCTGCCCATCTAGTCCTCCCCTGCGCTTGGTCCCTGCCGTGGCTCCTGATGCCAGGAGAGGGTGGTCACGAGCGCAGGGAACAGAGAACCTTCCAACTGTTTATCACCGATGGGATCACAGGTGCCTGAGACTGAGCTCGCTCTGGACTTGAGAAGGTCAGGGCCAAAGTTGAGATGTGTGTGTTTTCTTTTTACTTTATTCTAAAATTCTGAATTTCTGTATTGGTGCCTAAACCAGATGGTAATTAACATGTATATATCCATTTCTCTACCCATATACACATAAATACATGTGCAGTTGTGAATGTGAAATTGAAAGTGTTAGTCGCTCACTCGTGTCTGACTCTTTGGGACTCTGTGGACTGTAGCCCACCAGGCTCCTCTGTCCATGGAATTCTCTGACAAGAATACTGGAGTGGTAGCCATTTCCTTCTCCAGGGACTGTCCCAAGCCAGAGATCAAACTCAGGTCTCCAGCATTACAGGCAGACGCTTTACTATCTGAGCCACTATATTCACCCAATGCCTTCTCTTTTTTTTTTAACTTTTTATGTTATATTGGAGCATAGTTGATGAACAATGTTGTGTCAGTTTCCAGTGTACAGCATAGTGATTCAGGTATACATATACGTGTATATATTCTTTTTCGAATCCTTTTTCCGTTGAGGTTTTTATAGCATATTGAGCAGAGTTCCATGTGCTATACAGTAGGTTCTGGTTGGTTATTTTAAATATAGTGTGTATACATGTGTATCCCAAACTCCCTGACTATCCCTTCTCCCCACTCTTCCCCCATTCACCCAATGCTTTTAAACACATAGTTCACAGACACTTTTCGAAGATCTCTTGGTAATATTACTGTGCATCCAAGAAGTGGAGGAATTAAGGTAGACTACACTGTTGACATGTCATTTATGGTTGGCTTTACTTCATGAAAACACAAACCTTAAAATAATTCAAAATATCCAAAGTGGTCTTCAGAGAGGCTCTACCCAGGAGTTCCCAGCCCAGGGGACATGGACCCAAATAGGAGGGACCTGAGCAGCCTTGGGTGTGGACAGTAACTGGCTGCCAGCTGGGCCCACCAATCTGAGGGTCCCACCCACAGTGCAGCCTAGAGAGGGTCCCAGCCTCATCTGGTCTCTTCTGGCCTCTCTGATGTGAGCCTGGCACAGCTCTGGGACTGCCTGGCTCCTCTGGCCCCCACCATCCTGGCTGCCCTGTACCTCAGGGATGCCCTGCTGGTAGGGCTCTGTGTGTGGTTCTTCTCTGCTCAGATCTCAGTTTGCTCTTCCTTGCAGGGGATGGGGTGGGGTACAGGGTTGACCTGGAAGGCCCTGGGGTATGACCCTCCTGGCTCTGCAGTCTGAACAGGGCAGCTGCTCCCTTGTGGTCATAACTGCCCACTCTGTGTTGTAGGGATAACCAGGAACTTCTCCACCTGCTCCCCCAGCATCAGGACCTGCCCCGATGGACACTGTGATGCCGTGGAGAGCAGAGACCCCAACATCTGCCCCCAGGACTGCCTCCGTAAGCAGCCCGATGAGCCTGCACCGTGACTCTGAGCGAGCAGGAGCCTGATTGGGTGGGGGGAGTAACAAGCTAAAGGGGCTTGGACTCTCACCTGCATTTCAGCCAGACCAGCCAAGCTTCTGGGTTTTGCGTGCTGAGCCCTTTCCTAACATTTTTTTTTAATAAAGGCGCTCCTCCCCCCAAATTAGAGCTTGCTGGCTTGACCCACACCCTTCCAGTGTTGCTCTAGCCAACTCATGGGGCACGACTCCCTGTCCCCCGTTTTGCTGACTGCCAGCTGCCCCCTCTGCCCCTTTTCTGCTTCTGAAAAGTAACCAAGTGTGGACCTTGACCTGGGCCCAGGGCAGCCTGTGGGTTCCTCCTCTCACCTGCTGCAGCCAGGGAGCTGGTTTGGGGGCTCATCATGCTGCAACTGGGGCTTCCCAGATGGCGCTAGTGGTAAAGAAACCCACCTGCCAATGTAGGAGATGCGCAGGTTTGATCTCTGGATTGGGAAGATCCCCTGAAGAAGGGCCTGGTGACCCACTCCAGTATTTTTGCCTGGAGAATCTCATGGACAGAGGAGCTTGGTGGGCTACAGTCCACAGTGTTGCAAAGAGTCGACCTGACTGAAGCGACTTAGCACACATGCATGCATGCTGAGGCTCTTGCCTGGGGTGACCTAGACTTCTGATCTCACTGTGCTCCCTGGGCGTGAGAGTGCTGACATCAGGTGGGGAGGGGCCTCTCATGATCCTGTCTGGTGGTCCTGGCTGGCCAGGTCCCCCTGGAGGCTGAGAGTGGGCTGCTGAGTGGGTGGTGTCTGTCCTCAGGGGGCGGCAGCATCATTGGTGGGCACGAACCTGGGGAGCGCCGGGGGATTAAAGCTGGCTTCGGTATCTGCAACTGCTTCCCTGAGAAGAAGAAGTGCTTCTGCGAGCCAGAGGATAGCCAAGGTGCATTGGGGGTTGGGGGGTGGGGGGCACAGCTGGCCGGGATCCCCACACCTCCCTGAGCCTCCAGGGAGCAAGGGAGAAGATTGCAGGAAGGAAGAGAAACCTAGGAGATCTTCCTCCTTCCCTGGGGTCTTGGTTCCCCCATGTGTGCAGACAAGGAGCTGGCTCAAGGCTACTAAGACTGCCTTGTGGCCCGAAGTTCCTTTTTTTTTTTTTTTTTTGGCAAGGCTTATGGGATTTTAGGTGCCCAACCAGGGATTGAATCTTGGCCACAGCCGTGAAAGCTCCTTGTCCTAACTGCTGGACCACCAAAGAATTCCCTGGCCTCAAGTTCTATAATAAAGATTGGGCTGGAAAACTAGTTATTCCACCAAATAGCTCAGCATCTCCTCAGACTGTGCCTGTGTAGAGCCTTTCCTGGGCCTGTGGCATTGGCCAGCTGGGTCCCCCCTCCCAGCACCCTCCAGGTGCTTCTTCTAGAACAGGGGGGCCCCACTGAACACATGGGGAGCTTTTCTGGCATTTGGGTGGTCATTGCATGGCCCAGATCCTGGGCCACTTGTCTTTCCTCTCCACTATATATTGAACATGAAGAAAATACAGAAGATATTAGGAATGCAGGAGAAGAACTTCTCCCACCCCCCGGGCCCCTGGGCCTCTGGCTTCAGTGCAACGTTCCAGGGTTGGGGAGGTGCAGGGGTGCACAACCTCTGGTGTGTGACCTCAGGCAGGATGTTTATAAATGCTCATTCCTTCCAGAAAAGGGCAATAATAGTCTCTTGTAGCAAAAACATACAGAACAGTACCTGCCATGGGTCAGGAGTGTTGGCAGGCAGCTCACAGTCGGTCACAGCAGCCACTTCCTGGCTGTCACAGGTGTGGCTCTGTTGGGTATTGGGGGTCCCCCTTGTGGGGTGTCTACTCTCACAGCCCCTACTCGCCCGCAGACACCCTGCGTGATGACCTCTGCTGCACAGTGATCACGGCAGCTGTGGTCTTCTCCATCGTATCTGTGCTGCTGTCTGTGCTGCTGTCCACCTTCTGCATCCACCGCTACCGCAAGAATGCCCACAAGCCGCCCATTGCCTCGGCTGAGATGACCTTCTGTCGACCCGCCCAAGCTTTTCCGGTCAGCTACTCCTCATCTGGTGCCTGCCGGCCCTCTCTGGACTCCATGGAGAACCAGGTCTCAGTGGACACCTTCAAGATCCCGGTGAGGTTCTCCATGTGGCAGCAGGGCCAGGGAGGCAGCCCTTCCAGGTAGCCATGTGGGTAGCCTCTGGTCTAGGGCAGCTGGGGAAGGAGGGGGGGACAGAAGGGGCAGGGCCCTTGGGGTTGTTGCATCCTTGCCTGCCAGGAGGACCTCGTGAGCTTCCAGCTGTCTTCTAACCTCCACCGAGATGTCTTTCAGGGAGGGCAGAAGGCAGGGGTGGGGCAGAGAGCGTGAATCAGTGTGGAAAAGGATGGGTGTGGATTTAAATGACTGAGATCTGGGCCATTAGGCTCCAAGGAGAGGGCAGGCCATGCTGTACCCACCTAAGATATCTCCTACGGAGGCCCCAAGTGCTGGAGGATGCAGCCTTGGGGGAGGCCCTGAGGAGGAGTGTGTGGGTTTTATTCTCAGAAGGTAGGACCACCCTAGGGCTGGAGGCTGATGTTCTGCCTTCATTTCCACGGGTCGCTCTGCTGGGGAGTCTGTTGGGTAGGAGCCCCATGATGAAACACTGTCCCCATCCAGGCGAGAGAGACTGGCAGGTGGGGGGCCTGGCCGCAGCCAGGAGGGGATTCTGTCTGTGGCTTGGAGAGTGGGGTTGCTGAGAGGCCTCTCAGGCACCATCAGGGGAGCCTGGCCCCAGGACTCTGTGACTGGCCTGCCAAGAGGGGAGAATCAGCCCAAGCCTCCTCCTCCATGACATGGTCTGGGCCTGCAGTTAGTGTGGGAGGCTCAGACACCACCTCCTGCCCGGCCAGGCTGCTCCTCCGCCTGTCTGCCCTCCAGTGTTTTTGCTGAGGAGACTGAAATACTATGGGGACTGGGGGCTGGAGACCTCCCACCTGCTGAGTGTTTGGAACCAGCAAAGTCAGGAAGGAGGCCTCTGTGGCCACCACATCTGGGAATGGCCCTCGTGGCCCAGGGACGAGCCATTTGATTCCCTTATATGCCCTGACGGTTTGTGCTGAGACACACAATGAGAGAGGTTCTTCTGTGGGGGGGGGGGGGGGCACGGACCACTTTCAGCCTCTAGCCCAGAGTGCAGAGAAGCCAGAGCTGGGCCGGAGGCCCAGGACCACACTGACCAGCTCTGAGGTCTTAGACACATTATTCGACCCTTTGGCCTTAGTTCTGTCTTACATAAAGTGGGGAGGACACTTTGGGGTTTTAGCACTTTTAAAGAGAAACAAATGAGAGATATCCCCTCTTAGCCCAGTCTTTATGTGCAGTCAGCTGTTATCCAGTGCAGTGTGGACACCAGGGTGGTGGTGACTCTGTTGTCACCTTTGAGCCTGACTATGGATTCTTGGTAGAGGAGGAAATGGCAACCCACTCCAGTATTCTTGACTGGAGAATCTCATGGACAGAGGAGCCTGGCTACAGTCCATGGGAGTCAGACACGACTGCCTCTTTTGCAACTTAAAGAACAAACAACATGGGTTATTGGGGAAGCTGAGACACCAGGACACCTGGGGAGCTGGCTGGAAGGCGCCCCTGGCCGTGGTGCTTAGAGGAGCCTGCCTCTGCTCCCAGACGTAAGAACACAGGGTTCTGGTCCCTGGGGGGGGGGGGGCAGTGGGTCACCAGTGTGTGTCTGTGGGTTAGGCGAGCCTGCCAGGCACATCATAAGCAGCCCCTGGAGCCATGCCCACACCCAGCCACAGCAAGACTTGGGGACCTGGGCATCCAGTGCTGACGGGAAGGCAGGTTCCAGACAGGCTTCAGCATCCCCAGAGTTCAGGTCTTCGAGCCAGTCTTGGGGTCTGGGAAGACCCCACCCCAGAGGGGTCTTCAGTGGGCATGGTGTGTTGGGAAGGCCGGTGTGTGCAAGTTCTGGCCAGTGGCTGGGCTGTGGGAGGAGCAGACTCTTCCACACATTGTCAGGGAGGGATGGGGGGGTACCTGAGGGGCACAGTGGTAACTTTCTAGAGGCTGCCACACCAGGAAGGTGTTCTTGACACCCCATCCTGTAGCTGGGAGTGCAGGGCTGGTAGGCAACTGGGGCCACAGCTGCCACTTGAGTTCTCTTGGAAGTCCTGGAGCCTGGGCCACTGTCAGTGCCTGGTGTCCAAAACAGAGGTGGTGCCATGAGGCTTGGGCCTGAGTCCCAGGGAAGAGGCTGTGGTCCCCCTGTGAGCACCTGTGGGTGCTGAGTAAACCCTGACTCTCTCACTGGAGATACCAGGCCCTGGGCCTGAGGTGGCCCAGGGCATCTATAGTAGATGGAGGCCAGTGAGGATATGAGCATACGGAGTCCAGCCAGTCTGTGGCAACACCTGCCTTCCTGTGGGGGGACGCATCTTGTCATGGCACCTCAGGGCCTGACTGTGGGGTCTTGCCCTTGGACATGGTGACTGTCACCTGTCACTTCAGGTGACAGTCGGCCGTCTGCACATGGAGCTTGTCCGCCGGCTCTTGCCTTCTTCCTTTCTTCTTACCTTCGCCATCTCTCTTCCCTCTCTTTTTCCTTCAAACCCAATGTAGGAGGATCCCAAGTGGGAATTCCCACGGAAGAACTTGGTGCTTGGAAAAACTCTGGGAGAAGGTGAATTTGGAAAAGTGGTCAAGGCCACAGCCTTTCGGCTGAAAGGCAAAGCAGGGTACACGACTGTGGCTGTGAAGATGCTGAAAGGTACGTGCCCAGGCAGTACACAGGGGGCTCTGCCACTCACACCTGCGGGGGCCCCAGTGGGTGGATGAAGCCCTTATGTCAGCCAGGACTCTGGCAATCAGCCTGCTGCCTCCTGAAGAACCAATACGCCTCCCCTGCTCTTCTTGAGTGGCTGCAGTCTAGGGACCTCCACCATGGATGATGTGGGCTGGTGTGGTCCCTGGAGAAGCAGGGTAAGACATTCCTCCCTTGAAAGCTTTCAGAGCCATGTTGCTTGTGTATCAATGTTGGGTAAAGATCCGAGTTTAAATTAAAAGCCCTTAAGTTCAAAACCGACAGCTCTCCCCACCTCAGTCTGCCCCATTAATTTCTTTCGCCAAGCGTCCACTGAGGTCCTGGTGAAGAGACCACCTGTAAGGACTGGCCCCTGTCCCCCAGGTCCCTGCCTTTCCCAGTCCCCATCCCCCCCAGCCCTTAGTGGGCCAGCACTGCCCCAGTCTTAGCACATGCTGGGTATCCTCACTGCTGCTTCTCAGCAGGGACTGGGTAGACAGTCCTCTGCCATGGCTGAGTTCTGCCTCAGCTTGACCAACTGAGGGCCCAGTGGCCATGTGATGGGCACATTTTAGGCTGATGCACTCTGATGTTCAGCAGTCGGGGAGCCATGCAGTGCCGGGTACTTTTGTGTACTTACCCAGGCCCTCAGACTGGGGTTGCCCCTTGTCTATGAGACCCCAGGCCCTAAGAGGGCACAGTGAGACTGGCCCTGGGTCACTCATGTGTGGTCCAAAGGGTTCCAATGCCCCATCTTGCAGCTGTCTTCTCATTTCCAGACAAGTCTACAGCCAGAGGCAGTGGCACAACTAGGCAGTGGGATGTGGGGCCATGACCCAGGAGGACAGTTGGCCAGGAGACCTCCACACCCAAGCTCCTGAGCACAACTATCTCTGCCCTTGGAAAACACACACTCAGCATGGCAAGACGACTTCTGTGAAGTCTCATGGCCTTCACCTTTCTCCAGGGCCTCACCCCCCTTTGCCAAGTGCTTGGTTGGCAGGTGTTTGGGGACACCAGGGAGTCCCTTTACCTCCCCAGAAGGGTTAATGAAGGGTTAACGCCACTGTCTTTGAGAGATGGTGATTGCAGGGAAATAATGCCATTTGCATGCATAGCCCAGCCCAGAAGGCTTTCCATGGAAAGACTCTGCTCACATGGAAGTGCGCTCCTCTGGTTCTTACTCCCTGTAGGCAATTGAGGCCGCTGTTGACCCTCCCATGGGCTGAGAGTAGCTCCAAGCAGTGAGGTCCTGGCAGGCCTCAGTCTGAACCTGAGTAGGATGTCTGGGAAGGAGACAAGTCTGTGTAGACCCCTCGTTTGCGCCTGTGACCCAGCATGGTGGTAGCAGGGACTTTGTGACCTGCTTTGTTTCTGTGCATTTCAGAGAATGCCTCCCCAAGCGAGCTGTGGGACCTGCTATCAGAGTTCAACCTCCTGAAGCAGGTCAACCACCCGCAAGTCATCAAGCTGTACGGGGCCTGCAGCCAGGATGGTAAGACCAGCCGGGGACTAGCAGCTGCTGGGCACAAGCCAGGGGCTCTGGGCTGCTCCATTCTGCATTCTCCCTCATCCCCATCCTTTTCTTCTCTGGCACCTGTCCTCTCTCTTCCTGGAAGCATGGTTTCTCTGGCTCTTGCCTGAAACTTGTGTGTCAGTGGACCATGAGGGCTGCCACAGGAGTGTTCCCTGGGGTCTCTGGCGACATCCTGGTTGTCAGCACCCTGCCCCAGGCTGAGCCCTTAAGACAGGGAAGTCCAGAGATGAGCAGTGTCTCCTGGGCACCTACTAGATATGCCATAACCTCCAGGTGATCTCAACCCCACCCCAGCCTGGGGTGGCAAAGGCAATGGCAGATCATTTTTCACATAAGAGCATTTTGCTCTATTAGTCTTCCAAAACTGCTTTGCCACCCTGGGGGCCTCCCACTTTGTGTGTGTGTGTGTGTGTGTGTGTGTGTGTGTGCATGTGCGCGTGGGTGCATGTGTATTTCGGGTGTGAGGGAGATGGGAGGCCGACAGGGAGAGAGCAGCAGGGGCACCAGTAGCACTCAGGGCCGGGCCTCGGGGAGGACTGTGGCCTGAGAGCAGGCAGGGCAGGGAGAGGGTGGCCAGGGGCAGTCCAGAACCTCTGCCTCCATCAGCTGTCCCCAGGCCATACTGTGGCAAGACCAGGGGTACAGAAAGTTCCTGACATCCGAGCAGCAGTGGTTATCTCCCAGGGCAGCTTCAAATGCAGTGACTGCTTGCCCTGGACACCCAGGAAAGAGGTTGTGGTCAACTGTCCAGGCAGCTGGCTTTGGAATCCAAAGCCCCTGCAAGATGGAGGAGCTTCCCAAGTGGCACTAGTGATAAAGAACCTGCCTGCCAATGCAGGAGATGTAAAAGACTTGGGTTCAATCCCTGAGTCAGGAAGATCCCTTGGAGGGGGACATGACAACCTACTCCACTCTTCTTGCCTGGAAAATCCCATGGACAGAGGAGCTTGGCAGGCTACAGTCTATAGGGTCACAAAGAGTCAGACATGACTGAAGTAACATAGTGCTGCAAGGTGGAGAGCAGAGTGATGGGAGAGTGAGCTGAGGCTTGAGTCCTCAGGCTGCTGGAAGCGATTGCCCCGTGCTGGCCCAACTTCTGCCTGCCCAGGGTCACCTAAGCAGCCAGCCCACGTACCTACTGCTCTGCCCCTAGGGCCACTGCTCCTCATCGTGGAGTATGCCAAGTACGGCTCCCTGCGGGGCTTCCTCCGAGAGAGCCGCAAGGCGGGACCTGGCTACGTGGGCAGCGGGGGCAGCCGCAACTCCAGTTACCTGGACAACCTGGAGGAGCAGGCCCTGACCATGGGCGACCTTGTCTCCTTTGCCTGGCAGATCTCACAAGGGATCCAGTACCTGGCTGAGATGAAGGTGCGTGCCGCCCCAGCCCCGCGCCCCCTCCGCCAGCGATTGGCCCGGGGTTCAGGGGTCCCTGCTGTTGTCTTTTCCACAGCTTGTCCATCGGGACTTGGCAGCCAGAAACATCCTGGTAGCCGAGGGCCACAGGATGAAAATCTCAGATTTTGGTCTGTCCCGAGATGTTTATGAAGAGGATTCCTACGTGAAGAGGAGCAAGGTACCAGGCTCTGGGGTGTGATGGCCTGAGGGCAGAGGGCATGGTCAGGGAGCCCACAGGGTGGGGACAGATTTTGATCTGAGGAAGATAAAGCGGGTTTTTAGAGTGCAAACTTCCAGTCCTCATCCCCGAACTCTTTCCTAGTCCTGGGTCCCCAGAGACCCAGAGCAGGACTCAGTCTTGAGCCTGTTCCTTCTCTTCCTCACAGCCACACGTGCTGTTTTGGAGCTCCCTGCTGGGAGTGGGGTTCCTGCAGCTTCTCTCACTTTTCATCACTATCACTTCTAAAGGTCACCCACCACTGCAGAAATAACAATCTTCTTGTCTGCAGTTGCTCCTCTCACTGCTGCAGAGTGAAGGTCACTGTTTTACTTTCTGTGTAACTTTAGTCCTTTGCTTGGGGAAAAGAAATGAATTAAACCCAAGCTTGCTAGTCATTCTTTACAGAAAGGATTGAACCACTTTACAGCAGGGTATGCTCCTGGTCCAAGGGCCTAGGAACGGCTGACTAAGTGAGTTTGGAAGGCAATCAGGAGGATCCTGGAGACAAAGTCCAGAGTTACAGTGTAGAGATTTGGGAAGCTTTTTCCAAGTCACTAAAACAGGTGGTTCGGGGACCTTCTTGGGAAACCTGGTTCCCTGGTATGGTCCCCTTCCCTGTGACATTGGTCTTGACTTTCTTGGTGCTGCTATCCTCCCAACCCCTTTCTAGTAGCCTCCCTGTGACAGACTAGACAGGGAAGATCACAGGCCCCCTCAAGACACACAGCTAAGCTGGCATTCAGAACAGATGCTGCTCAAAAAGAAAAACACAGAAAGCCACGACATACACTTCAGCTTTGCTCTGAGGGGCGAGTGAAGCCCAGGTGCTCCTGGGGCTGTGAGGATGACATTTGATTTCTTGTGGGGTTTCTGTTGTGACAGCACATCTTAGAAGTGCTGAAGGGGAAGTGGAGAGGGGTGCTCCCTACCCCGTGGAGGGGGCTGGATGGAACTTCCTGTTGATGCACTGGTCCTCGGGAAGGCCCTGTGTCACCCAGCAAGGAAGCACAAGGTGCCCAAGCTCGGCCCCTGAGAGCACAGCCTGCAGGTTGCATTGTTAGAAACACACACCCTCGAAGCAGTCACACTTCATGTAGGGTATGAATCCTAAATAGTACTTTAAAAAAAAAAAAAGAAGTACAATAAATGCATTAAAATCCAAAGCAAATGCCTTTTTTTTAATTGATTGTGCCTTGATGCTGACCTGTTTGTTGTTGTTTAATCGATCAGTCGTGTCTGACTCTTTGCGACCCATGGACTGTAGCCCAGCAGGATCCTCTGTCTATGGAATTCCCCAGGCAAGAATACTGGAGTGGGTTGCCATTTCCTCCTCCAGGGTATCTTCCTGACCCATGGATCAAACCCGCATCTCCTGCACTGCAGGTGGATTCTTTACCACTGAGCCACCAGGAAAGCCCGCTGATCTATTTGTACCAAAAAGCTATTTCTTAAGTTGCATTAGAAAGGATTTGTTAGGTTGAACTCCAGCCTCTCCATGGTGGAGGACAGTCTTTTAGAGGATGCTAAAAGGGCCCTGGGATAAAATAAGGGAAAAATCAGACTCAAGACACTCACATTGATTTCTTCGCTCAGAGCTTCTTAGAAAGGCCTTTAGTGTGTTCATTTGTGTCAGAAATTCCCAAGATGGAAACACTGGATGTTGGCTTCCCAGACCCCTTCACCCTCAGAAATCAGGGGAGATCTTGATGGAAGTGCTTCCAGCCTACCCACTGGGCAGCACCCAGGGTGCAGTGCCCCTGATCTCCCGAGAAGTGACCACAGTGGGGCCTGGCTTGCACTTAGCATCAATTCCTTGGGATGTGGTGCATGACCAGCACACCTTGTATAGCTGTGGGCAGGCCGACTGACTCCCTCGGGGGTCTCAGCCAAGCCTAGGAAGGCGGGGCTAGGACTCCAGCCCCTGTGAGGCTGGGCTGCTGGCCTCTACCCAGGAACACACTGGAGTCATTACTCAGTGTTCCCTAAGAGCTGAAAGAGCCTGAGATGTGTCCCCCACACACACCAGTTCCTAGGATCTCAGAGCAACGTTAATGCCTTTCTTTCACTCCTTCCTTAGGGTCGGATCCCAGTCAAGTGGATGGCCATTGAGTCCCTCTTTGATCATATCTACACCACCCAGAGTGATGTGTGAGTCTGGGTGTTGCCTTCCTGGGGTGGAGGTTACATGTATGCACCTGTCTGGGCAGCTCTGCTGGGGAACAGAGTTGCCCTGAGTCCCTGTCAGCTCATTCCAGCCGTCCAGAGTGACCTCCCCAAACTGGGGGGCTGTGGATGGGGAAGCTTTGTGTACTCACACAGCAAATGGCAAAGGCCCAGGCAGTAGTTCTGAGTGCCACGGTGGAATGCATGAGGATGTGAGCCATAGCTGCAGCCCCCTTGCCTCCCCCACCTCCCCTGCCCTCTCTTTGGACATCTCAGTGACACACAGTCCCAGCTGAACAGTTCCCTCTCTGTGAGCCTGAGTGTGAGCGGGCTTCAAGCAGGTCCCTGGAGACTGGTCCCCACCCAGAGACAGGTTTAGGGTGGAGTGACCTTGAATGGGTTTCCGGTACCCAAACTGCTCCAAGACCAAAACTCAAGTCTTCCAAGTCCAACTGCATTCTCAATTGTTTTGAAAACCACAACAGACTTGTTTCCAAATGTTCTGCTGTAAACAGCCTTGCATGTTTTAAATAAAGTAGGCTGTGAAAAGGCAATTCTTAAACAGTTTTAACAGCTGTGTTCTGATTACCAAGTGGACTGTAAAACAACTGGAAATGCAGGGGAAAGCATAATGAGACTAAAAGTCAATGGGGCCCCACCATCCCAAAATAACTACGGCCAGCACTCACAGGCCTTGCCTAGAGTTGTCCGTGGCATGCAGGCATTCTTTATTACTGTAAACGGGCTTGTGTGATAATGCTGTTTTGTGATGATTTTGTCCCCACTTGACAGTAAATTTTCCCTCACAGTTGATATTTTCCCATTGCAGTGTTTTTTCCTTTTAACATCTTATGAAAATTTCCAGGCACACAGAAAAGGTGAAGGGGTTTTGCAGAGTGCCCTGGTGCCCTGTGGCCTCAGTTTGACCTGCTTTTCACTGTGCTCATTTGCATTCCCTGTGCCGTCTCTGATGCTACAGAGCTTCACCTCAGGGGTCAGCCACCTGCCCTTTTTGGATATGGGGGCTGAGCTTGGGCAGCAGCTTGCCAGGGGGTTGGGGCAGGGCAGGCAGACACCTGGTCCCGCCTCCATTCCACTTCCATCTGTCTGGTCAGCCTAGGCTGAAACTGTGGGCACTTGGACCACTCTCTGTACAGGGAACTCGGGTCCTGTTGCTGCCCAGGGGGAGGATATCTGGGGCGCTGAGGATGCCACAGACTCAGTGCAGTCGCTCATTGGCCCTCTGGTTCTGCAGGTGGTCCTTTGGTGTCCTGCTGTGGGAGATTGTGACCCTGGGCGGCAACCCCTACCCTGGGATTCCTCCAGAGCGGCTCTTCAACCTTCTGAAGACAGACTATCGGATGGAGAGGCCAGACAACTGCAGCGAGGAGATGTGAGCATGCTTTCTCTGGTCCAGCCTCCCCAGCCACTGACACTCCAGGTTTTGGAGGGGTGGGGTCATGCACACTCATCCTTTCCCACTGCTGGGCAGCCCTGGGTGCCAGCCCTAGGCGAGCTGGGCAGCTGGAAGCAACGGGCTAAGACAAAGGCACAGATGACAGAGAACCACCCTTGGGCATGATGGCAGATGCTGGGGACCCAGATTCCACTGGGGGCTGGGTGGGCCTCCTGGGGGGACTTACAAGCTGAGGGGGAGCAGGACCCCAGGAGAGGTGGTGGAAGGATGAGGGAGCAGCTTCAGTCTAAGGCTAGAGACCTGTCCCAGGATGCTTGGGGAGGGGCAGGTAATTCAGAATGGCCCCAGGGGTACATACAGGGGAGCGCCCAAGTGGAGACACCAAGGCAGACAAAGAGCAGGCAGATGGCACCTGGACTTCAGCTCGAGGGCACCAGAATCTTCTCATCAAATGGTGGTTCCATCAGATGATCCTTGGAGAACAGGTTGAGAACACATGAGAAGGGGGTCGTCCATAGTTAGACACACACTGGTCCATTCATTCTACAAAGTCTGTCATGCACCTGCCATGTGCCTGGCTCAGGGCTGTGGGAGTGCAAGGGTGAGTAGGTGCTGCCTCCCTGGGCACCCTAGACTGGCAGGCACAGGCCCAGCACTCACCCACAAGGTGGCCCCTGCAGCCCTGCCAGAGCCCCAGGGGAGGGAGGGAGGGAGGTGCAAGACAGAGTGTGCTTGGCAGGTTTTTGTGTTCATACACAGTTCATCCTTCATAAGAGTTTTAAGGACTGGCATTTCTGCGTTAGCTGCCATAACAAGCATGGCTGGACCACAGCGCCAGACACTGTGAGCCCCTGCTGACCCATCATACCCTGGCCCAACTCAGAGAAGGATGTCAGTGACACAGGAACAGCTTTGGGATTTTGGACCAGAGCCTCTGGGGCCCAGGTGCACTGTACTGGGTGTGGTGGTTGTGACTGGGCAATCCTTGCTGGATTGTCACCACCCACCTGTTTGTCTCACCAGGTACAGTCTAATGCTGCAGTGCTGGAAGCGGGAACCAGACAAGAGGCCAGTGTTTGCCGACATCAGCAAAGACCTAGATATCTAAGATGATGGTTAAGAGCAGAGTGAGTACCCGGAGCCAATCCCTGGTGCCACTTCCCTCACCCCAGTTCATGGAATTCCCAATACAAAGGCAGAGTGCGGCTGTGCAGAGTGAGATGGTCATGTCGTCTCCTGGTAGGGGGCAGGGCAGACTGGGGGCAGGGGGCGGGGCGGGCACGAACCTTTATCCTTAATCCAGGCCTCTTGGACTTCTTGAAATTAGGGAGAAACCAGGATTTTTACCTTGACACTTAGGAAGAGCCCTCCACAGACAGGGGTGGGAAGAAGATATGCCAAAGCCAAACAAAATTATTTTCAATAATGGAACTTGAGGAAGTAAAGTTGGAATGAATGTGTCCTAAATTCAGATTCTATGAAGGGTCTGGCTAGGGGTGGGAAGTGAAGGGAGCAGTGGAAACTGTGACAAATAGTAACCTACCAGCTGGCTCTGAAGGACCTGTTACCATAGACAATGTAACCTGTAGGAATAAGAGTGCCAGCATGCCAGGGCTTTTTAAGGGATGTTTATGTTTCCCAGTTTTTATAGCAATTTCCAAAAGCTCAGTGTGGGCCAAACAACATATCTGTGTGCCTCCAGTTTACAACTCTAGGTGATAGAGGAAATCAACACAGTTTTCACTAATATTGATTGGGCAATGGGCTGCCTCCTGTATTCTGCCTTAGATGCTGGGGATGCAAGTAAAGAAAATAGACACAGACCTTGCTTGCCCTCTGGTGGTTTCATCCTTAAATTGACACAGTTACTGAAAGTTGTCATTTCTCCAAACATGGAAGGCAAGATGCATGGACTGGGCCCCTTGGAATAAAACCCAACCTTGGTGTATCGTTTGGGCACATCCTATGATTTGCCCTAAACAGAGGTAATAGCTGATGCCTACAAACAGCTTTCCTAGAACAGTGCTGAGAACCAGCCAGAAACACACTGGAAGCATTCTTGACACCTTTAACCAGGGCAGTGGAAGTAGCCGGTCCTCACAAATCATCCTGCTTGGGAGCTGAAGCCTCTAGCAGCATCTTATGCAAAACCCACACCGATGACTCAGATTTCTTGGTCCTGACTTGATATTGGAGATGGCAGGAGTGCCTGGAGGGAAGCCAGAAAGTGTGGAGCAGATGGGGAATGTGTCTTGGCCTTCCCACATGAGTCACGGGACTGCAATCCCAGAGCCTCAGGTTTTATAAACAGGCCTGTTCTCCAGTGCTGGGCCTGGTGCCCCTAGCGCTGCAGAGAGAGGACCAGAACAATGAGGGAACACATTTCTGCCTCCAAGAGGTGATTTTCTGTGATGAGGACCAGAGGCTGGGGGAACTCATGCTGACAGACCTGGCCAGGGGCTCAGATCTGGCGAGAGGTTGATAGGTGCGGGGTGGGACTCGGCTGGGGCTTCTGCTATCAGGCAGGGCGGGGGTGGGGAGGGGTGGGCATGTCCAGCAATGACCTGCTCCAGGAGTGACCAGGTCTCTCTCCCTTCCAGGACTACTTGGACCTGGCCGTGTCCACCCCATCCGACTCACTGTTGTATGATGATGGCCTGTCAGAGGAGGAGACACCCCTGGGGGACTGTAATAATGTTCCCCTCCCTCGCACCCTCCCCTCCACATGGATTGAAAACAAACTCTATGGTAGAATTTCACATGCATTTACTAGATTCTAGCCACGTTGTTCCTGCTCTCTGCACTGTCCTTACTCTCTGTAATGCTTTTTAAGAGTGTTTCTGGTTTGAATGAAACCAAAGTCTGCTCTGAACCTTTTTGTTTGTAAATGTCTGACTTTGCATCCATTTACATTTAGGCATTTTTTTTAAAACTATGTTTTTTTTAAAGGATGTGAAAATATGTGTGATGATCACATTGCCCAGCAGCTTAAGATGATAGAGGAGAGGGCGGGGCAGAACTCTCAGGGGATTTTTTTTTCTTTGGCTCCTCGCATTTTTCACACCTTTTCATGCTCCTCGCATTTTTCACACCTTTTCATGCTCCTCGTCTTTTTTTTTTTTTTTTTGCTCCTCGTATTTTTCTCCCCTTTTCCTGCTCCTGGGATTTTTCACACTTTTCTTGCTCCTCGTATTTTCACACTTTTGATGCTCCTGTTATTTTTCACACTTTTCTGCTCCTCGTATTTTTCTGTTTTTTTTTTTTTTTTTGCTCTTCGTATTTTTCTCCCCTTTTCCTGCTCCTGGGATTTTTCACACTTTTCTTGCTCCTCGTATTTCCACACTTTTGATCCTCCTCTTATTTTCCCCCCTTGTCTGCTCCTCGTATTTTTCTTTTTTTTTGCTCCTCGTATTCTTCTCCCCTTTTTCTTCTCCTCATGTTTTTCCCGCTTTTCTTGCTCCTCGTATTTCCACACTTTTGATCCTCCTCTTATTTTCCCCCCTTGTCTGCTCCTCGTATTTTTCTTTTTCTTTTTTTTTTTTTTGCTCCTCGTATTCTTCTCCCTTTTTTCTTCGCCTCGGGTTTTTCAAACCTTTCTTGTTCCTCGTATTTCCACACTTTTGATCCTCCTCTTATTTTTCCCCCTTTTCTGCTCCTCGTATTTTTCTTTTTTTTTTTTTTTGCGCTCCTCGTATTGTTCTCCCCTTTTTCTTCTCCTCGTGTTTTTCCCACTTTTCCTGCTCCTCGTATTTCCACACTTTTGATCCACCTCTTATTTTCCCCCCTTTTCTGCTCCTCGTATTTTTCTTTTTTTTTTTGCTCCTCGTATTGTTCTCCCCTTTTTCTTCTCCTCGTGTTTTTCCCACTTTTCTTGCTCCTCGTATTTCCACACTTTTGATCCTCCTCTTACTTTTCCCCCTTGTCTGCTCCTCGAATTTTTCTTTTCTTTTTTTTTTTTGCTCCTCGTATTGTTCTCCCCTTTTTCTTTTCCTCGTGTTTTTCCCACTTTTCTTGCTCCTCATATTTCCACACTTTTGATCCTCCTCTTATTTTCCCCCCTTTTCTGCTCCTCGTATTTTCTTTTTTCTTTTTTTTTGCTCCTCGTATTGTTCTCCCCTTTTTCTTCTCCTCGTGTTTTTCCCACTTTTCTTGCTCCTCGTATCTCCACACTTTTGATCCTCCTCTTATTTTCCCCCATTGTCTGCTCCTCGTATTTTTCTTTTTTTTTTTGCTCCTCGTATTGTTCTCCCCTTTTTCTTCTCCTCGTGTTTTTCCCACTTTTCTTGATCCTCATATTTCCACACTTTTGATCCTCCTCTTATTTTCCCCCCTTTTCTGCTCCTCGTATTTTCTTTTTTTTTTCTTTTTTGCTCCTCGTATTGTTCTCCCCTTTTTCTTCTCCTCGTGTTTTTCCCACTTTTCTTGCTCCTCGTATTTCCACACTTTTGATCCTCCTCTTATTTTCCCCCCTTGTCTGCTCCTCGTATTTGTCTTTTATTTTTATTTTTTTGCTCCTCGTATTGTTCTCCACTTTTTCTTCTCCTCGTGTTTTTCACACTTTTCTTGCTCCTCGTATCTCCACACTTTTGATCCTCCTCTTACTTTCCCCCCTTGTCTGCTCCTCAAATTTTTCTTTTCTTTTTTTTTTTGCTCCTCGTATTGTTCTCCCCTTTTTCTTCTCCTCGTGTTTTTCCCACTTTTCTTGCTCCTCGTATTTCCACACTTTTGATCCTCCTCTTATTTTTCCCCCTTGTCTGCTCCTCGTATTTTTCTTTTTCTTTTTTTTTTTTTGCTCCTCGTATTGTTCTCCCCTTTTTCTTCGCCTCGGGTTTTTCACACCTTTCTTGTTCCTCGTATTTCCACACTTTTGATCCTCCTCTGATTTTCCCCCCTTGTCTGCTCCTCGTTTTTGTATTTTGCTTTTTTTTTCTTGCTCCTCCTATTCTTCTCCCCTGTTTCTTCGCATCAGCATTTTCACACTTCTCTTACTCCACGTAGTGGCATACTGTTGATCCTCCTCTGATTTTCGCCCCTTGTGTTCTCCTCGTTTTTGTATTTTGCTTTTTTTTTCTTGCTCCTCGTATTCTTCTCCCCTGTTTCTTCGCCTCGGGTTTTTCACACTTCTCTTACTCCACGTAGTGGCATACTGTTGATCCTCCTCTGATTTTCGCCCCTTGTGTTCTCCTCGTTTTTGTATTTTGCTTTTTTTTTCTTGCTCCTCGTATTCTTCTCCCCTGTTTCTTCGCCTCGGGTTTTTCACACTTCTCTTACTCCACGTAGTGGCATACTGTTGATCCTCCTCTGATTTTCGCCCCTTGTGTTCTCCTCGTTTTTGTATTTTGCTTTTTTTTTCTTGCTCCTCGTATTCTTCTCCCCTGTTTCTTCGCCTCGGGTTTTTCACACTTCTCTTACTCCACGTAGTGGCATACTGTTGATCCTCCTCTGATTTTCGCCCCTTGTGTTCTCCTCGTTTTTGTATTTTGCTTTTTTTTTCTTGCTCCTCGTATTCTTCTCCCCTGTTTCTTCGCATCAGCATTTTCACACTTCTCTTACTCCACGTAGTGGCATACTGTTGATCCTCCTCTGATTTTCGCCCCTTGTGTTCTCCTCGTTTTTGTATTTTGCTTTTTTTTTCTTGCTCCTCGTATTCTTCTCCCCTGTTTCTTCGCCTCGGGTTTTTCACACTTCTCTTACTCCACGTAGTGGCATACTGTTGATCCTCCTGTGATTTTCGCCCCTTGTGTTCTCCTCGTTTTTGTATTTTGCTTTTTTTTTCTTGCTCCTCGTATTCTTCTCCCCTGTTTCTTCGCCTCGGGTTTTTCACACTTCTCTTACTCCACGTAGTGGCATACTGTTGATCCTCCTCTGATTTTCGCCCCTTGTGTTCTCCTCGTTTTTGTATTTTGCTTTTTTTTTCTTGCTCCTCGTATTCTTCTCCCCTGTTTCTTCGCCTCGGGTTTTTCACACTTCTCTTACTCCACGTAGTGGCATACTGTTGATCCTCCTCTGATTTTCGCCCCTTGTGTTCTCCTCGTTTTTGTATTTTGCTTTTTTTTTCTTGCTCCTCGTATTCTTCTCCCCTGTTTCTTCGCCTCGGGTTTTTCACACTTCTCTTACTCCACGTAGTGGCATACTGTTGATCCTCCTCTGATTTTCGCCCCTTGTGTTCTCCTCGTTTTTGTATTTTGCTTTTTTTTTCTTGCTCCTCGTATTCTTCTCCCCTGTTTCTTCGCCTCGGGTTTTTCACACTTCTCTTACTCCACGTAGTGGCATACTGTTGATCCTCCTCTGATTTTCGCCCCTTGTGTTCTCCTCGTTTTTGTATTTTGCTTTTTTTTTCTTGCTCCTCGTATTCTTCTCCCCTGTTTCTTCGCCTCGGGTTTTTCACACTTCTCTTACTCCACGTAGTGGCATACTGTTGATCCTCCTCTGATTTTCGCCCCTTGTGTTCTCCTCGTTTTTTTATTTTGCTTTTTTTTTCTTGCTCCTCGTATTCTTCTCCCCTGTTTCTTCGCCTCGGGTTTTTCTCACTTCTCTTACTCCACGTAGTGCCACACTTTTGATCCTCCTCTGATTTCCGCCCCTTGTGTTCTCCTCGTTTTTGTATTTTGCTTTTTTTTTCTTGCTCCTCGTATTCTTCTCCCCTGTTTCTTCGCCTCGGGTTTTTCACACTTCTCTTACTCCACGTAGTGGCATACTGTTGATCCTCCTCTGATTTTCGCCCCTTGTGTTCTCCTCGTTTTTGTATTTTGCTTTTTTTTTCTTGCTCCTCGTATTCTTCTCCCCTGTTTCTTCGCATCAGCATTTTCACACTTCTCTTACTCCACGTAGTGGCATACTGTTGATCCTCCTCTGATTTTCGCCCCTTGTGTTCTCCTCGTTTTTGTATTTTGCTTTTTTTTTCTTGCTCCTCGTATTCTTCTCCCCTGTTTCTTCGCCTCGGGTTTTTCACACTTCTCTTACTCCACGTAGTGGCATACTGTTGATCCTCCTCTGATTTTCGCCCCTTGTGTTCTCCTCGTTTTTGTATTTTGCTTTTTTTTTCTTGCTCCTCGTATTCTTCTCCCCTGTTTCTTCGCCTCGGGTTTTTCACACTTCTCTTACTCCACGTAGTGCCACACTTTTGATCCTCCTCTGATTTTCGCCGCTTGTGTTCTCCTCGTTTTTGTATTTTGCTGTTTTTTTCTTGCTCCTCGTATTCTTCTCCCCTGTTTCTTCGCCTCGGGTTTTTCACACTTCTCTTACTCCACGTAGTGCCACACTTTTGATCCTCCTCTGATTTTCGCCCCTTGTGTTCTCCTCGTTTTTGTATTTTGCTTTTTTTTTCTTGCTCCTCGTATTCTTCTCCCCTGTTTCTTCGCCTCGGGTTTTTCACACTTCTCTTACTCCACGTAGTGCCACACTTTTGATCCTCCTCTGATTTTCGCCCCTTGTGTTCTCCTCGTTTTTGTATTTTGCTTTTTTTTTCTTGCTCCTCGTATTCTTCTCCCCTGTTTCTTCGCCTCGGGTTTTTCACACTTCTCTTACTCCACGTAGTGGCATACTGTGGATTCTCCTCTGATTTTCGCCCCTTGTGTTCTCCTCGTTTTTGTATTTTGCTTTTTTTTTCTTGCTCCTCGTATTCTTCTCCCCTGTTTCTTCGCCTCGGGTTTTTCACACTTCTCTTACTCCACGTAGTGGCATACTGTGGATTCTCCTCTGATTTTCGCCCCTTGTGTTCTCCTCGTTTTTGTATTTTGCTTTTTTTTTCTTGCTCCTCGTATTCTTCTCCCCTGTTTCTTCGCCTCGGGTTTTTCACACTTCTCTTACTCCACGTAGTGGCATACTGTGGATCCTCCTCTGATTTTCGCCCCTTGTGTTCTCCTCGTTTTTGTATTTTGCTTTTTTTTTCTTGCTCCTCGTATTCTTCTCCCCTGTTTCTTCGCCTCGGGGTTTTCACACTTCTCTTACTCCACGTAGTGCCACACTTTTGATCCTCCTCTGATTTTCGCCCCTTGTGTTCTCCTCGTTTTTGTATTTTGCTTTTTTTTTTCTTGCTCCTCGTATTCTTCTCCCCTGTTTCTTCGCATCAGCATTTTCACACTTCTCTTACTCCACGTAGTGGCATACTGTTGATCCTCCTCTGATTTTCGCCCCTTGTGTTCTCCTCGTTTTTGTATTTTGCTTTTTTTTTCTTGCTCCTCGTATTCTTCTCCCCTGTTTCTTCGCATCAGCATTTTCACACTTCTCTTACTCCACGTAGTGGCATACTGTTGATCCTCCTCTGATTTTCGCCCCTTGTGTTCTCCTCGTTTTTGTATTTTGCTTTTTTTTTCTTGCTCCTCGTATTCTTCTCCCCTGTTTCTTCGCCTCGGGTTTTTCACACTTCTCTTACTCCACGTAGTGGCATACTGTTGATCCTCCTCTGATTTTCGCCCCTTGTGTTCTCCTCGTTTTTGTATTTTGCTTTTTTTTTCTTGCTCCTCGTATTCTTCTCCCCTGTTTCTTCGCCTCGGGTTTTTCACACTTCTCTTACTCCACGTAGTGGCATACTGTTGATCCTCCTCTGATTTTCGCCCCTTGTGTTCTCCTCGTTTTTGTATTTTGCTTTTTTTTTCTTGCTCCTCGTATTCTTCTCCCCTGTTTCTTCGCCTCAGGTTTTTCACACTTCTCTTACTCCACGTAGTGGCATACTGTTGATCCTCCTCTGATTTTCGCCCCTTGTGTTCTCCTCGTTTTTGTATTTTGCTTTTTTTTTCTTGCTCCTCGTATTCTTCTCCCGTTTCTTCGCATCAGCATTTTCACACTTCTCTTACTCCACGTAGTGGCATACTGTTGATCCTCCTCTGATTTTCGCCCCTTGTGTTCTCTTCGTTTTTGTATTTTGCTTTTTTTTTCTTGCTCCTCGTATTCTTCTCCCCTGTTTCTTCGCCTCGGGTTTTTCACACTTCTCTTACTCCACGTAGTGGCATACTGTTGATCCTCCTCTGGTTTTCGCCCCTTGTGTTCTCCTCGTTTTTGTATTTTGCTTTTTTTTTCTTGCTCCTCGTATTCTTCTCCCCTGTTTCTTCGCCTCGGGTTTTTCACACTTCTCTTACTCCACGTAGTGGCATACTGTTGATCCTCCTCTGATTTTCGCCCCTTGTGTTCTCCTCGTTTTTGTATTTTGCTTTTTTTTTCTTGCTCCTCGTATTCTTCTCCCCTGTTTCTTCGCCTCGCGTTTTTCACACTTCTCTTACTCCACGTAGTGGCATACTGTTGATCCTCCTCTGATTTTCGCCCCTTGTGTTCTCCTCGTTTTTGTATTTTGCTTTTTTTTTCTTGCTCCTCGTATTCTTCTCCCCTGTTTCTTCGCCTCGGGTTTTTCACACTTCTCTTACTCCACGTAGTGGCATACTGTTGATCCTCCTCTGATTTTCGCCCCTTGTGTTTTCCTCGTTTTTGTATTTTGCTTTTTTTTTTTTTCTCCTTGTATTCTTCTCCCCTGTTTCTTCGCCTCGGGTTTTTCACACTTCTCTTACTCCACGTAGTGGCATACTGTTGATCCTCCTCTGATTTTCGCCCCTTGTGTTCTCCTCATTTTTGTATTTTGCTTTTTTTTTCTTGCTCCTCGTATTCTTCTCCCCTGTTTCTTCGCATCAGCATTTTCACACTTCTCTTACTCCACGTAGTGGCATACTGTTGATCCTCCTCTGATTTTCGCCCCTTGTGTTCTCCTCGTTTTTGTATTTTGCTTTTTTTTTCTTGCTCCTCGTATTCTTCTCCCCTGTTTCTTCGCCTCGCGTTTTTCACACTTCTCTTACTCCACGTAATGGCATACTGTTGATCCTCCTCTGATTTTCGCCCCTTGTGTTCTCCTCGTTTTTGTATTTTGCTTTTTTTTTCTTGCTCCTCGTATTCTTCTCCCCTGTTTCTTCGCCTCGGGTTTTTCACACTTCTCTTACTCCACGTAGTGGCATACTGTTGATCCTCCTCTGATTTTAGCCCCTTGTGTTCTCCTCGTTTTTGTATTTTGCTTTTTTTTTCTTGCTCCTCGTATTCTTCTCCCCTGTTTCTTCGCCTCGGGTTTTTCACACTTCTCTTACTCCACGTAGTGGCATACTGTTGATCCTCCTCTGATTTTCGCCCCTTGTGTTCTCCTCGTTTTTGTATTTTGCTTTTTTTTTCTTGCTCCTCGTATTCTTCTCCCCTGTTTCTTCGCCTCGGGTTTTTCACACTTCTCTTACTCCACGTAGTGGCATACTGTTGATCCTCCTCTGATTTTCGCCCCTTGTGTTCTCCTCGTTTTTGTATTTTGCTTTTTTTTTCTTGCTCCTCGTATTCTTCTCCCCTGTTTCTTCGCCTCGGGTTTTTCACACTTCTCTTACTCCACGTAGTGGCATACTGTTGATCCTCCTCTGATTTTCGCCCCTTGTGTTCTCCTCGTTTTTGTATTTTGCTTTTTTTTTCTTGCTCCTCGTATTCTTCTCCCCTGTTTCTTCGCCTCGGGTTTTTCACACTTCTCTTACTCCACGTAGTGGCATACTGTGGATCCTCCTCTGATTTTCGCCCCTTGTGTTCTCCTCGTTTTTGTATTTTGCTTTTTTTTTCTTGCTCCTCGTATTCTTCTCCCCTGTTTCTTCGCCTCGGGGTTTTCACACTTCTCTTACTCCACGTAGTGCCACACTTTTGATCCTCCTCTGATTTTCGCCCCTTGTGTTCTCCTCGTTTTTGTATTTTGCTTTTTTTTTTCTTGCTCCTCGTATTCTTCTCCCCTGTTTCTTCGCATCAGCATTTTCACACTTCTCTTACTCCACGTAGTGGCATACTGTTGATCCTCCTCTGATTTTCGCCCCTTGTGTTCTCCTCGTTTTTGTATTTTGCTTTTTTTTTCTTGCTCCTCGTATTCTTCTCCCCTGTTTCTTCGCATCAGCATTTTCACACTTCTCTTACTCCACGTAGTGGCATACTGTTGATCCTCCTCTGATTTTCGCCCCTTGTGTTCTCCTCGTTTTTGTATTTTGCTTTTTTTTTCTTGCTCCTCGTCTTCTTCTCCCCTGTTTCTTCGCCTCAGGTTTTTCACACTTCTCTTACTCCACGTAGTGGCATACTGTTGATCCTCCTCTGATTTTCGCCCCTTGTGTTCTCCTCGTTTTTGTATTTTGCTTTTTTTTTCTTGCTCCTCGTATTCTTCTCCCCTGTTTCTTCGCCTCGGGTTTTTCACACTTCTCTTACTCCACGTAGTGGCATACTGTTGATCCTCCTCTGATTTTCGCCCCTTGTGTTCTCCTCGTTTTTGTATTTTGCTTTTTTTTTCTTGCTCCTCGTATTCTTCTCCCCTGTTTCTTCGCCTCGGGTTTTTCACACTTCTCTTACTCCACGTAGTGGCATACTGTTGATCCTCCTCTGATTTTCGCCCCTTGTGTTCTCCTCGTTTTTGTATTTTGCTTTTTTTTTCTTGCTCCTCGTATTCTTCTCCCCTGTTTCTTCGCCTCGGGTTTTTCACACTTCTCTTACTCCACGTAGTGGCATACTGTTGATCCTCCTCTGATTTTCGCCCCTTGTGTTCTCCTCGTTTTTGTATTTTGCTTTTCTTTTCTTGCTCCTCGTATTCTTCTCCCCTGTTTCTTCGCCTCGGGTTTTTCACACTTCTCTTACTCCACGTAGTGGCATACTGTTGATCCTCCTCTGATTTTCGCCCCTTGTGTTCTCTTCGTTTTTGTATTTTGCTTTTTTTTTCTTGCTCCTCGTATTCTTCTCCCCTGTTTCTTCGCCTCGGGTTTTTCACACTTCTCTTACTCCACGTAGTGGCATACTGTTGATCCTCCTCTGATTTTCGCCCCTTGTGTTCTCCTCGTTTTTGTATTTTGCTTTTTTTTTCTTGCTCCTCGTATTCTTCTCCCCTGTTTCTTCGCCTCGGGTTTTTCACACTTCTCTTACTCCACGTAGTGCCACACTTTTGATCCTCCTCTGATTTTCGCCGCTTGTGTTCTCCTCGTTTTTGTATTTTGCTGTTTTTTTCTTGCTCCTCGTATTCTTCTCCCCTGTTTCTTCGCCTCGGGTTTTTCACACTTCTCTTACTCCACGTAGTGCCACACTTTTGATCCTCCTCTGATTTTCGCCCCTTGTGTTCTCCTCGTTTTTGTATTTTGCTTTTTTTTTCTTGCTCCTCGTATTCTTCTCCCCTGTTTCTTCGCCTCGGGTTTTTCACACTTCTCTTACTCCACGTAGTGCCACACTTTTGATCCTCCTCTGATTTTCGCCCCTTGTGTTCTCCTCGTTTTTGTATTTTGCTTTTTTTTTCTTGCTCCTCGTATTCTTCTCCCCTGTTTCTTCGCCTCGGGTTTTTCACACTTCTCTTACTCCACGTAGTGGCATACTGTGGATTCTCCTCTGATTTTCGCCCCTTGTGTTCTCCTCGTTTTTGTATTTTGCTTTTTTTTTCTTGCTCCTCGTATTCTTCTCCCCTGTTTCTTCGCCTCGGGTTTTTCACACTTCTCTTACTCCACGTAGTGGCATACTGTGGATTCTCCTCTGATTTTCGCCCCTTGTGTTCTCCTCGTTTTTGTATTTTGCTTTTTTTTTCTTGCTCCTCGTATTCTTCTCCCCTGTTTCTTCGCCTCGGGTTTTTCACACTTCTCTTACTCCACGTAGTGGCATACTGTGGATCCTCCTCTGATTTTCGCCCCTTGTGTTCTCCTCGTTTTTGTATTTTGCTTTTTTTTTCTTGCTCCTCGTATTCTTCTCCCCTGTTTCTTCGCCTCGGGGTTTTCACACTTCTCTTACTCCACGTAGTGCCACACTTTTGATCCTACTCTGATTTTCGCCCCTTGTGTTCTCCTCGTTTTTGTATTTTGCTTTTTTTTTCTTGCTCCTCGTATTCTTCTCCCCTGTTTCTTCGCATCAGCATTTTCACACTTCTCTTACTCCACGTAGTGGCATACTGTTGATCCTCCTCTGATTTTCGCCCCTTGTGTTCTCCTCGTTTTTGTATTTTGCTTTTTTTTTCTTGCTCCTCGTATTCTTCTCCCCTGTTTCTTCGCCTCAGGTTTTTCACACTTCTCTTACTCCACGTAGTGGCATACTGTTGATCCTCCTCTGATTTTCGCCCCTTGTGTTCTCCTCGTTTTTGTATTTTGCTTTTTTTTTCTTGCTCCTCGTATTCTTCTCCCCTGTTTCTTCGCCTCGGGTTTTTCACACTTCTCTTACTCCACGTAGTGGCATACTGTTGATCCTCCTCTGATTTTCGCCCCTTGTGTTCTCCTCGTTTTTGTATTTTGCTTTTTTTTTCTTGCTCCTCGTATTCTTCTCCCCTGTTTCTTCGCCTCGGGTTTTTCACACTTCTCTTACTCCACGTAGTGGCATACTGTTGATCCTCCTCTGATTTTCGCCCCTTGTGTTCTCCTCGTTTTTGTATTTTGCTTTTTTTTTCTTGCTCCTCGTATTCTTCTCCCCTGTTTCTTCGCCTCGGGTTTTTCACACTTCTCTTACTCCACGTAGTGGCATACTGTTGATCCTCCTCTGATTTTCGCCCCTTGTGTTCTCCTCGTTTTTGTATTTTGCTTTTTTTTTCTTGCTCCTCGTATTCTTCTCCCCTGTTTCTTCGCCTCGGGTTTTTCACACTTCTCTTACTCCACGTAGTGGCATACTGTTGATCCTCCTCTGATTTTCGCCCCTTGTGTTCTCCTCGTTTTTGTATTTTGCTTTTTTTTTCTTGCTCCTCGTATTCTTCTCCCCTGTTTCTTCGCCTCGGGTTTTTCACACTTCTCTTACTCCACGTAGTGGCATACTGTTGATCCTCCTCTGATTTTCGCCCCTTGTGTTCTCCTCGTTTTTGTATTTTGCTTTTTTTTTCTTGCTCCTCGTATTCTTCTCCCCTGTTTCTTCGCCTCGGGTTTTTCACACTTCTCTTACTCCACGTAGTGGCATACTGTTGATCCTCCTCTGATTTTCGCCCCTTGTGTTCTCCTCGTTTTTGTATTTTGCTTTTTTTTTCTTGCTCCTCGTATTCTTCTCCCCTGTTTCTTCGCCTCGGGTTTTTCACACTTCTCTTACTCCACGTAGTGGCATACTGTTGATCCTCCTCTGATTTTCGCCCCTTGTGTTCTCCTCGTTTTTGTATTTTGCTTTTTTTTTCTTGCTCCTCGTATTCTTCTCCCCTGTTTCTTCGCCTCGGGTTTTTCACACTTCTCTTACTCCACGTAGTGGCATACTGTTGATCCTCCTCTGATTTTCGCCCCTTGTGTTCTCCTCGTTTTTGTATTTTGCTTTTTTTTTCTTGCTCCTCGTATTCTTCTCCCCTGTTTCTTCCCCTCGGGTTTTTCACACTTCTCTTCCTCCACGTAGTGGCATACTGTTGATCCTCCTCTGATTTTCGCCCCTTGTGTTCTCCTCGTTTTTGTATTTTGCTTTTTTTTTCTTGCTCCTCGTATTCTTCTCCCCTGTTTCTTCGCCTCGGGTTTTTCACACTTCTCTTACTCCACGTAGTGGCATACTGTTGATCCTCCTCTGATTTTCGCCCCTTGTGTTCTCCTCGTTTTTGTATTTTGCTTTTTTTTTCTTGCTCCTCGTATTCTTCTCCCCTGTTTCTTCGCCTCGGGTTTTTCACACTTCTCTTACTCCACGTAGTGGCATACTGTTGATCCTCCTCTGATTTTCGCCCCTTGTGTTCTCCTCGTTTTTGTATTTTGCTTTTTTTTTCTTGCTCCTCGTATTCTTCTCCCCTGTTTCTTCGCCTCGGGTTTTTCACACTTCTCTTACTCCACGTAGTGGCATACTGTTGATCCTCCTCTGATTTTCGCCCCTTGTGTTCTCCTCGTTTTTGTATTTTGCTTTTTTTTTCTTGCTCCTCGTATTCTTCTCCCCTGTTTCTTCGCCTCGGGTTTTTCACACTTCTCTTACTCCACGTAGTGGCATACTGTTGATCCTCCTCTGATTTTCGCCCCTTGTGTTCTCCTCGTTTTTGTATTTTGCTTTTTTTTTCTTGCTCCTCGTATTCTTCTCCCCTGTTTCTTCGCCTCGGGTTTTTCACACTTCTCTTACTCCACGTAGTGGCATACTGTTGATCCTCCTCTGATTTTCGCCCCTTGTGTTCTCCTCGTTTTTGTATTTTGCTTTTTTTTTCTTGCTCCTCGTATTCTTCTCCCCTGTTTCTTCGCCTCGGGTTTTTCACACTTCTCTTACTCCACGTAGTGGCATACTGTTGATCCTCCTCTGATTTTCGCCCCTTGTGTTCTCCTCGTTTTTGTATTTTGCTTTTTTTTTCTTGCTCCTCGTATTCTTCTCCCCTGTTTCTTCGCCTCGGGTTTTTCACACTTCTCTTACTCCACGTAGTGGCATACTGTTGATCCTCCTCTGATTTTCGCCCCTTGTGTTCTCCTCGTTTTTGTATTTTGCTTTTTTTTTCTTGCTCCTCGTATTCTTCTCCCCTGTTTCTTCGCCTCGCGTTTTTCACACTTCTCTTACTCCACGTAGTGGCATACTGTTGATCCTCCTCTGATTTTCGCCCCTTGTGTTCTCCTCGTTTTTGTATTTTGCTTTTTTTTTCTTGCTCCTCGTATTCTTCTCCCCTGTTTCTTCGCCTCGGGTTTTTCACACTTCTCTTACTCCACGTAGTGGCATACTGTTGATCCTCCTCTGATTTTCGCCCCTTGTGTTTTCCTCGTTTTTGTATTTTGCTTTTTTTTTCTTGCTCCTTGTATTCTTCTCCCCTGTTTCTTCGCCTCGGGTTTTTCACACTTCTCTTACTCCACGTAGTGGCATACTGTTGATCCTCCTCTGATTTTCGCCCCTTGTGTTCTCCTCATTTTTGTATTTTGCTTTTTTTTTCTTGCTCCTCGTATTCTTCTCCCCTGTTTCTTCGCATCAGCATTTTCACACTTCTCTTACTCCACGTAGTGGCATACTGTTGATCCTCCTCTGATTTTCGCCCCTTGTGTTCTCCTCGTTTTTGTATTTTGCTTTTTTTTTCTTGCTCCTCGTATTCTTCTCCCCTGTTTCTTCGCCTCGCGTTTTTCACACTTCTCTTACTCCACGTAATGGCATACTGTTGATCCTCCTCTGATTTTCGCCCCTTGTGTTCTCCTCGTTTTTGTATTTTGCTTTTTTTTTCTTGCTCCTCGTATTCTTCTCCCCTGTTTCTTCGCCTCGGGTTTTTCACACTTCTCTTACTCCACGTAGTGGCATACTGTTGATCCTCCTCTGATTTTAGCCCCTTGTGTTCTCCTCGTTTTTGTATTTTGCTTTTTTTTTCTTGCTCCTCGTATTCTTCTCCCCTGTTTCTTCGCCTCGGGTTTTTCACACTTCTCTTACTCCACGTAGTGGCATACTGTTGCTCCTCCTCTGATTTTCGCCCCTTGTGTTCTCCTCGTTTTTGTATTTTGCTTTTTTTTTCTTGCTCCTCGTATTCTTCTCCCCTGTTTCTTCGCCTCGGGTTTTTCACACTTCTCTTACTCCACGTAGTGGCATACTGTTGATCCTCCTCTGATTTTCGCCCCTTGTGTTCTCCTCGTTTTTGTATTTTGCTTTTTTTTTCTTGCTCCTCGTATTCTTCTCCCCTGTTTCTTCGCCTCGGGTTTTTCACACTTCTCTTACTCCACGTAGTGGCATACTGTTGATCCTCCTCTGATTTTCGCCCCTTGTGTTCTCCTCGTTTTTGTATTTTGCTTTTCTTTTCTTGCTCCTCGTATTCTTCTCCCCTGTTTCTTCGCCTCGGGTTTTTCACACTTCTCTTACTCCACGTAGTGGCATACTGTTGATCCTCCTCTGATTTTCGCCCCTTGTGTTCTCTTCGTTTTTGTATTTTGCTTTTTTTTTCTTGCTCCTCGTATTCTTCTCCCCTGTTTCTTCGCCTCGGGTTTTTCACACTTCTCTTACTCCACGTAGTGGCATACTGTTGATCCTCCTCTGATTTTCGCCCCTTGTGTTCTCCTCGTTTTTGTATTTTGCTTTTTTTTTCTTGCTCCTCGTATTCTTCTCCCCTGTTTCTTCGCCTCGGGTTTTTCACACTTCTCTTACTCCACGTAGTGGCATACTGTTGATCCTCCTCTGATTTTCGCCCCTTGTGTTCTCCTCGTTTTTGTATTTTGCTTTTTTTTTCTTGCTCCTCGTATTCTTCTCCCCTGTTTCTTCCCCTCGGGTTTTTCACACTTCTGTTACTCCACGTAGTGGCATACTGTTGATCCTCCTCTGATTTTCGCCCCTTGTGTTCTCCTCGTTTTTGTATTTTGCTTTTTTTTTCTTGCTCCTCGTATTCTTCTCCCCTGTTTCTTCGCCTCGGGTTTTTCACACTTCTCTTACTCCACGTAGTGGCATACTGTGGATCCTCCTCTGATTTTCGCCCCTTGTGTTCTCCTCGTTTTTGTATTTTGCTTTTTTTTTCTTGCTCCTCGTATTCTTCTCCCCTGTTTCTTCGCCTCGGGTTTTTCACACTTCTCTTACTCCACGTAGTGGCATACTGTTGATCCTCCTCTGATTTTCGCCCCTTGTGTTCTCCTCGTTTTTGTATTTTGCTTTTTTTTTCTTGCTCCTCGTATTCTTCTCCCCTGTTTCTTCGCCTCGGGTTTTTCACACTTCTCTTACTCCACGTAGTGGCATACTGTTGATCCTCCTCTGATTTTCGCCCCTTGTGTTCTCCTCATTTTTGTATTTTGCTTTTTTTTTCTTGCTCCTCGTATTCTTCTCCCCTGTTTCTTCGCATCAGCATTTTCACACTTCTCTTACTCCACGTAGTGGCATACTGTTGATCCTCCTCTGATTTTCGCCCCTTGTGTTCTCCTCGTTTTTGTATTTTGCTTTTTTTTTCTTGCTCCTCGTATTCTTCTCCCCTGTTTCTTCGCCTCGCGTTTTTCACACTTCTCTTACTCCACGTAATGGCATACTGTTGATCCTCCTCTGATTTTCGCCCCTTGTGTTCTCCTCGTTTTTGTATTTTGCTTTTTTTTTCTTGCTCCTCGTATTCTTCTCCCCTGTTTGTTCGCCTCGGGTTTTTCACACTTCTCTTACTCCACGTAGTGGCATACTGTTGATCCTCCTCTGATTTTAGCCCCTTGTGTTCTCCTCGTTTTTGTATTTTGCTTTTTTTTTCTTGCTCCTCGTATTCTTCTCCCCTGTTTCTTCGCCTCGGGTTTTTCACACTTCTCTTACTCCACGTAGTGGCATACTGTTGATCCTCCTCTGATTTTCGCCCCTTGTGTTCTCCTCGTTTTTGTATTTTGCTTTTTTTTTCTTGCTCCTCGTATTCTTCTCCCCTGTTTCTTCGCCTCGGGTTTTTCACACTTCTCTTACTCCACGTAGTGGCATACTGTTGATCCTCCTCTGATTTTCGCCCCTTGTGTTCTCCTCGTTTTTGTATTTTGCTTTTTTTTTCTTGCTCCTCGTATTCTTCTCCCCTGTTTCTTCGCCTCGGGTTTTTCACACTTCTCTTACTCCACGTAGTGGCATACTGTTGATCCTCCTCTGATTTTCGCCCCTTGTGTTCTCCTCGTTTTTGTATTTTGCTTTTTTTTTCTTGCTCCTCGTATTCTTCTCCCCTGTTTCTTCGCCTCGGGTTTTTCACACTTCTCTTACTCCACGTAGTGGCATACTGTGGATCCTCCTCTGATTTTCGCCCCTTGTGTTCTCCTCGTTTTTGTATTTTGCTTTTTTTTTCTTGCTCCTCGTATTCTTCTCCCCTGTTTCTTCGCCTCGCGTTTTTCACACTTCTCTTACTCCACGTAGTGCCACACTTTTGATCCTCCTCTGATTTTCGCCCCTTGTGTTCTCCTCGTTTTTGTATTTTGCTTTTTTTTTTCTTGCTCCTCGTATTCTTCTCCCCTGTTTCTTCGCATCAGCATTTTCACACTTCTCTTACTCCACGTAGTGGCATACTGTTGATCCTCCTCTGATTTTCGCCCCTTGTGTTCTCCTCGTTTTTGTATTTTGCTTTTTTTTTCTTGCTCCTCGTATTCTTCTCCCCTGTTTCTTCGCATCAGCATTTTCACACTTCTCTTACTCCACGTAGTGGCATACTGTTGATCCTCCTCTGATTTTCGCCCCTTGTGTTCTCCTCGTTTTTGTATTTTGCTTTTTTTTTCTTGCTCCTTGTATTCTTCTCCCCTGTTTCTTCGCCTCACGTTTTTCACACTTCTCTTACTCCACGTAGTGGCATACTGTTGATCCTCCTCTGATTTTCGCCCCTTGTGTTCTCCTCGTTTTTGTATTTTGCTTTTTTTTTCTTGCTCCTCGTATTCTTCTCCCCTGTTTCTTCGCCTCGGGTTTTTCACACTTCTCTTACTCCACGTAGTGGCATACTGTTGATCCTCCTCTGATTTTCGCCCCTTGTGTTCTCCTCGTTTTTGTATTTTGCTTTTTTTTTCTTGCTCCTCGTATTCTTCTCCCCTGTTTCTTCGCCTCGGGTTTTTCACACTTCTCTTACTCCACGTAGTGGCATACTGTTGATCCTCCTCTGATTTTCGCCCCTTGTGTTCTCCTCGTTTTTGTATTTTGCTTTTTTTTTCTTGCTCCTCGTATTCTTCTCCCCTGTTTCTTCGCCTCGGGTTTTTCACACTTCTCTTACTCCACGTAGTGGCATACTGTTGATCCTCCTCTGATTTTCGCCCCTTGTGTTCTCCTCGTTTTTGTATTTTGCTTTTCTTTTCTTGCTCCTCGTATTCTTCTCCCCTGTTTCTTCGCCTCGGGTTTTTCACACTTCTCTTACTCCACGTAGTGGCATACTGTTGATCCTCCTCTGATTTTCGCCCCTTGTGTTCTCCTCGTTTTTGTATTTTGCTTTTTTTTTCTTGCTCCTCGTATTCTTCTCCCCTGTTTCTTCGCCTCGGGTTTTTCACACTTCTCTTACTCCACGTAGTGGCATACTGTTGATCCTCCTCTGATTTTCGCCCCTTGTGTTCTCCTCGTTTTTGTATTTTGCTTTTTTTTTCTTGCTCCTCGTATTCTTCTCCCCTGTTTCTTCGCCTCGGGTTTTTCACACTTCTCTTACTCCACGTAGTGCCACACTTTTGATCCTCCTCTGATTTTCGCCCCTTGTGTTCTCCTCGTTTTTGTATTTTGCTGTTTTTTTCTTGCTCCTCGTATTCTTCTCCCCTGTTTCTTCGCCTCGGGTTTTTCACACTTCTCTTACTCCACGTATTGCCACACTTTTCATCCTCCTCTGATTTTCGCCCCTTGTGTTCTCCTCGTTTTTGTATTTTGCTTTTTTTTTCTTGCTCCTCGTATTCTTCTCCCCTGTTTCTTCGCCTCGGGTTTTTCACACTTCTCTTACTCCACGTAGTGCCACACTTTTGATCCTCCTCTGATTTTCGCCCCTTGTGTTCTCCTCGTTTTTGTATTTTGCTTTTTTTTTCTTGCTCCTCGTATTCTTCTCCCCTGTTTCTTCGCCTCGGGTTTTTCACACTTCTCTTACTCCACGTAGTGGCATACTGTGGATTCTCCTCTGATTTTCGCCCCTTGTGTTCTCCTCGTTTTTGTATTTTGCTTTTTTTTTCTTGCTCCTCGTATTCTTCTCCCCTGTTTCTTCGCCTCGGGTTTTTCACACTTCTCTTACTCCACGTAGTGGCATACTGTGGATTCTCCTCTGATTTTCGCCCCTTGTGTTCTCCTCGTTTTTGTATTTTGCTTTTTTTTTCTTGCTCCTCGTATTCTTCTCCCCTGTTTCTTCGCCTCGGGTTTTTCACACTTCTCTTACTCCACGTAGTGGCATACTGTTGATCCTCCTCTGATTTTCGCCCCTTGTGTTCTCCTCGTTTTTGTATTTTGCTTTTCTTTTCTTGCTCCTCGTATTCTTCTCCCCTGTTTCTTCGCCTCGGGTTTTTCACACTTCTCTTACTCCACGTAGTGGCATACTGTTGATCCTCCTCTGATTTTCGCCCCTTGTGTTCTCTTCGTTTTTGTATTTTGCTTTTTTTTTCTTGCTCCTCGTATTCTTCTCCCCTGTTTCTTCGCCTCGGGTTTTTCACACTTCTCTTACTCCACGTAGTGGCATACTGTTGATCCTCCTCTGATTTTCGCCCCTTGTGTTCTCCTCGTTTTTGTATTTTGCTTTTTTTTTCTTGCTCCTCGTATTCTTCTCCCCTGTTTCTTCGCCTCGGGTTTTTCACACTTCTCTTACTCCACGTAGTGCCACACTTTTGATCCTCCTCTGATTTTCGCCGCTTGTGTTCTCCTCGTTTTTGTATTTTGCTGTTTTTTTCTTGCTCCTCGTATTCTTCTCCCCTGTTTCTTCGCCTCGGGTTTTTCACACTTCTCTTACTCCACGTAGTGCCACACTTTTGATCCTCCTCTGATTTTCGCCCCTTGTGTTCTCCTCGTTTTTGTATTTTGCTTTTTTTTTCTTGCTCCTCGTATTCTTCTCCCCTGTTTCTTCGCCTCGGGTTTTTCACACTTCTCTTACTCCACGTAGTGCCACACTTTTGATCCTCCTCTGATTTTCGCCCCTTGTGTTCTCCTCGTTTTTGTATTTTGCTTTTTTTTTCTTGCTCCTCGTATTCTTCTCCCCTGTTTCTTCGCCTCGGGTTTTTCACACTTCTCTTACTCCACGTAGTGGCATACTGTGGATTCTCCTCTGATTTTCGCCCCTTGTGTTCTCCTCGTTTTTGTATTTTGCTTTTTTTTTCTTGCTCCTCGTATTCTTCTCCCCTGTTTCTTCGCCTCGGGTTTTTCACACTTCTCTTACTCCACGTAGTGGCATACTGTGGATTCTCCTCTGATTTTCGCCCCTTGTGTTCTCCTCGTTTTTGTATTTTGCTTTTTTTTTCTTGCTCCTCGTATTCTTCTCCCCTGTTTCTTCGCCTCGGGTTTTTCACACTTCTCTTACTCCACGTAGTGGCATACTGTGGATCCTCCTCTGATTTTCGCCCCTTGTGTTCTCCTCGTTTTTGTATTTTGCTTTTTTTTTCTTGCTCCTCGTATTCTTCTCCCCTGTTTCTTCGCCTCGGGGTTTTCACACTTCTCTTACTCCACGTAGTGCCACACTTTTGATCCTACTCTGATTTTCGCCCCTTGTGTTCTCCTCGTTTTTGTATTTTGCTTTTTTTTTTCTTGCTCCTCGTATTCTTCTCCCCTGTTTCTTCGCATCAGCATTTTCACACTTCTCTTACTCCACGTAGTGGCATACTGTTGATCCTCCTCTGATTTTCGCCCCTTGTGTTCTCCTCGTTTTTGTATTTTGCTTTTTTTTTCTTGCTCCTCGTATTCTTCTCCCCTGTTTCTTCGCCTCGGGTTTTTCACACTTCTCTTACTCCACGTAGTGGCATACTGTTGATCCTCCTCTGATTTTCGCCCCTTGTGTTCTCCTCGTTTTTGTATTTTGCTTTTTTTTTCTTGCTCCTCGTATTCTTCTCCCCTGTTTCTTCGCCTCGGGTTTTTCACACTTCTCTTACTCCACGTAGTGGCATACTGTTGATCCTCCTCTGATTTTCGCCCCTTGTGTTCTCCTCGTTTTTGTATTTTGCTTTTTTTTTCTTGCTCCTCGTATTCTTCTCCCCTGTTTCTTCGCCTCGGGTTTTTCACACTTCTCTTACTCCACGTAGTGGCATACTGTTGATCCTCCTCTGATTTTCGCCCCTTGTGTTCTCCTCGTTTTTGTATTTTGCTTTTTTTTTCTTGCTCCTCGTATTCTTCTCCCCTGTTTCTTCGCCTCGGGTTTTTCACACTTCTCTTACTCCACGTAGTGGCATACTGTTGATCCTCCTCTGATTTTCGCCCCTTGTGTTCTCCTCGTTTTTGTATTTTGCTTTTTTTTTCTTGCTCCTCGTATTCTTCTCCCCTGTTTCTTCGCCTCGGGTTTTTCACACTTCTCTTACTCCACGTAGTGGCATACTGTTGATCCTCCTCTGATTTTCGCCCCTTGTGTTCTCCTCGTTTTTGTATTTTGCTTTTTTTTTCTTGCTCCTCGTATTCTTCTCCCCTGTTTCTTCGCCTCGGGTTTTTCACACTTCTCTTACTCCACGTAGTGGCATACTGTTGATCCTCCTCTGATTTTCGCCCCTTGTGTTCTCCTCGTTTTTGTATTTTGCTTTTTTTTTCTTGCTCCTCGTATTCTTCTCCCCTGTTTCTTCGCCTCGGGTTTTTCACACTTCTCTTACTCCACGTAGTGGCATACTGTTGATCCTCCTCTGATTTTCGCCCCTTGTGTTCTCCTCGTTTTTGTATTTTGCTTTTTTTTTCTTGCTCCTCGTATTCTTCTCCCCTGTTTCTTCGCCTCGGGTTTTTCACACTTCTCTTACTCCACGTAGTGGCATACTGTTGATCCTCCTCTGATTTTCGCCCCTTGTGTTCTCCTCGTTTTTGTATTTTGCTTTTTTTTTCTTGCTCCTCGTATTCTTCTCCCCTGTTTCTTCGCCTCGGGTTTTTCACACTTCTCTTACTCCACGTAGTGGCATACTGTTGATCCTCCTCTGATTTTCGCCCCTTGTGTTCTCCTCGTTTTTGTATTTTGCTTTTTTTTTCTTGCTCCTCGTATTCTTCTCCCCTGTTTCTTCCCCTCGGGTTTTTCACACTTCTCTTACTCCACGTAGTGGCATACTGTTGATCCTCCTCTGATTTTCGCCCCTTGTGTTCTCCTCGTTTTTGTATTTTGCTTTTTTTTTCTTGCTCCTCGTATTCTTCTCCCCTGTTTCTTCGCCTCGGGTTTTTCACACTTCTCTTACTCCACGTAGTGGCATACTGTTGATCCTCCTCTGATTTTCGCCCCTTGTGTTCTCCTCGTTTTTGTATTTTGCTTTTTTTTTCTTGCTCCTCGTATTCTTCTCCCCTGTTTCTTCGCCTCGGGTTTTTCACACTTCTCTTACTCCACGTAGTGGCATACTGTTGATCCTCCTCTGATTTTCGCCCCTTGTGTTCTCCTCGTTTTTGTATTTTGCTTTTTTTTTCTTGCTCCTCGTATTCTTCTCCCCTGTTTCTTCGCCTCGGGTTTTTCACACTTCTCTTACTCCACGTAGTGGCATACTGTTGATCCTCCTCTGATTTTCGCCCCTTGTGTTCTCCTCGTTTTTGTATTTTGCTTTTTTTTTCTTGCTCCTCGTATTCTTCTCCCCTGTTTCTTCGCCTCGGGTTTTTCACACTTCTCTTACTCCACGTAGTGGCATACTGTTGATCCTCCTCTGATTTTCGCCCCTTGTGTTCTCCTCGTTTTTGTATTTTGCTTTTTTTTTCTTGCTCCTCGTATTCTTCTCCCCTGTTTCTTCGCCTCGGGTTTTTCACACTTCTCTTACTCCACGTAGTGGCATACTGTTGATCCTCCTCTGATTTTCGCCCCTTGTGTTCTCCTCGTTTTTGTATTTTGCTTTTTTTTTCTTGCTCCTCGTATTCTTCTCCCCTGTTTCTTCGCCTCGGGTTTTTCACACTTCTCTTACTCCACGTAGTGGCATACTGTTGATCCTCCTCTGATTTTCGCCCCTTGTGTTCTCCTCGTTTTTGTATTTTGCTTTTTTTTTCTTGCTCCTCGTATTCTTCTCCCCTGTTTCTTCGCCTCGGGTTTTTCACACTTCTCTTACTCCACGTAGTGGCATACTGTTGATCCTCCTCTGATTTTCGCCCCTTGTGTTCTCCTCGTTTTTGTATTTTGCTTTTTTTTTCTTGCTCCTCGTATTCTTCTCCCCTGTTTCTTCGCCTCGCGTTTTTCACACTTCTCTTACTCCACGTAGTGGCATACTGTTGATCCTCCTCTGATTTTCGCCCCTTGTGTTCTCCTCGTTTTTGTATTTTGCTTTTTTTTTCTTGCTCCTCGTATTCTTCTCCCCTGTTTCTTCGCCTCGGGTTTTTCACACTTCTCTTACTCCACGTAGTGGCATACTGTTGATCCTCCTCTGATTTTCGCCCCTTGTGTTTTCCTCGTTTTTGTATTTTGCTTTTTTTTTCTTGCTCCTTGTATTCTTCTCCCCTGTTTCTTCGCCTCGGGTTTTTCACACTTCTCTTACTCCACGTAGTGGCATACTGTTGATCCTCCTCTGATTTTCGCCCCTTGTGTTCTCCTCATTTTTGTATTTTGCTTTTTTTTTCTTGCTCCACGTATTCTTCTCCCCTGTTTCTTCGCATCAGCATTTTCACACTTCTCTTACTCCACGTAGTGGCATACTGTTGATCCTCCTCTGATTTTCGCCCCTTGTGTTCTCCTCGTTTTTGTATTTTGCTTTTTTTTTCTTGCTCCTCGTATTCTTCTCCCCTGTTTCTTCGCCTCGCGTTTTTCACACTTCTCTTACTCCACGTAATGGCATACTGTTGATCCTCCTCTGATTTTCGCCCCTTGTGTTCTCCTCGTTTTTGTATTTTGCTTTTTTTTTCTTGCTCCTCGTATTCTTCTCCCCTGTTTCTTCGCCTCGGGTTTTTCACACTTCTCTTACTCCACGTAGTGGCATACTGTTGATCCTCCTCTGATTTTAGCCCCTTGTGTTCTCCTCGTTTTTGTATTTTGCTTTTTTTTTCTTGCTCCTCGTATTCTTCTCCCCTGTTTCTTCGCCTCGGGTTTTTCACACTTCTCTTACTCCACGTAGTGGCATACTGTTGATCCTCCTCTGATTTTCGCCCCTTGTGTTCTCCTCGTTTTTGTATTTTGCTTTTTTTTTCTTGCTCCTCGTATTCTTCTCCCCTGTTTCTTCGCCTCGGGTTTTTCACACTTCTCTTACTCCACGTAGTGGCATACTGTTGATCCTCCTCTGATTTTCGCCCCTTGTGTTCTCCTCGTTTTTGTATTTTGCTTTTTTTTTCTTGCTCCTCGTATTCTTCTCCCCTGTTTCTTCGCCTCGGGTTTTTCACACTTCTCTTACTCCACGTAGTGGCATACTGTTGATCCTCCTCTGATTTTTGCCCCTTGTGTTCTCCTCGTTTTTGTATTTTGCTTTTTTTTTCTTGCTCCTCGTATTCTTCTCCCCTGTTTCTTCGCCTCGGGTTTTTCACACTTCTCTTACTCCACGTAGTGGCATACTGTTGATCCTCCTCTGATTTTCGCCCCTTGTGTTCTCCTCGTTTTTGTATTTTGCTTTTTTTTTCTTGCTCCTCGTATTCTTCTCCCCTGTTTCTTCGCCTCGGGTTTTTCACACTTCTCTTACTCCACGTAGTGGCATACTGTTGATCCTCCTCTGATTTTCGCCCCTTGTGTTCTCCTCGTTTTTGTATTTTGCTTTTCTTTTCTTGTTCCTCGTATTCTTCTCCCCTGTTTCTTCGCCTCGGGTTTTTCACACTTCTCTTACTCCACGTAGTGGCATACTGTTGATCCTCCTCTGATTTTCGCCCCTTGTGTTCTCTTCGTTTTTGTATTTTGCTTTTTTTTTCTTGCTCCTCGTATTCTTCTCCCCTGTTTCTTCGCCTCGGGTTTTTCACACTTCTCTTACTCCACGTAGTGGCATACTGTTGATCCTCCTCTGATTTTCGCCCCTTGTGTTCTCCTCGTTTTTGTATTTTGCTTTTTTTTTCTTGCTCCTCGTATTCTTCTCCCCTGTTTCTTCGCCTCAGGTTTTTCACACTTCTCTTACTCCACGTAGTGGCATACTGTTGATCCTCCTCTGATTTTCGCCCCTTGTGTTCTCCTCGTTTTTGTATTTTGCTTTTTTTTTCTTGCTCCTCGTATTCTTCTCCCCTGTTTCTTCCCCTCGGGTTTTTCACACTTCTGTTACTCCACGTAGTGGCATACTGTTGATCCTCCTCTGATTTTCGCCCCTTGTGTTCTCCTCGTTTTTGTATTTTGCTTTTTTTTTCTTGCTCCTCGTATTCTTCTCCCCTGTTTCTTCGCCTCGGGTTTTTCACACTTCTCTTACTCCACGTAGTGGCATACTGTTGATCCTCCTCTGATTTTCGCCCCTTGTGTTCTCCTCGTTTTTGTATTTTGCTTTTTTTTTCTTGCTCCTCGTATTCTTCTCCCCTGTTTCTTCGCCTCGGGTTTTTCACACTTCTCTTACTCCACGTAGTGGCATACTGTTGATCCTCCTCTGATTTTCGCCCCTTGTGTTCTCCTCGTTTTTGTATTTTGCTTTTTTTTTCTTGCTCCTCGTATTCTTCTCCCCTGTTTCTTCGCCTCGGGTTTTTCACACTTCTCTTACTCCACGTAGTGGCATACTGTTGATCCTCCTCTGATTTTCGCCCCTTGTGTTCTCCTCGTTTTTGTATTTTGCTTTTTTTTTCTTGCTCCTCGTATTCTTCTCCCCTGTTTCTTCGCCTCGGGTTTTTCACACTTCTCTTACTCCACGTAGTGGCATACTGTTGATCCTCCTCTGATTTTCGCCCCTTGTGTTCTCCTCGTTTTTGTATTTTGCTTTTTTTTTCTTGCTCCTCGTATTCTTCTCCCCTGTTTCTTCGCCTCGGGTTTTTCACACTTCTCTTACTCCACGTAGTGGCATACTGTGGATCCTCCTCTGATTTTCGCCCCTTGTGTTCTCCTCGTTTTTGTATTTTGCTTTTTTTTTCTTGCTCCTCGTATTCTTCTCCCCTGTTTCTTCGCCTCGGGGTTTTCACACTTCTCTTACTCCACGTAGTGCCACACTTTTGATCCTCCTCTGATTTTCGCCCCTTGTGTTCTCCTCGTTTTTGTATTTTGCTTTTTTTTTTCTTGCTCCTCGTATTCTTCTCCCCTGTTTCTTCGCATCAGCATTTTCACACTTCTCTTACTCCACGTAGTGGCATACTGTTGATCCTCCTCTGATTTTCGCCCCTTGTGTTCTCCTCGTTTTTGTATTTTGCTTTTTTTTTCTTGCTCCTCGTATTCTTCTCCCCTGTTTCTTCGCATCAGCATTTTCACACTTCTCTTACTCCACGTAGTGGCATACTGTTGATCCTCCTCTGATTTTCGCCCCTTGTGTTCTCCTCGTTTTTGTATTTTGCTTTTTTTTTCTTGCTCCTTGTATTCTTCTCCCCTGTTTCTTCGCCTCACGTTTTTCACACTTCTCTTACTCCACGTAGTGGCATACTGTTGATCCTCCTCTGATTTTCGCCCCTTGTGTTCTCCTCGTTTTTGTATTTTGCTTTTTTTTTCTTGCTCCTCGTATTCTTCTCCCCTGTTTCTTCGCCTCGGGTTTTTCACACTTCTCTTACTCCACGTAGTGGCATACTGTTGATCCTCCTCTGATTTTCGCCCCTTGTGTTCTCCTCGTTTTTGTATTTTGCTTTTTTTTTCTTGCTCCTCGTATTCTTCTCCCCTGTTTCTTCGCCTCGGGTTTTTCACACTTCTCTTACTCCACGTAGTGGCATACTGTTGATCCTCCTCTGATTTTCGCCCCTTGTGTTCTCCTCGTTTTTGTATTTTGCTTTTTTTTTCTTGCTCCTCGTATTCTTCTCCCCTGTTTCTTCGCCTCGGGTTTTTCACACTTCTCTTACTCCACGTAGTGGCATACTGTTGATCCTCCTCTGATTTTCGCCCCTTGTGTTCTCCTCGTTTTTGTATTTTGCTTTTCTTTTCTTGCTCCTCGTATTCTTCTCCCCTGTTTCTTCGCCTCGGGTTTTTCACACTTCTCTTACTCCACGTAGTGGCATACTGTTGATCCTCCTCTGATTTTCGCCCCTTGTGTTCTCCTCGTTTTTGTATTTTGCTTTTTTTTTCTTGCTCCTCGTATTCTTCTCCCCTGTTTCTTCGCCTCGGGTTTTTCACACTTCTCTTACTCCACGTAGTGGCATACTGTTGATCCTCCTCTGATTTTCGCCCCTTGTGTTCTCCTCGTTTTTGTATTTTGCTTTTTTTTTCTTGCTCCTCGTATTCTTCTCCCCTGTTTCTTCGCCTCGGGTTTTTCACACTTCTCTTACTCCACGTAGTGCCACACTTTTGATCCTCCTCTGATTTTCGCCGCTTGTGTTCTCCTCGTTTTTGTATTTTGCTGTTTTTTTCTTGCTCCTCGTATTCTTCTCCCCTGTTTCTTCGCCTCGGGTTTTTCACACTTCTCTTACTCCACGTATTGCCACACTTTTCATCCTCCTCTGATTTTCGCCCCTTGTGTTCTCCTCGTTTTTGTATTTTGCTTTTTTTTTCTTGCTCCTCGTATTCTTCTCCCCTGTTTCTTCGCCTCGGGTTTTTCACACTTCTCTTACTCCACGTAGTGCCACACTTTTGATCCTCCTCTGATTTTCGCCCCTTGTGTTCTCCTCGTTTTTGTATTTTGCTTTTTTTTTCTTGCTCCTCGTATTCTTCTCCCCTGTTTCTTCGCCTCGGGTTTTTCACACTTCTCTTACTCCACGTAGTGGCATACTGTGGATTCTCCTCTGATTTTCGCCCCTTGTGTTCTCCTCGTTTTTGTATTTTGCTTTTTTTTTTTTGCTCCTCGTATTCTTCTCCCCTGTTTCTTCGCCTCGGGTTTTTCACACTTCTCTTACTCCACGTAGTGGCATACTGTGGATTCTCCTCTGATTTTCGCCCCTTGTGTTCTCCTCGTTTTTGTATTTTGCTTTTTTTTTCTTGCTCCTCGTATTCTTCTCCCCTGTTTCTTCGCCTCGGGTTTTTCACACTTCTCTTACTCCACGTAGTGGCATACTGTGGATCCTCCTCTGATTTTCGCCCCTTGTGTTCTCCTCGTTTTTGTATTTTGCTTTTTTTTTCTTGCTCCTCGTATTCTTCTCCCCTGTTTCTTCGCCTCGGGGTTTTCACACTTCTCTTACTCCACGTAGTGGCATACTGTTGATCCTCCTCTGATTTTCGCCCCTTGTGTTCTCCTCGTTTTTGTATTTTGCTTTTTTTTTCTTGCTCCTTGTATTCTTCTCCCCTGTTTCTTCGCCTCACGTTTTTCACACTTCTCTTACTCCACGTAGTGGCATACTGTTGATCCTCCTCTGATTTTCGCCCCTTGTGTTCTCCTCGTTTTTGTATTTTGCTTTTTTTTTCTTGCTCCTCGTATTCTTCTCCCCTGTTTCTTCGCCTCGGGTTTTTCACACTTCTCTTACTCCACGTAGTGGCATACTGCTGATCCTCCTCTGATTTTCGCCCCTTGTGTTCTCCTCGTTTTTGTATTTTGCTTTTTTTTTCTTGCTCCTCGTATTCTTCTCCCCTGTTTCTTCGCCTCGGGTTTTTCACACTTCTCTTACTCCACGTAGTGGCATACTGTTGATCCTCCTCTGATTTTCGCCCCTTGTGTTCTCCTCGTTTTTGTATTTTGCTTTTTTTTTCTTGCTCCTCGTATTCTTCTCCCCTGTTTCTTCGCCTCGGGTTTTTCACACTTCTCTTACTCCACGTAGTGGCATACTGTTGATCCTCCTCTGATTTTCGCCCCTTGTGTTCTCCTCGTTTTTGTATTTTGCTTTTCTTTTCTTGCTCCTCGTATTCTTCTCCCCTGTTTCTTCGCCTCGGGTTTTTCACACTTCTCTTACTCCACGTAGTGGCATACTGTTGATCCTCCTCTGATTTTCGCCCCTTGTGTTCTCCTCGTTTTTGTATTTTGCTTTTTTTTTCTTGCTCCTCGTATTCTTCTCCCCTGTTTCTTCGCCTCGGGTTTTTCACACTTCTCTTACTCCACGTAGTGGCATACTGTTGATCCTCCTCTGATTTTCGCCCCTTGTGTTCTCCTCGTTTTTGTATTTTGCTTTTTTTTTCTTGCTCCTCGTATTCTTCTCCCCTGTTTCTTCGCCTCGGGTTTTTCACACTTCTCTTACTCCACGTAGTGCCACACTTTTGATCCTCCTCTGATTTTCGCCGCTTGTGTTCTCCTCGTTTTTGTATTTTGCTGTTTTTTTCTTGCTCCTCGTATTCTTCTCCCCTGTTTCTTCGCCTCGGGTTTTTCACACTTCTCTTACTCCACGTATTGCCACACTTTGCATCCTCCTCTGATTTTCGCCCCTTGTGTTCTCCTCGTTTTTGTATTTTGCTTTTTTTTTCTTGCTCCTCGTATTCTTCTCCCCTGTTTCTTCGCCTCGGGTTTTTCACACTTCTCTTACTCCACGTAGTGCCACACTTTTGATCCTCCTCTGATTTTCGCCCCTTGTGTTCTCCTCGTTTTTGTATTTTGCTTTTTTTTTCTTGCTCCTCGTATTCTTCTCCCCTGTTTCTTCGCCTCGGGTTTTTCACACTTCTCTTACTCCACGTAGTGGCATACTGTGGATTCTCCTCTGATTTTCGCCCCTTGTGTTCTCCTCGTTTTTGTATTTTGCTTTTTTTTTCTTGCTCCTCGTATTCTTCTCCCCTGTTTCTTCGCCTCGGGTTTTTCACACTTCTCTTACTCCACGTAGTGGCATACTGTGGATTCTCCTCTGATTTTCGCCCCTTGTGTTCTCCTCGTTTTTGTATTTTGCTTTTTTTTTCTTGCTCCTCGTATTCTTCTCCCCTGTTTCTTCGCCTCGGGTTTTTCACACTTCTCTTACTCCACGTAGTGGCATACTGTGGATCCTCCTCTGATTTTCGCCCCTTGTGTTCTCCTCGTTTTTGTATTTTGCTTTTTTTTTCTTGCTCCTCGTATTCTTCTCCCCTGTTTCTTCGCCTCGGGTTTTTCACACTTCTCTTACTCCACGTAGTGCCACACTTTTGATCCTCCTCTGATTTTCGCCCCTTGTGTTCTCCTCGTTTTTGTATTTTGCTTTTTTTTTCTTGCTCCTCGTATTCTTCTCCCCTGTTTCTTCGCATCAGCATTTTCACACTTCTCTTACTCCACGTAGTGGCATACTGTTGATCCTCCTCTGATTTTCGCCCCTTGTGTTCTCCTCGTTTTTGTATTTTGCTTTTTTTTTCTTGCTCCTCGTATTCTTCTCCCCTGTTTCTTCGCATCAGCATTTTCACACTTCTCTTACTCCACGTAGTGGCATACTGTTGATCCTCCTCTGATTTTCGCCCCTTGTGTTCTCCTCGTTTTTGTATTTTGCTTTTTTTTTCTTGCTCCTCGTATTCTTCTCCCCTGTTTCTTCGCCTCAGGTTTTTCACACTTCTCTTACTCCACGTAGTGGCATACTGTTGATCCTCCTCTGATTTTCGCCCCTTGTGTTCTCCTCGTTTTTGTATTTTGCTTTTTTTTTCTTGCTCCTCGTATTCTTCTCCCCTGTTTCTTCGCCTCGGGTTTTTCACACTTCTCTTACTCCACGTAGTGGCATACTGTTGATCCTCCTCTGATTTTCGCCCCTTGTGTTCTCCTCGTTTTTGTATTTTGCTTTTTTTTTCTTGCTCCTCGTATTCTTCTCCCCTGTTTCTTCGCCTCGGGTTTTTCACACTTCTCTTACTCCACGTAGTGGCATACTGTTGATCCTCCTCTGATTTTCGCCCCTTGTGTTCTCCTCGTTTTTGTATTTTGCTTTTTTTTTCTTGCTCCTCGTATTCTTCTCCCCTGTTTCTTCGCCTCGGGTTTTTCACACTTCTCTTACTCCACGTAGTGGCATACTGTTGATCCTCCTCTGATTTTCGCCCCTTGTGTTCTCCTCGTTTTTGTATTTTGCTTTTTTTTTCTTGCTCCTCGTATTCTTCTCCCCTGTTTCTTCGCCTCGGGTTTTTCACACTTCTCTTACTCCACGTAGTGGCATACTGTTGATCCTCCTCTGATTTTCGCCCCTTGTGTTCTCCTCGTTTTTGTATTTTGCTTTTTTTTTCTTGCTCCTCGTATTCTTCTCCCCTGTTTCTTCGCCTCGGGTTTTTCACACTTCTCTTACTCCACGTAGTGGCATACTGTTGATCCTCCTCTGATTTTCGCCCCTTGTGTTCTCCTCGTTTTTGTATTTTGCTTTTTTTTTCTTGCTCCTCGTATTCTTCTCCCCTGTTTCTTCGCCTCGGGTTTTTCACACTTCTCTTACTCCACGTAGTGGCATACTGTTGATCCTCCTCTGATTTTCGCCCCTTGTGTTCTCCTCGTTTTTGTATTTTGCTTTTTTTTTCTTGCTCCTCGTATTCTTCTCCCCTGTTTCTTCGCCTCGGGTTTTTCACACTTCTCTTACTCCACGTAGTGGCATACTGTTGATCCTCCTCTGATTTTCGCCCCTTGTGTTCTCCTCGTTTTTGTATTTTGCTTTTTTTTTCTTGCTCCTCGTATTCTTCTCCCCTGTTTCTTCCCCTCGGGTTTTTCACACTTCTCTTACTCCACGTAGTGGCATACTGTTGATCCTCCTCTGATTTTCGCCCCTTGTGTTCTCCTCGTTTTTGTATTTTGCTTTTTTTTTCTTGCTCCTCGTATTCTTCTCCCCTGTTTCTTCGCCTCGGGTTTTTCACACTTCTCTTACTCCACGTAGTGGCATACTGTTGATCCTCCTCTGATTTTCGCCCCTTGTGTTCTCCTCGTTTTTGTATTTTGCTTTTTTTTTCTTGCTCCTCGTATTCTTCTCCCCTGTTTCTTCGCATCAGCATTTTCACACTTCTCTTACTCCACGTAGTGGCATACTGTTGATCCTCCTCTGATTTTCGCCCCTTGTGTTCTCCTCGTTTTTTTATTTTGCTTTTTTTTTCTTGCTCCTCGTATTCTTCTCCCCTGTTTCTTCGCCTCGGGTTTTTCACACTTCTCTTACTCCACGTAGTGGCATACTGTTGATCCTCCTCTGATTTTCGCCCCTTGTGTTCTCCTCGTTTTTGTATTTTGCTTTTTTTTTCTTGCTCCTCGTATTCTTCTCCCCTGTTTCTTCGCATCAGCATTTTCACACTTCTCTTACTCCACGTAGTGGCATACTGTTGATCCTCCTCTGATTTTCGCCCCTTGTGTTCTCCTCGTTTTTTTATTTTGCTTTTTTTTTCTTGCTCCTCGTATTCTTCTCCCCTGTTTCTTCACCTCGGGTTTTTCACACTTCTCTTACTCCACGTAGTGGCATACTGTTGATCCTCCTCTGATTTTCGCCCCTTGTGTTCTCCTCGTTTTTGTATTTTGCTTTTTTTTTCTTGCTCCTCGTATTCTTCTCCCCTGTTTCTTCGCCTCGGGTTTTTCACACTTCTCTTACTCCACGTAGTGGCATACTGTTGATCCTCCTCTGATTTTCGCCCCTTGTGTTCTCCTCGTTTTTGTATTTTGCTTTTTTTTTCTTGCTCCTCGTATTCTTCTCCCCTGTTTCTTCGCCTCGGGTTTTTCACACTTCTCTTACTCCACGTAGTGGCATACTGTTGATCCTCCTCTGATTTTCGCCCCTTGTGTTCTCCTCGTTTTTGTATTTTGCTTTTTTTTTCTTGCTCCTCGTATTCTTCTCCCCTGTTTCTTCGCCTCGGGTTTTTCACACTTCTCTTACTCCACGTAGTGGCATACTGTTGATCCTCCTCTGATTTTCGCCCCTTGTGTTCTCCTCGTTTTTGTATTTTGCTTTTTTTTTCTTGCTCCTCGTATTCTTCTCCCCTGTTTCTTCGCCTCGGGTTTTTCACACTTCTCTTACTCCACGTAGTGGCATACTGTTGATCCTCCTCTGATTTTCGCCCCTTGTGTTCTCCTCGTTTTTTTATTTTGCTTTTTTTTTCTTGCTCCTCGTATTCTTCTCCCCTGTTTCTTCGCCTCGGGTTTTTCACACTTCTCTTACTCCACGTAGTGGCATACTGTTGATCCTCCTCTGATTTTTGCCCCTTGTGTTCTCCTCGTTTTTGTATTTTGCTTTTTTTTTCTTGCTCCTCGTATTCTTCTCCCCTGTTTCTTCACATCAGCATTTTCACACTTCTCTTACTCCACGTAGTGGCATACTGTTGATCCTCCTCTGATTTTCGCCCCTTGTGTTCTCCTCGTTTTTGTATTTTGCTTTTTTTTTCTTGCTCCTCGTATTCTTCTCCCCTGTTTCTTCGCCTCGGGTTTTTCTCACTTCTCTTACTCCACGTAGTGGCATACTGTTGATCCTCCTCTGATTTTCGCCCCTTGTGTTCTCCTCGTTTTTGTATTTTGCTTTTTTTTTCTTGCTCCTCGTATTCTTCTCCCCTGTTTCTTCGCCTCGGGTTTTTCACACTTCTCTTACTCCACGTAGTGGCATACTGTTGATCCTCCTCTGATTTTCGCCCCTTGTGTTCTCCTCGTTTTTGTATTTTGCTTTTTTTTTTCTTGCTCCTCGTATTCTTCTCCCCTGTTTCTTCGCATCAGCATTTTCACACTTCTCTTACTCCACGTAGTGGCATACTGTTGATCCTTCTCTGATTTTCGCCCCTTGTGTTCTCCTCGTTTTTGTATTTTGCTTTTTTTTTCTTGCTCCTCGTATTCTTCTCCCCTGTTTCTTCGCCTCGGGTTTTTCACACTTCTCTTACTCCACGTAGTGCCACACTTTTGATCCTCCTCTGATTTCCGCCCCTTGTGTTCTCCTCGTTTTTGTATTTTGCTTTTTTTTTCTTGCTCCTCGTATTCTTCTCCCCTGTTTCTTCGCCTCGGGTTTTTCACACTTCTCTTACTCCACGTAGTGGCATACTGTTGATCCTCCTCTGATTTTCGCCCCTTGTGTTCTCCTCGTTTTTGTATTTTGCTTTTTTTTTCTTGCTCCTCGTATTCTTCTCCCCTGTTTCTTCGCATCAGCATTTTCACACTTCTCTTACTCCACGTAGTGGCATACTGTTGATCCTCCTCTGATTTTCGCCCCTTGTGTTCTCCTCGTTTTTGTATTTTGCTTTTTTTTTCTTGCTCCTCGTATTCTTCTCCCCTGTTTCTTCGCCTCGGGTTTTTCACACTTCTCTTACTCCACGTAGTGGCATACTGTTGATCCTCCTCTGATTTTCGCCCCTTGTGTTCTCCTCGTTTTTGTATTTTGCTTTTTTTTTCTTGCTCCTCGTATTCTTCTCCCCTGTTTCTTCGCCTCGGGTTTTTCACACTTCTCTTACTCCACGTAGTGCCACACTTTTGATCCTCCTCTGATTTTCGCCGCTTGTGTTCTCCTCGTTTTTGTATTTTGCTGTTTTTTTCTTGCTCCTCGTATTCTTCTCCCCTGTTTCTTCGCCTCGGGTTTTTCACACTTCTCTTACTCCACGTAGTGCCACACTTTTGATCCTCCTCTGATTTTCGCCCCTTGTGTTCTCCTCGTTTTTGTATTTTGCTTTTTTTTTCTTGCTCCTCGTATTCTTCTCCCCTGTTTCTTCGCCTCGGGTTTTTCACACTTCTCTTACTCCACGTAGTGCCACACTTTTGATCCTCCTCTGATTTTCGCCCCTTGTGTTCTCCTCGTTTTTGTATTTTGCTTTTTTTTTCTTGCTCCTCGTATTCTTCTCCCCTGTTTCTTCGCCTCGGGTTTTTCACACTTCTCTTACTCCACGTAGTGGCATACTGTGGATTCTCCTCTGATTTTCGCCCCTTGTGTTCTCCTCGTTTTTGTATTTTGCTTTTTTTTTCTTGCTCCTCGTATTCTTCTCCCCTGTTTCTTCGCCTCGGGTTTTTCACACTTCTCTTACTCCACGTAGTGGCATACTGTGGATTCTCCTCTGATTTTCGCCCCTTGTGTTCTCCTCGTTTTTGTATTTTGCTTTTTTTTTCTTGCTCCTCGTATTCTTCTCCCCTGTTTCTTCGCCTCGGGTTTTTCACACTTCTCTTACTCCACGTAGTGGCATACTGTGGATCCTCCTCTGATTTTCGCCCCTTGTGTTCTCCTCGTTTTTGTATTTTGCTTTTTTTTTCTTGCTCCTCGTATTCTTCTCCCCTGTTTCTTCGCCTCGGGGTTTTCACACTTCTCTTACTCCACGTAGTGCCACACTTTTGATCCTCCTCTGATTTTCGCCCCTTGTGTTCTCCTCGTTTTTGTATTTTGCTTTTTTTTTTCTTGCTCCTCGTATTCTTCTCCCCTGTTTCTTCGCATCGGCTTTTTCACACTTCTCTTACTCCACGTAGTGGCATACTGTTGATCCTCCTCTGATTTTCGCCCCTTGTGTTCTCCTCGTTTTTGTATTTTGCTTTTTTTTTCTTGCTCCTCGTATTCTTCTCCCCTGTTTCTTCGCATCAGCATTTTCACACTTCTCTTACTCCACGTAGTGGCATACTGTTGATCCTCCTCTGATTTTCGCCCCTTGTGTTCTCCTCGTTTTTGTATTTTGCTTTTTTTTTCTTGCTCCTCGTATTCTTCTCCCCTGTTTCTTCGCCTCGGGTTTTTCACACTTCTCTTACTCCACGTAGTGGCATACTGTTGATCCTCCTCTGATTTTCGCCCCTTGTGTTCTCCTCGTTTTTGTATTTTGCTTTTTTTTTCTTGCTCCTCGTATTCTTCTCCCCTGTTTCTTCGCCTCGGGTTTTTCACACTTCTCTTACTCCACGTAGTGGCATACTGTTGATCCTCCTCTGATTTTCGCCCCTTGTGTTCTCCTCGTTTTTTATTTTGCTTTTTTTTTCTTGCTCCTCGTATTCTTCTCCCCTGTTTCTTCGCCTCAGGTTTTTCACACTTCTCTTACTCCACGTAGTGGCATACTGTTGATCCTCCTCTGATTTTCGCCCCTTGTGTTCTCCTCGTTTTTGTATTTTGCTTTTTTTTTCTTGCTCCTCGTATTCTTCTCCCGTTTCTTCGCATCAGCATTTTCACACTTCTCTTACTCCACGTAGTGGCATACTGTTGATCCTCCTCTGATTTTCGCCCCTTGTGTTCTCTTCGTTTTTGTATTTTGCTTTTTTTTTCTTGCTCCTCGTATTCTTCTCCCCTGTTTCTTCGCCTCGGGTTTTTCACACTTCTCTTACTCCACGTAGTGGCATACTGTTGATCCTCCTCTGGTTTTCGCCCCTTGTGTTCTCCTCGTTTTTGTATTTTGCTTTTTTTTTCTTGCTCCTCGTATTCTTCTCCCCTGTTTCTTCGCCTCGGGTTTTTCACACTTCTCTTACTCCACGTAGTGGCATACTGTTGATCCTCCTCTGATTTTCGCCCCTTGTGTTCTCCTCGTTTTTGTATTTTGCTTTTTTTTTCTTGCTCCTCGTATTCTTCTCCCCTGTTTCTTCGCCTCGCGTTTTTCACACTTCTCTTACTCCACGTAGTGGCATACTGTTGATCCTCCTCTGATTTTCGCCCCTTGTGTTCTCCTCGTTTTTGTATTTTGCTTTTTTTTTCTTGCTCCTCGTATTCTTCTCCCCTGTTTCTTCGCCTCGGGTTTTTCACACTTCTCTTACTCCACGTAGTGGCATACTGTTGATCCTCCTCTGATTTTCGCCCCTTGTGTTTTCCTCGTTTTTGTTTTTTGCTTTTTTTTTCTTGCTCCTTGTATTCTTCTCCCCTGTTTCTTCGCCTCGGGTTTTTCACACTTCTCTTACTCCACGTAGTGGCATACTGTTGATCCTCCTCTGATTTTCGCCCCTTGTGTTCTCCTCATTTTTGTATTTTGCTTTTTTTTTCTTGCTCCTCGTATTCTTCTCCCCTGTTTCTTCGCATCAGCATTTTCACACTTCTCTTACTCCACGTAGTGGCATACTGTTGATCCTCCTCTGATTTTCGCCCCTTGTGTTCTCCTCGTTTTTGTATTTTGCTTTTTTTTTCTTGCTCCTCGTATTCTTCTCCCCTGTTTCTTCGCCTCGCGTTTTTCACACTTCTCTTACTCCACGTAATGGCATACTGTTGATCCTCCTCTGATTTTCGCCCCTTGTGTTCTCCTCGTTTTTGTATTTTGCTTTTTTTTTCTTGCTCCTCGTATTCTTCTCCCCTGTTTCTTCGCCTCGGGTTTTTCACACTTCTCTTACTCCACGTAGTGGCATACTGTTGATCCTCCTCTGATTTTCGCCCCTTGTGTTCTCCTCGTTTTTGTATTTTGCTTTTTTTTTCTTGCTCCTCGTATTCTTCTCCCCTGTTTCTTCGCATCAGCATTTTCACACTTCTCTTACTCCACGTAGTGGCATACTGTTGATCCTCCTCTGATTTTCGCCCCTTGTGTTCTCCTCGTTTTTGTATTTTGCTTTTTTTTTCTTGCTCCTCGTATTCTTCTCCCCTGTTTCTTCGCCTCAGGTTTTTCACACTTCTCTTACTCCACGTAGTGGCATACTGTTGATCCTCCTCTGATTTTCGCCCCTTGTGTTCTCCTCGTTTTTGTATTTTGCTTTTTTTTTCTTGCTCCTCGTATTCTTCTCCCCTGTTTCTTCGCCTCGGGTTTTTCACACTTCTCTTACTCCACGTAGTGGCATACTGTTGATCCTCCTCTGATTTTCGCCCCTTGTGTTCTCCTCGTTTTTGTATTTTGCTTTTTTTTTCTTGCTCCTCGTATTCTTCTCCCCTGTTTCTTCGCCTCGGGTTTTTCACACTTCTCTTACTCCACGTAGTGGCATACTGTTGATCCTCCTCTGATTTTCGCCCCTTGTGTTCTCCTCGTTTTTGTATTTTGCTTTTTTTTTCTTGCTCCTCGTATTCTTCTCCCCTGTTTCTTCGCCTCGGGTTTTTCACACTTCTCTTACTCCACGTAGTGGCATACTGTTGATCCTCCTCTGATTTTCGCCCCTTGTGTTCTCCTCGTTTTTGTATTTTGCTTTTCTTTTCTTGCTCCTCGTATTCTTCTCCCCTGTTTCTTCGCCTCGGGTTTTTCACACTTCTCTTACTCCACGTAGTGGCATACTGTTGATCCTCCTCTGATTTTCGCCCCTTGTGTTCTCTTCGTTTTTGTATTTTGCTTTTTTTTTCTTGCTCCTCGTATTCTTCTCCCCTGTTTCTTCGCCTCGGGTTTTTCACACTTCTCTTACTCCACGTAGTGGCATACTGTTGATCCTCCTCTGATTTTCGCCCCTTGTGTTCTCCTCGTTTTTGTATTTTGCTTTTTTTTTCTTGCTCCTCGTATTCTTCTCCCCTGTTTCTTCGCCTCGGGTTTTTCACACTTCTCTTACTCCACGTAGTGCCACACTTTTGATCCTCCTCTGATTTTCGCCGCTTGTGTTCTCCTCGTTTTTGTATTTTGCTGTTTTTTTCTTGCTCCTCGTATTCTTCTCCCCTGTTTCTTCGCCTCGGGTTTTTCACACTTCTCTTACTCCACGTAGTGCCACACTTTTGATCCTCCTCTGATTTTCGCCCCTTGTGTTCTCCTCGTTTTTGTATTTTGCTTTTTTTTTCTTGCTCCTCGTATTCTTCTCCCCTGTTTCTTCGCCTCGGGTTTTTCACACTTCTCTTACTCCACGTAGTGCCACACTTTTGATCCTCCTCTGATTTTCGCCCCTTGTGTTCTCCTCGTTTTTGTATTTTGCTTTTTTTTTCTTGCTCCTCGTATTCTTCTCCCCTGTTTCTTCGCCTCGGGTTTTTCACACTTCTCTTACTCCACGTAGTGGCATACTGTGGATTCTCCTCTGATTTTCGCCCCTTGTGTTCTCCTCGTTTTTGTATTTTGCTTTTCTTTTCTTGCTCCTCGTATTCTTCTCCCCTGTTTCTTCGCCTCGGGTTTTTCACACTTCTCTTACTCCACGTAGTGGCATACTGTGGATTCTCCTCTGATTTTCGCCCCTTGTGTTCTCCTCGTTTTTGTATTTTGCTTTTTTTTTCTTGCTCCTCGTATTCTTCTCCCCTGTTTCTTCGCCTCGGGTTTTTCACACTTCTCTTACTCCACGTAGTGGCATACTGTGGATCCTCCTCTGATTTTCGCCCCTTGTGTTCTCCTCGTTTTTGTATTTTGCTTTTTTTTTCTTGCTCCTCGTATTCTTCTCCCCTGTTTCTTCGCCTCGGGGTTTTCACACTTCTCTTACTCCACGTAGTGCCACACTTTTGATCCTACTCTGATTTTCGCCCCTTGTGTTCTCCTCGTTTTTGTATTTTGCTTTTTTTTTTCTTGCTCCTCGTATTCTTCTCCCCTGTTTCTTCGCATCAGCATTTTCACACTTCTCTTACTCCACGTAGTGGCATACTGTTGATCCTCCTCTGATTTTCGCCCCTTGTGTTCTCCTCGTTTTTGTATTTTGCTTTTTTTTTCTTGCTCCTCGTATTCTTCTCCCCTGTTTCTTCGCATCAGCATTTTCACACTTCTCTTACTCCACGTAGTGGCATACTGTTGATCCTCCTCTGATTTTCGCCCCTTGTGTTCTCCTCGTTTTTGTATTTTGCTTTTTTTTTCTTGCTCCTCGTATTCTTCTCCCCTGTTTCTTCGCCTCAGGTTTTTCACACTTCTCTTACTCCACGTAGTGGCATACTGTTGATCCTCCTCTGATTTTCGCCCCTTGTGTTCTCCTCGTTTTTGTATTTTGCTTTTTTTTTCTTGCTCCTCGTATTCTTCTCCCCTGTTTCTTCGCCTCGGGTTTTTCACACTTCTCTTACTCCACGTAGTGGCATACTGTTGATCCTCCTCTGATTTTCGCCCCTTGTGTTCTCCTCGTTTTTGTATTTTGCTTTTTTTTTCTTGCTCCTCGTATTCTTCTCCCCTGTTTCTTCGCCTCGGGTTTTTCACACTTCTCTTACTCCACGTAGTGGCATACTGTTGATCCTCCTCTGATTTTCGCCCCTTGTGTTCTCCTCGTTTTTGTATTTTGCTTTTTTTTTCTTGCTCCTCGTATTCTTCTCCCCTGTTTCTTCGCCTCGGGTTTTTCACACTTCTCTTACTCCACGTAGTGGCATACTGTTGATCCTCCTCTGATTTTCGCCCCTTGTGTTCTCCTCGTTTTTGTATTTTGCTTTTTTTTTCTTGCTCCTCGTATTCTTCTCCCCTGTTTCTTCGCCTCGGGTTTTTCACACTTCTCTTACTCCACGTAGTGGCATACTGTTGATCCTCCTCTGATTTTCGCCCCTTGTGTTCTCCTCGTTTTTGTATTTTGCTTTTTTTTTCTTGCTCCTCGTATTCTTCTCCCCTGTTTCTTCGCCTCGGGTTTTTCACACTTCTCTTACTCCACGTAGTGGCATACTGTTGATCCTCCTCTGATTTTCGCCCCTTGTGTTCTCCTCGTTTTTGTATTTTGCTTTTTTTTTCTTGCTCCTCGTATTCTTCTCCCCTGTTTCTTCGCCTCGGGTTTTTCACACTTCTCTTACTCCACGTAGTGGCATACTGTTGATCCTCCTCTGATTTTCGCCCCTTGTGTTCTCCTCGTTTTTGTATTTTGCTTTTTTTTTCTTGCTCCTCGTATTCTTCTCCCCTGTTTCTTCGCCTCGGGTTTTTCACACTTCTCTTACTCCACGTAGTGGCATACTGTTGATCCTCCTCTGATTTTCGCCCCTTGTGTTCTCCTCGTTTTTGTATTTTGCTTTTTTTTTCTTGCTCCTCGTATTCTTCTCCCCTGTTTCTTCCCCTCGGGTTTTTCACACTTCTCTTACTCCACGTAGTGGCATACTGTTGATCCTCCTCTGATTTTCGCCCCTTGTGTTCTCCTCGTTTTTGTATTTTGCTTTTTTTTTCTTGCTCCTCGTATTCTTCTCCCCTGTTTCTTCGCCTCGGGTTTTTCACACTTCTCTTACTCCACGTAGTGGCATACTGTTGATCCTCCTCTGATTTTCGCCCCTTGTGTTCTCCTCGTTTTTGTATTTTGCTTTTTTTTTCTTGCTCCTCGTATTCTTCTCCCCTGTTTCTTCGCCTCGGGTTTTTCACACTTCTCTTACTCCACGTAGTGGCATACTGTTGATCCTCCTCTGATTTTCGCCCCTTGTGTTCTCCTCGTTTTTGTATTTTGCTTTTTTTTTCTTGCTCCTCGTATTCTTCTCCCCTGTTTCTTCGCCTCGGGTTTTTCACACTTCTCTTACTCCACGTAGTGGCATACTGTTGATCCTCCTCTGATTTTCGCCCCTTGTGTTCTCCTCGTTTTTGTATTTTGCTTTTTTTTTCTTGCTCCTCGTATTCTTCTCCCCTGTTTCTTCGCCTCGGGTTTTTCACACTTCTCTTACTCCACGTAGTGGCATACTGTTGATCCTCCTCTGATTTTCGCCCCTTGTGTTCTCCTCGTTTTTGTATTTTGCTTTTTTTTTCTTGCTCCTCGTATTCTTCTCCCCTGTTTCTTCGCCTCGCGTTTTTCACACTTCTCTTACTCCACGTAGTGGCATACTGTTGATCCTCCTCTGATTTTCGCCCCTTGTGTTCTCCTCGTTTTTGTATTTTGCTTTTTTTTTCTTGCTCCTCGTATTCTTCTCCCCTGTTTCTTCGCCTCGGGTTTTTCACACTTCTCTTACTCCACGTAGTGGCATACTGTTGATCCTCCTCTGATTTTCGCCCCTTGTGTTTTCCTCGTTTTTGTATTTTGCTTTTTTTTTCTTGCTCCTTGTATTCTTCTCCCCTGTTTCTTCGCCTCGGGTTTTTCACACTTCTCTTACTCCACGTAGTGGCATACTGTTGATCCTCCTCTGATTTTCGCCCCTTGTGTTCTCCTCATTTTTGTATTTTGCTTTTTTTTTCTTGCTCCTCGTATTCTTCTCCCCTGTTTCTTCGCATCAGCATTTTCACACTTCTCTTACTCCACGTAGTGGCATACTGTTGATCCTCCTCTGATTTTCGCCCCTTGTGTTCTCCTCGTTTTTGTATTTTGCTTTTTTTTTCTTGCTCCTCGTATTCTTCTCCCCTGTTTCTTCGCCTCGCGTTTTTCACACTTCTCTTACTCCACGTAATGGCATACTGTTGATCCTCCTCTGATTTTCGCCCCTTGTGTTCTCCTCGTTTTTGTATTTTGCTTTTTTTTTCTTGCTCCTCGTATTCTTCTCCCCTGTTTCTTCGCCTCGGGTTTTTCACACTTCTCTTACTCCACGTAGTGGCATACTGTTGATCCTCCTCTGATTTTAGCCCCTTGTGTTCTCCTCGTTTTTGTATTTTGCTTTTTTTTTCTTGCTCCTCGTATTCTTCTCCCCTGTTTCTTCGCCTCGGGTTTTTCACACTTCTCTTACTCCACGTAGTGGCATACTGTTGATCCTCCTCTGATTTTCGCCCCTTGTGTTCTCCTCGTTTTTGTATTTTGCTTTTTTTTTCTTGCTCCTCGTATTCTTCTCCCCTGTTTCTTCGCCTCGGGTTTTTCACACTTCTCTTACTCCACGTAGTGGCATACTGTTGATCCTCCTCTGATTTTCGCCCCTTGTGTTCTCCTCGTTTTTGTATTTTGCTTTTTTTTTCTTGCTCCTCGTATTCTTCTCCCCTGTTTCTTCGCCTCGGGTTTTTCACACTTCTCTTACTCCACGTAGTGGCATACTGTTGATCCTCCTCTGATTTTCGCCCCTTGTGTTCTCCTCGTTTTTGTATTTTGCTTTTTTTTTCTTGCTCCTCGTATTCTTCTCCCCTGTTTCTTCGCCTCGGGTTTTTCACACTTCTCTTACTCCACGTAGTGGCATACTGTGGATCCTCCTCTGATTTTCGCCCCTTGTGTTCTCCTCGTTTTTGTATTTTGCTTTTTTTTTCTTGCTCCTCGTATTCTTCTCCCCTGTTTCTTCGCCTCGGGGTTTTCACACTTCTCTTACTCCACGTAGTGCCACACTTTTGATCCTCCTCTGATTTTCGCCCCTTGTGTTCTCCTCGTTTTTGTATTTTGCTTTTTTTTTTCTTGCTCCTCGTATTCTTCTCCCCTGTTTCTTCGCATCAGCATTTTCACACTTCTCTTACTCCACGTAGTGGCATACTGTTGATCCTCCTCTGATTTTCGCCCCTTGTGTTCTCCTCGTTTTTGTATTTTGCTTTTTTTTTCTTGCTCCTCGTATTCTTCTCCCCTGTTTCTTCGCATCAGCATTTTCACACTTCTCTTACTCCACGTAGTGGCATACTGTTGATCCTCCTCTGATTTTCGCCCCTTGTGTTCTCCTCGTTTTTGTATTTTGCTTTTTTTTTCTTGCTCCTCGTATTCTTCTCCCCTGTTTCTTCGCCTCAGGTTTTTCACACTTCTCTTACTCCACGTAGTGGCATACTGTTGATCCTCCTCTGATTTTCGCCCCTTGTGTTCTCCTCGTTTTTGTATTTTGCTTTTTTTTTCTTGCTCCTCGTATTCTTCTCCCCTGTTTCTTCGCCTCGGGTTTTTCACACTTCTCTTACTCCACGTAGTGGCATACTGTTGATCCTCCTCTGATTTTCGCCCCTTGTGTTCTCCTCGTTTTTGTATTTTGCTTTTTTTTTCTTGCTCCTCGTATTCTTCTCCCCTGTTTCTTCGCCTCGGGTTTTTCACACTTCTCTTACTCCACGTAGTGGCATACTGTTGATCCTCCTCTGATTTTCGCCCCTTGTGTTCTCCTCGTTTTTGTATTTTGCTTTTTTTTTCTTGCTCCTCGTATTCTTCTCCCCTGTTTCTTCGCCTCGGGTTTTTCACACTTCTCTTACTCCACGTAGTGGCATACTGTTGATCCTCCTCTGATTTTCGCCCCTTGTGTTCTCCTCGTTTTTGTATTTTGCTTTTCTTTTCTTGCTCCTCGTATTCTTCTCCCCTGTTTCTTCGCCTCGGGTTTTTCACACTTCTCTTACTCCACGTAGTGGCATACTGTTGATCCTCCTCTGATTTTCGCCCCTTGTGTTCTCTTCGTTTTTGTATTTTGCTTTTTTTTTCTTGCTCCTCGTATTCTTCTCCCCTGTTTCTTCGCCTCGGGTTTTTCACACTTCTCTTACTCCACGTAGTGGCATACTGTTGATCCTCCTCTGATTTTCGCCCCTTGTGTTCTCCTCGTTTTTGTATTTTGCTTTTTTTTTCTTGCTCCTCGTATTCTTCTCCCCTGTTTCTTCGCCTCGGGTTTTTCACACTTCTCTTACTCCACGTAGTGCCACACTTTTGATCCTCCTCTGATTTTCGCCGCTTGTGTTCTCCTCGTTTTTGTATTTTGCTGTTTTTTTCTTGCTCCTCGTATTCTTCTCCCCTGTTTCTTCGCCTCGGGTTTTTCACACTTCTCTTACTCCACGTAGTGCCACACTTTTGATCCTCCTCTGATTTTCGCCCCTTGTGTTCTCCTCGTTTTTGTATTTTGCTTTTTTTTTCTTGCTCCTCGTATTCTTCTCCCCTGTTTCTTCGCCTCGGGTTTTTCACACTTCTCTTACTCCACGTAGTGCCACACTTTTGATCCTCCTCTGATTTTCGCCCCTTGTGTTCTCCTCGTTTTTGTATTTTGCTTTTTTTTTCTTGCTCCTCGTATTCTTCTCCCCTGTTTCTTCGCCTCGGGTTTTTCACACTTCTCTTACTCCACGTAGTGGCATACTGTGGATTCTCCTCTGATTTTCGCCCCTTGTGTTCTCCTCGTTTTTGTATTTTGCTTTTTTTTTCTTGCTCCTCGTATTCTTCTCCCCTGTTTCTTCGCCTCGGGTTTTTCACACTTCTCTTACTCCACGTAGTGGCATACTGTGGATTCTCCTCTGATTTTCGCCCCTTGTGTTCTCCTCGTTTTTGTATTTTGCTTTTTTTTTCTTGCTCCTCGTATTCTTCTCCCCTGTTTCTTCGCCTCGGGTTTTTCACACTTCTCTTACTCCACGTAGTGGCATACTGTGGATCCTCCTCTGATTTTCGCCCCTTGTGTTCTCCTCGTTTTTGTATTTTGCTTTTTTTTTCTTGCTCCTCGTATTCTTCTCCCCTGTTTCTTCGCCTCGGGGTTTTCACACTTCTCTTACTCCACGTAGTGCCACACTTTTGATCCTACTCTGATTTTCGCCCCTTGTGTTCTCCTCGTTTTTGTATTTTGCTTTTTTTTTTCTTGCTCCTCGTATTCTTCTCCCCTGTTTCTTCGCATCAGCATTTTCACACTTCTCTTACTCCACGTAGTGGCATACTGTTGATCCTCCTCTGATTTTCGCCCCTTGTGTTCTCCTCGTTTTTGTATTTTGCTTTTTTTTTCTTGCTCCTCGTATTCTTCTCCCCTGTTTCTTCGCATCAGCATTTTCACACTTCTCTTACTCCACGTAGTGGCATACTGTTGATCCTCCTCTGATTTTCGCCCCTTGTGTTCTCCTCGTTTTTGTATTTTGCTTTTTTTTTCTTGCTCCTCGTATTCTTCTCCCCTGTTTCTTCGCCTCAGGTTTTTCACACTTCTCTTACTCCACGTAGTGGCATACTGTTGATCCTCCTCTGATTTTCGCCCCTTGTGTTCTCCTCGTTTTTGTATTTTGCTTTTTTTTTCTTGCTCCTCGTATTCTTCTCCCCTGTTTCTTCGCCTCGGGTTTTTCACACTTCTCTTACTCCACGTAGTGGCATACTGTTGATCCTCCTCTGATTTTCGCCCCTTGTGTTCTCCTCGTTTTTGTATTTTGCTTTTTTTTTCTTGCTCCTCGTATTCTTCTCCCCTGTTTCTTCGCCTCGGGTTTTTCACACTTCTCTTACTCCACGTAGTGGCATACTGTTGATCCTCCTCTGATTTTCGCCCCTTGTGTTCTCCTCGTTTTTGTATTTTGCTTTTTTTTTCTTGCTCCTCGTATTCTTCTCCCCTGTTTCTTCGCCTCGGGTTTTTCACACTTCTCTTACTCCACGTAGTGGCATACTGTTGATCCTCCTCTGATTTTCGCCCCTTGTGTTCTCCTCGTTTTTGTATTTTGCTTTTTTTTTCTTGCTCCTCGTATTCTTCTCCCCTGTTTCTTCGCCTCGGGTTTTTCACACTTCTCTTACTCCACGTAGTGGCATACTGTTGATCCTCCTCTGATTTTCGCCCCTTGTGTTCTCCTCGTTTTTGTATTTTGCTTTTTTTTTCTTGCTCCTCGTATTCTTCTCCCCTGTTTCTTCGCCTCGGGTTTTTCACACTTCTCTTACTCCACGTAGTGGCATACTGTTGATCCTCCTCTGATTTTCGCCCCTTGTGTTCTCCTCGTTTTTGTATTTTGCTTTTTTTTTCTTGCTCCTCGTATTCTTCTCCCCTGTTTCTTCGCCTCGGGTTTTTCACACTTCTCTTACTCCACGTAGTGGCATACTGTTGATCCTCCTCTGATTTTCGCCCCTTGTGTTCTCCTCGTTTTTGTATTTTGCTTTTTTTTTCTTGCTCCTCGTATTCTTCTCCCCTGTTTCTTCGCCTCGGGTTTTTCACACTTCTCTTACTCCACGTAGTGGCATACTGTTGATCCTCCTCTGATTTTCGCCCCTTGTGTTCTCCTCGTTTTTGTATTTTGCTTTTTTTTTCTTGCTCCTCGTATTCTTCTCCCCTGTTTCTTCCCCTCGGGTTTTTCACACTTCTCTTACTCCACGTAGTGGCATACTGTTGATCCTCCTCTGATTTTCGCCCCTTGTGTTCTCCTCGTTTTTGTATTTTGCTTTTTTTTTCTTGCTCCTCGTATTCTTCTCCCCTGTTTCTTCGCCTCGGGTTTTTCACACTTCTCTTACTCCACGTAGTGGCATACTGTTGATCCTCCTCTGATTTTCGCCCCTTGTGTTCTCCTCGTTTTTGTATTTTGCTTTTTTTTTCTTGCTCCTCGTATTCTTCTCCCCTGTTTCTTCGCCTCGGGTTTTTCACACTTCTCTTACTCCACGTAGTGGCATACTGTTGATCCTCCTCTGATTTTCGCCCCTTGTGTTCTCCTCGTTTTTGTATTTTGCTTTTTTTTTCTTGCTCCTCGTATTCTTCTCCCCTGTTTCTTCGCCTCGGGTTTTTCACACTTCTCTTACTCCACGTAGTGGCATACTGTTGATCCTCCTCTGATTTTCGCCCCTTGTGTTCTCCTCGTTTTTGTATTTTGCTTTTTTTTTCTTGCTCCTCGTATTCTTCTCCCCTGTTTCTTCGCCTCGGGTTTTTCACACTTCTCTTACTCCACGTAGTGGCATACTGTTGATCCTCCTCTGATTTTCGCCCCTTGTGTTCTCCTCGTTTTTGTATTTTGCTTTTTTTTTCTTGCTCCTCGTATTCTTCTCCCCTGTTTCTTCGCCTCGGGTTTTTCACACTTCTCTTACTCCACGTAGTGGCATACTGTTGATCCTCCTCTGATTTTCGCCCCTTGTGTTCTCCTCGTTTTTGTATTTTGCTTTTTTTTTCTTGCTCCTCGTATTCTTCTCCCCTGTTTCTTCGCCTCGGGTTTTTCACACTTCTCTTACTCCACGTAGTGGCATACTGTTGATCCTCCTCTGATTTTCGCCCCTTGTGTTCTCCTCGTTTTTGTATTTTGCTTTTTTTTTCTTGCTCCTCGTATTCTTCTCCCCTGTTTCTTCGCCTCGGGTTTTTCACACTTCTCTTACTCCACGTAGTGGCATACTGTTGATCCTCCTCTGATTTTCGCCCCTTGTGTTCTCCTCGTTTTTGTATTTTGCTTTTTTTTTCTTGCTCCTCGTATTCTTCTCCCCTGTTTCTTCGCCTCGGGTTTTTCACACTTCTCTTACTCCACGTAGTGGCATACTGTTGATCCTCCTCTGATTTTCGCCCCTTGTGTTCTCCTCGTTTTTGTATTTTGCTTTTTTTTTCTTGCTCCTCGTATTCTTCTCCCCTGTTTCTTCGCCTCGGGTTTTTCACACTTCTCTTACTCCACGTAGTGGCATACTGTTGATCCTCCTCTGTTTTTTGCCCCTTGTGTTCTCCTCGTTTTTGTTTTTTGCTTTTTTTTTCTTGCTCCTCGTATTCTTCTCCCCTGTTTCTTCGCCTCGGGTTTTTCACACTTCTCTTACTCCACGTAGTGGCATACTGTTGATCCTCCTCTGATTTTCGCCCCTTGTGTTCTCCTCGTTTTTGTATTTTGCTTTTTTTTTCTTGCTCCTCGTATTCTTCTCCCCTGTTTCTTCGCCTCGGGTTTTTCACACTTCTCTTACTCCACGTAGTGGCATACTGTTGATCCTCCTCTGATTTTCGCCCCTTGTGTTCTCCTCGTTTTTGTATTTTGCTTTTCTTTTCTTGTTCCTCGTATTCTTCTCCCCTGTTTCTTCGCCTCGGGTTTTTCACACTTCTCTTACTCCACGTAGTGGCATACTGTTGATCCTCCTCTGATTTTCGCCCCTTGTGTTCTCTTCGTTTTTGTATTTTGCTTTTTTTTTCTTGCTCCTCGTATTCTTCTCCCCTGTTTCTTCGCCTCGGGTTTTTCACACTTCTCTTACTCCACGTAGTGGCATACTGTTGATCCTCCTCTGATTTTCGCCCCTTGTGTTCTCCTCGTTTTTGTATTTTGCTTTTTTTTTCTTGCTCCTCGTATTCTTCTCCCCTGTTTCTTCGCCTCGGGTTTTTCACACTTCTCTTACTCCACGTAGTGGCATACTGTTGATCCTCCTCTGATTTTCGCCCCTTGTGTTCTCCTCGTTTTTGTATTTTGCTTTTTTTTTCTTGCTCCTCGTATTCTTCTCCCCTGTTTCTTCCCCTCGGGTTTTTCACACTTCTCTTACTCCACGTAGTGGCATACTGTTGATCCTCCTCTGATTTTCGCCCCTTGTGTTCTCCTCGTTTTTGTATTTTGCTTTTTTTTTCTTGCTCCTCGTATTCTTCTCCCCTGTTTCTTCGCCTCGGGTTTTTCACACTTCTCTTACTCCACGTAGTGGCATACTGTTGATCCTCCTCTGATTTTCGCCCCTTGTGTTCTCCTCGTTTTTGTATTTTGCTTTTTTTTTCTTGCTCCTCGTATTCTTCTCCCCTGTTTCTTCGCCTCGGGTTTTTCACACTTCTCTTACTCCACGTAGTGGCATACTGTTGATCCTCCTCTGATTTTCGCCCCTTGTGTTCTCCTCGTTTTTGTATTTTGCTTTTTTTTTCTTGCTCCTCGTATTCTTCTCCCCTGTTTCTTCCCCTCGGGTTTTTCACACTTCTCTTACTCCACGTAGTGGCATACTGTTGATCCTCCTCTGATTTTCGCCCCTTGTGTTCTCCTCGTTTTTGTATTTTGCTTTTTTTTTCTTGCTCCTCGTATTCTTCTCCCCTGTTTCTTCGCCTCGGGTTTTTCACACTTCTCTTACTCCACGTAGTGGCATACTGTTGATCCTCCTCTGATTTTCGCCCCTTGTGTTCTCCTCGTTTTTGTATTTTGCTTTTTTTTTCTTGCTCCTCGTATTCTTCTCCCCTGTTTCTTCGCCTCGGGTTTTTCACACTTCTCTTACTCCACGTAGTGGCATACTGTTGATCCTCCTCTGATTTTCGCCCCTTGTGTTCTCCTCGTTTTTGTATTTTGCTTTTTTTTTCTTGCTCCTCGTATTCTTCTCCCCTGTTTCTTCGCCTCGGGTTTTTCACACTTCTCTTACTCCACGTAGTGGCATACTGTTGATCCTCCTCTGATTTTCGCCCCTTGTGTTCTCCTCGTTTTTGTATTTTGCTTTTTTTTTCTTGCTCCTCGTATTCTTCTCCCCTGTTTCTTCGCCTCGGGTTTTTCACACTTCTCTTACTCCACGTAGTGGCATACTGTTGATCCTCCTCTGATTTTCGCCCCTTGTGTTCTCCTCGTTTTTGTATTTTGCTTTTTTTTTCTTGCTCCTCGTATTCTTCTCCCCTGTTTCTTCGCCTCGGGTTTTTCACACTTCTCTTACTCCACGTAGTGGCATACTGTTGATCCTCCTCTGATTTTCGCCCCTTGTGTTCTCCTCGTTTTTGTATTTTGCTTTTTTTTTCTTGCTCCTCGTATTCTTCTCCCCTGTTTCTTCGCCTCGGGTTTTTCACACTTCTCTTACTCCACGTAGTGGCATACTGTTGATCCTCCTCTGATTTTCGCCCCTTGTGTTCTCCTCGTTTTTGTATTTTGCTTTTTTTTTCTTGCTCCTCGTATTCTTCTCCCCTGTTTCTTCGCCTCGGGTTTTTCACACTTCTCTTACTCCACGTAGTGGCATACTGTTGATCCTCCTCTGATTTTCGCCCCTTGTGTTCTCCTCGTTTTTGTATTTTGCTTTTTTTTTCTTGCTCCTCGTATTCTTCTCCCCTGTTTCTTCGCCTCGCGTTTTTCACACTTCTCTTACTCCACGTAGTGGCATACTGTTGATCCTCCTCTGATTTTCGCCCCTTGTGTTCTCCTCGTTTTTGTATTTTGCTTTTTTTTTCTTGCTCCTCGTATTCTTCTCCCCTGTTTCTTCGCCTCGGGTTTTTCACACTTCTCTTACTCCACGTAGTGGCATACTGTTGATCCTCCTCTGATTTTCGCCCCTTGTGTTTTCCTCGTTTTTGTATTTTGCTTTTTTTTTCTTGCTCCTTGTATTCTTCTCCCCTGTTTCTTCGCCTCGGGTTTTTCACACTTCTCTTACTCCACGTAGTGGCATACTGTTGATCCTCCTCTGATTTTCGCCCCTTGTGTTCTCCTCGTTTTTGTATTTTGCTTTTTTTTTCTTGCTCCTCGTATTCTTCTCCCCTGTTTCTTCGCATCAGCATTTTCACACTTCTCTTACTCCACGTAGTGGCATACTGTTGATCCTCCTCTGATTTTCGCCCCTTGTGTTCTCCTCGTTTTTGTATTTTGCTTTTTTTTTCTTGCTCCTCGTATTCTTCTCCCCTGTTTCTTCGCCTCGCGTTTTTCACACTTCTCTTACTCCACGTAATGGCATACTGTTGATCCTCCTCTGATTTTCGCCCCTTGTGTTCTCCTCGTTTTTGTATTTTGCTTTTTTTTTCTTGCTCCTCGTATTCTTCTCCCCTGTTTCTTCGCCTCGGGTTTTTCACACTTCTCTTACTCCACGTAGTGGCATACTGTTGATCCTCCTCTGATTTTAGCCCCTTGTGTTCTCCTCGTTTTTGTATTTTGCTTTTTTTTTCTTGCTCCTCGTATTCTTCTCCCCTGTTTCTTCGCCTCGGGTTTTTCACACTTCTCTTACTCCACGTAGTGGCATACTGTTGATCCTCCTCTGATTTTCGCCCCTTGTGTTCTCCTCGCTTTTGTATTTTGCTTTTTTTTTCTTGCTCCTCGTATTCTTCTCCCCTGTTTCTTCGCCTCGGGTTTTTCACACTTCTCTTACTCCACGTAGTGGCATACTGTTGATCCTCCTCTGATTTTCGCCCCTTGTGTTCTCCTCGTTTTTGTATTTTGCTTTTTTTTTCTTGCTCCTCGTATTCTTCTCCCCTGTTTCTTCGCCTCGGGTTTTTCACACTTCTCTTACTCCACGTAGTGGCATACTGTTGATCCTCCTCTGATTTTTGCCCCTTGTGTTCTCCTCGTTTTTGTATTTTGCTTTTTTTTTCTTGCTCCTCGTATTCTTCTCCCCTGTTTCTTCGCCTCGGGTTTTTCACACTTCTCTTACTCCACGTAGTGGCATACTGTTGATCCTCCTCTGATTTTCGCCCCTTGTGTTCTCCTCGTTTTTGTATTTTGCTTTTTTTTTCTTGCTCCTCGTATTCTTCTCCCCTGTTTCTTCGCCTCGGGTTTTTCACACTTCTCTTACTCCACGTAGTGGCATACTGTTGATCCTCCTCTGATTTTCGCCCCTTGTGTTCTCCTCGTTTTTGTATTTTGCTTTTCTTTTCTTGTTCCTCGTATTCTTCTCCCCTGTTTCTTCGCCTCGGGTTTTTCACACTTCTCTTACTCCACGTAGTGGCATACTGTTGATCCTCCTCTGATTTTCGCCCCTTGTGTTCTCTTCGTTTTTGTATTTTGCTTTTTTTTTCTTGCTCCTCGTATTCTTCTCCCCTGTTTCTTCGCCTCGGGTTTTTCACACTTCTCTTACTCCACGTAGTGGCATACTGTTGATCCTCCTCTGATTTTCGCCCCTTGTGTTCTCCTCGTTTTTGTATTTTGCTTTTTTTTTCTTGCTCCTCGTATTCTTCTCCCCTGTTTCTTCGCCTCGGGTTTTTCACACTTCTCTTACTCCACGTAGTGGCATACTGTTGATCCTCCTCTGATTTTCGCCCCTTGTGTTCTCCTCGTTTTTGTATTTTGCTTTTTTTTTCTTGCTCCTCGTATTCTTCTCCCCTGTTTCTTCCCCTCGGGTTTTTCACACTTCTCTTACTCCACGTAGTGGCATACTGTTGATCCTCCTCTGATTTTCGCCCCTTGTGTTCTCCTCGTTTTTGTATTTTGCTTTTTTTTTCTTGCTCCTCGTATTCTTCTCCCCTGTTTCTTCGCCTCGGGTTTTTCACACTTCTCTTACTCCACGTAGTGGCATACTGTTGATCCTCCTCTGATTTTCGCCCCTTGTGTTCTCCTCGTTTTTGTATTTTGCTTTTTTTTTCTTGCTCCTCGTATTCTTCTCCCCTGTTTCTTCGCCTCGGGTTTTTCACACTTCTCTTACTCCACGTAGTGGCATACTGTTGATCCTCCTCTGATTTTCGCCCCTTGTGTTCTCCTCATTTTTGTATTTTGCTTTTTTTTTCTTGCTCCTCGTATTCTTCTCCCCTGTTTCTTCGCATCAGCATTTTCACACTTCTCTTACTCCACGTAGTGGCATACTGTTGATCCTCCTCTGATTTTCGCCCCTTGTGTTCTCCTCGTTTTTGTATTTTGCTTTTTTTTTCTTGCTCCTCGTATTCTTCTCCCCTGTTTCTTCGCCTCGCGTTTTTCACACTTCTCTTACTCCACGTAATGGCATACTGTTGATCCTCCTCTGATTTTCGCCCCTTGTGTTCTCCTCGTTTTTGTATTTTGCTTTTTTTTTCTTGCTCCTCGTATTCTTCTCCCCTGTTTCTTCGCCTCGGGTTTTTCACACTTCTCTTACTCCACGTAGTGGCATACTGTTGATCCTCCTCTGATTTTAGCCCCTTGTGTTCTCCTCGTTTTTGTATTTTGCTTTTTTTTTCTTGCTCCTCGTATTCTTCTCCCCTGTTTCTTCGCCTCGGGTTTTTCACACTTCTCTTACTCCACGTAGTGGCATACTGTTGATCCTCCTCTGATTTTCGCCCCTTGTGTTCTCCTCGTTTTTGTATTTTGCTTTTTTTTTCTTGCTCCTCGTATTCTTCTCCCCTGTTTCTTCGCCTCGGGTTTTTCACACTTCTCTTACTCCACGTAGTGGCATACTGTTGATCCTCCTCTGATTTTCGCCCCTTGTGTTCTCCTCGTTTTTGTATTTTGCTTTTTTTTTCTTGCTCCTCGTATTCTTCTCCCCTGTTTCTTCGCCTCGGGTTTTTCACACTTCTCTTACTCCACGTAGTGGCATACTGTTGATCCTCCTCTGATTTTCGCCCCTTGTGTTCTCCTCGTTTTTGTATTTTGCTTTTTTTTTCTTGCTCCTCGTATTCTTCTCCCCTGTTTCTTCGCCTCGGGTTTTTCACACTTCTCTTACTCCACGTAGTGGCATACTGTGGATCCTCCTCTGATTTTCGCCCCTTGTGTTCTCCTCGTTTTTGTATTTTGCTTTTTTTTTCTTGCTCCTCGTATTCTTCTCCCCTGTTTCTTCGCCTCGGGTTTTTCACACTTCTCTTACTCCACGTAGTGGCATACTGTGGATCCTCCTCTGATTTTCGCCCCTTGTGTTCTCCTCGTTTTTGTATTTTGCTTTTTTTTTCTTGCTCCTCGTATTCTTCTCCCCTGTTTCTTCGCCTCGGGGTTTTCACACTTCTCTTACTCCACGTAGTGCCACACTTTTGATCCTCCTCTGATTTTCGCCCCTTGTGTTCTCCTCGTTTTTGTATTTTGCTTTTTTTTTTCTTGCTCCTCGTATTCTTCTCCCCTGTTTCTTCGCATCAGCATTTTCACACTTCTCTTACTCCACGTAGTGGCATACTGTTGATCCTCCTCTGATTTTCGCCCCTTGTGTTCTCCTCGTTTTTGTATTTTGCTTTTCTTTTCTTGCTCCTCGTATTCTTCTCCCCTGTTTCTTCGCATCAGCATTTTCACACTTCTCTTACTCCACGTAGTGGCATACTGTTGATCCTCCTCTGATTTTCGCCCCTTGTGTTCTCCTCGTTTTTGTATTTTGCTTTTTTTTTCTTGCTCCTTGTATTCTTCTCCCCTGTTTCTTCGCCTCAGGTTTTTCACACTTCTCTTACTCCACGTAGTGGCATACTGTTGATCCTCCTCTGATTTTCGCCCCTTGTGTTCTCCTCGTTTTTGTATTTTGCTTTTTTTTTCTTGCTCCTCGTATTCTTCTCCCCTGTTTCTTCGCCTCGGGTTTTTCACACTTCTCTTACTCCACGTAGTGGCATACTGTTGATCCTCCTCTGATTTTCGCCCCTTGTGTTCTCCTCGTTTTTGTATTTTGCTTTTTTTTTCTTGCTCCTCGTATTCTTCTCCCCTGTTTCTTCGCCTCGGGTTTTTCACACTTCTCTTACTCCACGTAGTGGCATACTGTTGATCCTCCTCTGATTTTCGCCCCTTGTGTTCTCCTCGTTTTTGTATTTTGCTTTTTTTTTCTTGCTCCTCGTATTCTTCTCCCCTGTTTCTTCGCCTCGGGTTTTTCACACTTCTCTTACTCCACGTAGTGGCATACTGTTGATCCTCCTCTGATTTTCGCCCCTTGTGTTCTCCTCGTTTTTGTATTTTGCTTTTCTTTTCTTGCTCCTCGTATTCTTCTCCCCTGTTTCTTCGCCTCGGGTTTTTCACACTTCTCTTACTCCACGTAGTGGCATACTGTTGATCCTCCTCTGATTTTCGCCCCTTGTGTTCTCTTCGTTTTTGTATTTTGCTTTTTTTTTCTTGCTCCTCGTATTCTTCTCCCCTGTTTCTTCGCCTCGGGTTTTTCACACTTCTCTTACTCCACGTAGTGGCATACTGTTGATCCTCCTCTGATTTTCGCCCCTTGTGTTCTCCTCGTTTTTGTATTTTGCTTTTTTTTTCTTGCTCCTCGTATTCTTCTCCCCTGTTTCTTCGCCTCGGGTTTTTCACACTTCTCTTACTCCACGTAGTGGCATACTGTTGATCCTCCTCTGATTTTCGCCCCTTGTGTTCTCCTCGTTTTTGTATTTTGCTTTTTTTTTCTTGCTCCTCGTATTCTTCTCCCCTGTTTCTTCCCCTCGGGTTTTTCACACTTCTGTTACTCCACGTAGTGGCATACTGTTGATCCTCCTCTGATTTTCGCCCCTTGTGTTCTCCTCGTTTTTGTATTTTGCTTTTTTTTTCTTGCTCCTCGTATTCTTCTCCCCTGTTTCTTCGCCTCGGGTTTTTCACACTTCTCTTACTCCACGTAGTGGCATACTGTTGATCCTCCTCTGATTTTCGCCCCTTGTGCTCTCCTCGTTTTTGTATTTTGCTTTTTTTTTCTTGCTCCTCGTATTCTTCTCCCCTGTTTCTTCGCCTCGGGTTTTTCACACTTCTCTTACTCCACGTAGTGGCATACTGTTGATCCTCCTCTGATTTTCGCCCCTTGTGTTCTCCTCGTTTTTGTATTTTGCTTTTTTTTTCTTGCTCCTCGTATTCTTCTCCCCTGTTTCTTCGCCTCGGGTTTTTCACACTTCTCTTACTCCACGTAGTGGCATACTGTTGATCCTCCTCTGATTTTCGCCCCTTGTGTTCTCCTCATTTTTGTATTTTGCTTTTTTTTTCTTGCTCCTCGTATTCTTCTCCCCTGTTTCTTCGCATCAGCATTTTCACACTTCTCTTACTCCACGTAGTGGCATACTGTTGATCCTCCTCTGATTTTCGCCCCTTGTGTTCTCCTCGTTTTTGTATTTTGCTTTTTTTTTCTTGCTCCTCGTATTCTTCTCCCCTGTTTCTTCGCCTCGCGTTTTTCACACTTCTCTTACTCCACGTAGTGGCATACTGTTGATCCTCCTCTGATTTTCGCCCCTTGTGTTCTCCTCGTTTTTGTATTTTGCTTTTTTTTTCTTGCTCCTCGTATTCTTCTCCCCTGTTTCTTCGCCTCGGGTTTTTCACACTTCTCTTACTCCACGTAGTGGCATACTGTTGATCCTCCTCTGATTTTAGCCCCTTGTGTTCTCCTCGTTTTTGTATTTTGCTTTTTTTTTCTTGCTCCTCGTATTCTTCTCCCCTGTTTCTTCGCCTCGGGTTTTTCACACTTCTCTTACTCCACGTAGTGGCATACTGTTGATCCTCCTCTGATTTTCGCCCCTTGTGTTCTCCTCGTTTTTGTATTTTGCTTTTTTTTTCTTGCTCCTCGTATTCTTCTCCCCTGTTTCTTCGCCTCGGGTTTTTCACACTTCTCTTACTCCACGTAGTGGCATACTGTTGATCCTCCTCTGATTTTCGCCCCTTGTGTTCTCCTCGTTTTTGTATTTTGCTTTTTTTTTCTTGCTCCTCGTATTCTTCTCCCCTGTTTCTTCGCCTCGGGTTTTTCACACTTCTCTTACTCCACGTAGTGGCATACTGTTGATCCTCCTCTGATTTTCGCCCCTTGTGTTCTCCTCGTTTTTGTATTTTGCTTTTTTTTTCTTGCTCCTCGTATTCTTCTCCCCTGTTTCTTCGCCTCGGGTTTTTCACACTTCTCTTACTCCACGTAGTGGCATACTGTGGATCCTCCTCTGATTTTCGCCCCTTGTGTTCTCCTCGTTTTTGTATTTTGCTTTTTTTTTCTTGCTCCTCGTATTCTTCTCCCCTGTTTCTTCGCCTCGGGGTTTTCACACTTCTCTTACTCCACGTAGTGCCACACTTTTGATCCTCCTCTGATTTTCGCCCCTTGTGTTCTCCTCGTTTTTGTATTTTGCTTTTTTTTTTCTTGCTCCTCGTATTCTTCTCCCCTGTTTCTTCGCATCAGCATTTTCACACTTCTCTTACTCCATGTAGTGGCATACTGTTGATCCTCCTCTGATTTTCGCCCCTTGTGTTCTCCTCGTTTTTGTATTTTGCTTTTTTTTTCTTGCTCCTCGTATTCTTCTCCCCTGTTTCTTCGCATCAGCATTTTCACACTTCTCTTACTCCACGTAGTGGCATACTGTTGATCCTCCTCTGATTTTCGCCCCTTGTGTTCTCCTCGTTTTTGTATTTTGCTTTTTTTTTCTTGCTCCTTGTATTCTTCTCCCCTGTTTCTTCGCCTCAGGTTTTTCACACTTCTCTTACTCCACGTAGTGGCATACTGTTGATCCTCCTCTGATTTTCGCCCCTTGTGTTCTCCTCGTTTTTGTATTTTGCTTTTTTTTTCTTGCTCCTCGTATTCTTCTCCCCTGTTTCTTCGCCTCGGGTTTTTCACACTTCTCTTACTCCACGTAGTGGCATACTGTTGATCCTCCTCTGATTTTCGCCCCTTGTGTTCTCCTCGTTTTTGTATTTTGCTTTTTTTTTCTTGCTCCTCGTATTCTTCTCCCCTGTTTCTTCGCCTCGGGTTTTTCACACTTCTCTTACTCCACGTAGTGGCATACTGTTGATCCTCCTCTGATTTTCGCCCCTTGTGTTCTCCTCGTTTTTTTATTTTGCTTTTTTTTTCTTGCTCCTCGTATTCTTCTCCCCTGTTTCTTCGCCTCGGGTTTTTCACACTTCTCTTACTCCACGTAGTGGCATACTGTTGATCCTCCTCTGATTTTCGCCCCTTGTGTTCTCCTCGTTTTTGTATTTTGCTTTTCTTTTCTTGCTCCTCGTATTCTTCTCCCCTGTTTCTTCGCCTCGGGTTTTTCACACTTCTCTTACTCCACGTAGTGGCATACTGTTGATCCTCCTCTGATTTTCGCCCCTTGTGTTCTCTTCGTTTTTGTATTTTGCTTTTTTTTTCTTGCTCCTCGTATTCTTCTCCCCTGTTTCTTCGCCTCGGGTTTTTCACACTTCTCTTACTCCACGTAGTGGCATACTGTTGATCCTCCTCTGATTTTCGCCCCTTGTGTTCTCCTCGTTTTTGTATTTTGCTTTTTTTTTCTTGCTCCTCGTATTCTTCTCCCCTGTTTCTTCGCCTCGGGTTTTTCACACTTCTCTTACTCCACGTAGTGGCATACTGTTGATCCTCCTCTGATTTTCGCCCCTTGTGTTCTCCTCGTTTTTGTATTTTGCTTTTTTTTTCTTGCTCCTCGTATTCTTCTCCCCTGTTTCTTCCCCTCGGGTTTTTCACACTTCTGTTACTCCACGTAGTGGCATACTGTTGATCCTCCTCTGATTTTCGCCCCTTGTGTTCTCCTCGTTTTTGTATTTTGCTTTTTTTTTCTTGCTCCTCGTATTCTTCTCCCCTGTTTCTTCGCCTCGGGTTTTTCACACTTCTCTTACTCCACATAGTGGCATACTGTTGATCCTCCTCTGATTTTCGCCCCTTGTGTTCTCCTCGTTTTTGTATTTTGCTTTTTTTTTCTTGCTCCTCGTATTCTTCTCCCCTGTTTCTTCGCCTCGGGTTTTTCACACTTCTCTTACTCCACGTAGTGGCATACTGTTGATCCTCCTCTGATTTTCGCCCCTTGTGTTCTCCTCATTTTTGTATTTTGCTTTTTTTTTCTTGCTCCTCGTATTCTTCTCCCCTGTTTCTTCGCATCAGCATTTTCACACTTCTCTTACTCCACGTAGTGGCATACTGTTGATCCTCCTCTGATTTTCGCCCCTTGTGTTCTCCTCGTTTTTGTATTTTGCTTTTTTTTTCTTGCTCCTCGTATTCTTCTCCCCTGTTTCTTCGCCTCGCGTTTTTCACACTTCTCTTACTCCACGTAATGGCATACTGTTGATCCTCCTCTGATTTTCGCCCCTTGTGTTCTCCTCGTTTTTGTATTTTGCTTTTTTTTTCTTGCTCCTCGTATTCTTCTCCCCTGTTTCTTCGCCTCGGGTTTTTCACACTTCTCTTACTCCACGTAGTGGCATACTGTTGATCCTCCTCTGATTTCAGCCCCTTGTGTTCTCCTCGTTTTTGTATTTTGCTTTTTTTTTCTTGCTCCTCGTATTCTTCTCCCCTGTTTCTTCGCCTCGGGTTTTTCACACTTCTCTTACTCCACGTAGTGGCATACTGTTGATCCTCCTCTGATTTTCGCCCCTTGTGTTCTCCTCGTTTTTGTATTTTGCTTTTTTTTTCTTGCTCCTCGTATTCTTCTCCCCTGTTTCTTCGCCTCGGGTTTTTCACACTTCTCTTACTCCACGTAGTGGCATACTGTTGATCCTCCTCTGATTTTCGCCCCTTGTGTTCTCCTCGTTTTTGTATTTTGCTTTTTTTTTCTTGCTCCTCGTATTCTTCTCCCCTGTTTCTTCGCCTCGGGTTTTTCACACTTCTCTTACTCCACGTAGTGGCATACTGTTGATCCTCCTCTGATTTTCGCCCCTTGTGTTCTCCTCGTTTTTGTATTTTGCTTTTTTTTTCTTGCTCCTCGTATTCTTCTCCCCTGTTTCTTCGCCTCGGGTTTTTCACACTTCTCTTACTCCACGTAGTGGCATACTGTGGATCCTCCTCTGATTTTCGCCCCTTGTGTTCTCCTCGTTTTTGTATTTTGCTTTTTTTTTCTTGCTCCTCGTATTCTTCTCCCCTGTTTCTTCGCCTCGGGTTTTTCACACTTCTCTTACTCCACGTAGTGGCATACTGTGGATCCTCCTCTGATTTTCGCCCCTTGTGTTCTCCTCGTTTTTGTATTTTGCTTTTTTTTTCTTGCTCCTCGTATTCTTCTCCCCTGTTTCTTCGCCTCGGGGTTTTCACACTTCTCTTACTCCACGTAGTGCCATACTTTTGATCCTCCTCTGATTTTCGCCCCTTGTGTTCTCCTCGTTTTTGTATTTTGCTTTTTTTTTTCTTGCTCCTCGTATTCTTCTCCCCTGTTTCTTCGCATCAGCATTTTCACACTTCTCTTACTCCACGTAGTGGCATACTGTTGATCCTCCTCTGATTTTCGCCCCTTGTGTTCTCCTCGTTTTTGTATTTTGCTTTTTTTTTCTTGCTCCTCGTATTCTTCTCCCCTGTTTCTTCGCATCAGCATTTTCACACTTCTCTTACTCCACGTAGTGGCATACTGTTGATCCTCCTCTGATTTTCGCCCCTTGTGTTCTCCTCGTTTTTGTTTTTTGCTTTTTTTTTCTTGCTCCTTGTATTCTTCTCCCCTGTTTCTTCGCCTCGGGTTTTTCACACTTCTCTTACTCCACGTAGTGGCATACTGTTGATCCTCCTCTGATTTTCGCCCCTTGTGTTCTCCTCGTTTTTGTATTTTGCTTTTTTTTTCTTGCTCCTCGTATTCTTCTCCCCTGTTTCTTCGCCTCGGGTTTTTCACACTTCTCTTACTCCACGTAGTGGCATACTGTTGATCCTCCTCTGATTTTCGCCCCTTGTGTTCTCCTCGTTTTTGTATTTTGCTTTTTTTTTCTTGCTCCTCGTATTCTTCTCCCCTGTTTCTTCGCCTCGGGTTTTTCACACTTCTCTTACTCCACGTAGTGGCATACTGTTGATCCTCCTCTGATTTTCGCCCCTTGTGTTCTCCTCGTTTTTGTATTTTGCTTTTTTTTTCTTGCTCCTCGTATTCTTCTCCCCTGTTTCTTCGCCTCGGGTTTTTCACACTTCTCTTACTCCACGTAGTGGCATACTGTTGATCCTCCTCTGATTTTCGCCCCTTGTGTTCTCCTCGTTTTTGTATTTTGCTTTTCTTTTCTTGCTCCTCGTATTCTTCTCCCCTGTTTCTTCGCCTCGGGTTTTTCACACTTCTCTTACTCCACGTAGTGGCATACTGTTGATCCTCCTCTGATTTTCGCCCCTTGTGTTCTCTTCGTTTTTGTATTTTGCTTTTTTTTTCTTGCTCCTCGTATTCTTCTCCCCTGTTTCTTCGCCTCGGGTTTTTCACACTTCTCTTACTCCACGTAGTGGCATACTGTTGATCCTCCTCTGATTTTCGCCCCTTGTGTTCTCCTCGTTTTTGTATTTTGCTTTTTTTTTCTTGCTCCTCGTATTCTTCTCCCCTGTTTCTTCGCCTCGGGTTTTTCACACTTCTCTTACTCCACGTAGTGCCACACTTTTGATCCTCCTCTGATTTTCGCCGCTTGTGTTCTCCTCGTTTTTGTATTTTGCTGTTTTTTTCTTGCTCCTCGTATTCTTCTCCCCTGTTTCTTCGCCTCGGGTTTTTCACACTTCTCTTACTCCACGTATTGCCACACTTTTCATCCTCCTCTGATTTTCGCCCCTTGTGTTCTCCTCGTTTTTGTATTTTGCTTTTTTTTTCTTGCTCCTCGTATTCTTCTCCCCTGTTTCTTCGCCTCGGGTTTTTCACACTTCTCTTACTCCACGTAGTGCCACACTTTTGATCCTCCTCTGATTTTCGCCCCTTGTGTTCTCCTCGTTTTTGTATTTTGCTTTTTTTTTCTTGCTCCTCGTATTCTTCTCCCCTGTTTCTTCGCCTCGGGTTTTTCACACTTCTCTTACTCCACGTAGTGGCATACTGTGGATTCTCCTCTGATTTTCGCCCCTTGTGTTCTCCTCGTTTTTGTATTTTGCTTTTTTTTTCTTGCTCCTCGTATTCTTCTCCCCTGTTTCTTCGCCTCGGGTTTTTCACACTTCTCTTACTCCACGTAGTGGCATACTGTGGATTCTCCTCTGATTTTCGCCCCTTGTGTTCTCCTCGTTTTTGTATTTTGCTTTTTTTTTCTTGCTCCTCGTATTCTTCTCCCCTGTTTCTTCGCCTCGGGTTTTTCACACTTCTCTTACTCCACGTAGTGGCATACTGTGGATCCTCCTCTGATTTTCGCCCCTTGTGTTCTCCTCGTTTTTGTATTTTGCTTTTTTTTTCTTGCTCCTCGTATTCTTCTCCCCTGTTTCTTCGCCTCGGGGTTTTCACACTTCTCTTACTCCACGTAGTGCCACACTTTTGATCCTCCTCTGATTTTCGCCCCTTGTGTTCTCCTCGTTTTTGTATTTTGCTTTTTTTTTTCTTGCTCCTCGTATTCTTCTCCCCTGTTTCTTCGCATCAGCATTTTCACACTTCTCTTACTCCACGTAGTGGCATACTGTTGATCCTCCTCTGATTTTCGCCCCTTGTGTTCTCCTCGTTTTTGTATTTTGCTTTTTTTTTCTTGCTCCTCGTATTCTTCTCCCCTGTTTCTTCGCATCAGCATTTTCACACTTCTCTTACTCCACGTAGTGGCATACTGTTGATCCTCCTCTGATTTTCGCCCCTTGTGTTCTCCTCGTTTTTGTATTTTGCTTTTTTTTTCTTGCTCCTCGTATTCTTCTCCCCTGTTTCTTCGCCTCAGCTTTTTCCCACTTCTCTTACTCCACGTAGTGGCATACTGTTGATCCTCCTCTGATTTTCGCCCCTTGTGTTCTCCTCGTTTTTGTATTTTGCTTTTTTTTTCTTGCTCCTCGTATTCTTCTCCCCTGTTTCTTCGCCTCGGTTTTTTCACACTTCTCTTACTCCACGTAGTGGCATACTGTTGATCCTCCTCTGATTTTCGCCCCTTGTGTTCTCCTCGTTTTTGTATTTTGCTTTTTTTTTCTTGCTCCTCGTATTCTTCTCCCCTGTTTCTTCGCCTCGGGTTTTTCACACTTCTCTTACTCCACGTAGTGGCATACTGTTGATCCTCCTCTGATTTTCGCCCCTTGTGTTCTCCTCGTTTTTGTATTTTGCTTTTTTTTTCTTGCTCCTCGTATTCTTCTCCCCTGTTTCTTCGCCTCGGGTTTTTCACACTTCTCTTACTCCACGTAGTGGCATACTGTTGATCCTCCTCTGATTTTCGCCCCTTGTGTTCTCCTCGTTTTTGTATTTTGCTTTTTTTTTCTTGCTCCTCGTATTCTTCTCCCCTGTTTCTTCGCCTCGGGTTTTTCACACTTCTCTTACTCCACGTAGTGGCATACTGTTGATCCTCCTCTGATTTTCGCCCCTTGTGTTCTCCTCGTTTTTGTATTTTGCTTTTTTTTTCTTGCTCCTCGTATTCTTCTCCCCTGTTTCTTCGCCTCGCGTTTTTCACACTTCTCTTACTCCACGTAATGGCATACTGTTGATCCTCCTCTGATTTTCGCCCCTTGTGTTCTCCTCGTTTTTGTATTTTGCTTTTTTTTTCTTGCTCCTCGTATTCTTCTCCCCTGTTTCTTCGCCTCGGGTTTTTCACACTTCTCTTACTCCACGTAGTGGCATACTGTTGATCCTCCTCTGATTTTAGCCCCTTGTGTTCTCCTCGTTTTTGTATTTTGCTTTTTTTTTCTTGCTCCTCGTATTCTTCTCCCCTGTTTCTTCGCCTCGGGTTTTTCACACTTCTCTTACTCCACGTAGTGGCATACTGTTGATCCTCCTCTGATTTTCGCCCCTTGTGTTCTCCTCGTTTTTGTATTTTGCTTTTTTTTTCTTGCTCCTCGTATTCTTCTCCCCTGTTTCTTCGCCTCGGGTTTTTCACACTTCTCTTACTCCACGTAGTGGCATACTGTTGATCCTCCTCTGATTTTCGCCCCTTGTGTTCTCCTCGTTTTTGTATTTTGCTTTTTTTTTCTTGCTCCTCGTATTCTTCTCCCCTGTTTCTTCGCCTCGGGTTTTTCACACTTCTCTTACTCCACGTAGTGGCATACTGTTGATCCTCCTCTGATTTTCGCCCCTTGTGTTCTCCTCGTTTTTGTATTTTGCTTTTTTTTTCTTGCTCCTCGTATTCTTCTCCCCTGTTTCTTCGCCTCGGGTTTTTCACACTTCTCTTACTCCACGTAGTGGCATACTGTGGATCCTCCTCTGATTTTCGCCCCTTGTGTTCTCCTCGTTTTTGTATTTTGCTTTTTTTTTCTTGCTCCTCGTATTCTTCTCCCCTGTTTCTTCGCCTCGGGTTTTTCACACTTCTCTTACTCCACGTAGTGGCATACTGTGGATCCTCCTCTGATTTTCGCCCCTTGTGTTCTCCTCGTTTTTGTATTTTGCTTTTTTTTTCTTGCTCCTCGTATTCTTCTCCCCTGTTTCTTCGCCTCGGGGTTTTCACACTTCTCTTACTCCACGTAGTGCCACACTTTTGATCCTCCTCTGATTTTCGCCCCTTGTGTTCTCCTCGTTTTTGTATTTTGCTTTTTTTTTTCTTGCTCCTCGTATTCTTCTCCCCTGTTTCTTCGCATCAGCATTTTCACACTTCTCTTACTCCACGTAGTGGCATACTGTTGATCCTCCTCTGATTTTCGCCCCTTGTGTTCTCCTCGTTTTTGTATTTTGCTTTTTTTTTCTTGCTCCTCGTATTCTTCTCCCCTGTTTCTTCGCATCAGCATTTTCACACTTCTCTTACTCCACGTAGTGGCATACTGTTGATCCTCCTCTGATTTTCGCCCCTTGTGTTCTCCTCGTTTTTGTATTTTGCTTTTTTTTTCTTGCTCCTTGTATTCTTCTCCCCTGTTTCTTCGCCTCGGGTTTTTCACACTTCTCTTACTCCACGTAGTGGCATACTGTTGATCCTCCTCTGATTTTCGCCCCTTGTGTTCTCCTCGTTTTTGTATTTTGCTTTTTTTTTCTTGCTCCTCGTATTCTTCTCCCCTGTTTCTTCGCCTCGGGTTTTTCACACTTCTCTTACTCCACGTAGTGGCATACTGTTGATCCTCCTCTGATTTTCGCCCCTTGTGTTCTCCTCGTTTTTGTATTTTGCTTTTTTTTTCTTGCTCCTCGTATTCTTCTCCCCTGTTTCTTCGCCTCGGGTTTTTCACACTTCTCTTACTCCACGTAGTGGCATACTGTTGATCCTCCTCTGATTTTCGCCCCTTGTGTTCTCCTCGTTTTTGTATTTTGCTTTTTTTTTCTTGCTCCTCGTATTCTTCTCCCCTGTTTCTTCGCCTCGGGTTTTTCACACTTCTCTTACTCCACGTAGTGGCATACTGTTGATCCTCCTCTGATTTTCGCCCCTTGTGTTCTCCTCGTTTTTGTATTTTGCTTTTCTTTTCTTGCTCCTCGTATTCTTCTCCCCTGTTTCTTCGCCTCGGGTTTTTCACACTTCTCTTACTCCACGTAGTGGCATACTGTTGATCCTCCTCTGATTTTCGCCCCTTGTGTTCTCTTCGTTTTTGTATTTTGCTTTTTTTTTCTTGCTCCTCGTATTCTTCTCCCCTGTTTCTTCGCCTCGGGTTTTTCACACTTCTCTTACTCCACGTAGTGGCATACTGTTGATCCTCCTCTGATTTTCGCCCCTTGTGTTCTCCTCGTTTTTGTATTTTGCTTTTTTTTTCTTGCTCCTCGTATTCTTCTCCCCTGTTTCTTCGCCTCGGGTTTTTCACACTTCTCTTACTCCACGTAGTGCCACACTTTTGATCCTCCTCTGATTTTCGCCGCTTGTGTTCTCCTCGTTTTTGTATTTTGCTGTTTTTTTCTTGCTCCTCGTATTCTTCTCCCCTGTTTCTTCGCCTCGGGTTTTTCACACTTCTCTTACTCCACGTATTGCCACACTTTTCATCCTCCTCTGATTTTCGCCCCTTGTGTTCTCCTCGTTTTTGTATTTTGCTTTTTTTTTCTTGCTCCTCGTATTCTTCTCCCCTGTTTCTTCGCCTCGGGTTTTTCACACTTCTCTTACTCCACGTAGTGCCACACTTTTGATCCTCCTCTGATTTTCGCCCCTTGTGTTCTCCTCGTTTTTGTATTTTGCTTTTTTTTTCTTGCTCCTCGTATTCTTCTCCCCTGTTTCTTCGCCTCGGGTTTTTCACACTTCTCTTACTCCACGTAGTGGCATACTGTGGATTCTCCTCTGATTTTCGCCCCTTGTGTTCTCCTCGTTTTTGTATTTTGCTTTTTTTTTCTTGCTCCTCGTATTCTTCTCCCCTGTTTCTTCGCCTCGGGTTTTTCACACTTCTCTTACTCCACGTAGTGGCATACTGTGGATTCTCCTCTGATTTTCGCCCCTTGTGTTCTCCTCGTTTTTGTATTTTGCTTTTTTTTTCTTGCTCCTCGTATTCTTCTCCCCTGTTTCTTCGCCTCGGGTTTTTCACACTTCTCTTACTCCACGTAGTGGCATACTGTGGATCCTCCTCTGATTTTCGCCCCTTGTGTTCTCCTCGTTTTTGTATTTTGCTTTTTTTTTCTTGCTCCTCGTATTCTTCTCCCCTGTTTCTTCGCCTCGGGGTTTTCACACTTCTCTTACTCCACGTAGTGCCACACTTTTGATCCTCCTCTGATTTTCGCCCCTTGTGTTCTCCTCGTTTTTGTATTTTGCTTTTTTTTTTCTTGCTCCTCGTATTCTTCTCCCCTGTTTCTTCGCATCAGCATTTTCACACTTCTCTTACTCCACGTAGTGGCATACTGTTGATCCTCCTCTGATTTTCGCCCCTTGTGTTCTCCTCGTTTTTGTATTTTGCTTTTTTTTTCTTGCTCCTCGTATTCTTCTCCCCTGTTTCTTCGCATCAGCATTTTCACACTTCTCTTACTCCACGTAGTGGCATACTGTTGATCCTCCTCTGATTTTCGCCCCTTGTGTTCTCCTCGTTTTTGTATTTTGCTTTTTTTTTCTTGCTCCTCGTATTCTTCTCCCCTGTTTCTTCGCCTCAGGTTTTTCACACTTCTCTTACTCCACGTAGTGGCATACTGTTGATCCTCCTCTGATTTTCGCCCCTTGTGTTCTCCTCGTTTTTGTATTTTGCTTTTTTTTTCTTGCTCCTCGTATTCTTCTCCCCTGTTTCTTCGCCTCGGTTTTTTCACACTTCTCTTACTCCACGTAGTGGCATACTGTTGATCCTCCTCTGATTTTCGCCCCTTGTGTTCTCCTCGTTTTTGTATTTTGCTTTTTTTTTCTTGCTCCTCGTATTCTTCTCCCCTGTTTCTTCGCCTCGGGTTTTTCACACTTCTCTTACTCCACGTAGTGGCATACTGTTGATCCTCCTCTGATTTTCGCCCCTTGTGTTCTCCTCGTTTTTGTATTTTGCTTTTTTTTTCTTGCTCCTCGTATTCTTCTCCCCTGTTTCTTCGCCTCGGGTTTTTCACACTTCTCTTACTCCACGTAGTGGCATACTGTTGATCCTCCTCTGATTTTCGCCCCTTGTGTTCTCCTCGTTTTTGTATTTTGCTTTTTTTTTCTTGCTCCTCGTATTCTTCTCCCCTGTTTCTTCGCCTCGGGTTTTTCACACTTCTCTTACTCCACGTAGTGGCATACTGTTGATCCTCCTCTGATTTTCGCCCCTTGTGTTCTCCTCGTTTTTGTATTTTGCTTTTTTTTTCTTGCTCCTCGTATTCTTCTCCCCTGTTTCTTCGCCTCGGGTTTTTTACACTTCTCTTACTCCACGTAGTGGCATACTGTTGATCCTCCTCTGATTTTCGCCCCTTGTGTTCTCCTCGTTTTTGTATTTTGCTTTTTTTTTCTTGCTCCTCGTATTCTTCTCCCCTGTTTCTTCGCCTCGGGTTTTTCACACTTCTCTTACTCCACGTAGTGGCATACTGTTGATCCTCCTCTGATTTTCGCCCCTTGTGTTCTCCTCGTTTTTGTATTTTGCTTTTTTTTTCTTGCTCCTCGTATTCTTCTCCCCTGTTTCTTCCCCTCGGGTTTTTCACACTTCTCTTACTCCACGTAGTGGCATACTGTTGATCCTCCTCTGATTTTCGCCCCTTGTGTTCTCCTCGTTTTTGTATTTTGCTTTTTTTTTCTTGCTCCTCGTATTCTTCTCCCCTGTTTCTTCGCCTCGGGTTTTTCACACTTCTCTTACTCCACGTAGTGGCATACTGTTGATCCTCCTCTGATTTTCGCCCCTTGTGTTCTCCTCGTTTTTGTATTTTGCTTTTTTTTTCTTGCTCCTCGTATTCTTCTCCCCTGTTTCTTCGCCTCGGGTTTTTCACACTTCTGTTACTCCACGTAGTGGCATACTGTTGATCCTCCTCTGATTTTCGCCCCTTGTGTTCTCCTCGTTTTTGTATTTTGCTTTTTTTTTCTTGCTCCTCGTATTCTTCTCCCCTGTTTCTTCGCCTCGGGTTTTTCACACTTCTCTTACTCCACGTAGTGGCATACTGTTGATCCTCCTCTGATTTTCGCGCCTTGTGTTCTCCTCGTTTTTGTATTTTGCTTTTTTTTTCTTGCTCCTCGTATTCTTCTCCCCTGTTTCTTCGCCTCGGGTTTTTCACACTTCTCTTACTCCACGTAGTGGCATACTGTTGATCCTCCTCTGATTTTCCCCCCTTGTGTTCTCCTCGTTTTTGTATTTTGCTTTTTTTTTCTTGCTCCTCGTATTCTTCTCCCCTGTTTCTTCGCCTCGGGTTTTTCACACTTCTCTTACTCCACGTAGTGGCATACTGTTGATCCTCCTCTGATTTTCGCCCCTTGTGTTCTCCTCGTTTTTGTATTTTGCTTTTTTTTTCTTGCTCCTCGTATTCTTCTCCCCTGTTTCTTCGCCTCGGGTTTTTCACACTTCTCTTACTCCACGTAGTGGCATACTGTTGATCCTCCTCTGATTTTCGCCCCTTGTGTTCTCCTCGTTTTTGTATTTTGCTTTTTTTTTCTTGCTCCTCGTATTCTTCTCCCCTGTTTCTTCGCCTCGGGTTTTTCACACTTCTCTTACTCCACGTAGTGGCATACTGTTGATCCTCCTCTGATTTTCGCCCCTTGTGTTCTCCTCGTTTTTGTATTTTGCTTTTTTTTTCTTGCTCCTCGTATTCTTCTCCCCTGTTTCTTCGCCTCGCGTTTTTCACACTTCTCTTACTCCACGTAGTGGCATACTGTTGATCCTCCTCTGATTTTCGCCCCTTGTGTTCTCCTCGTTTTTGTATTTTGCTTTTTTTTTCTTGCTCCTCGTATTCTTCTCCCCTGTTTCTTCGCCTCGGGTTTTTCACACTTCTCTTACTCCACGTAGTGGCATACTGTTGATCCTCCTCTGATTTTCGCCCCTTGTGTTTTCCTCGTTTTTGTATTTTGCTTTTTTTTTCTTGCTCCTTGTATTCTTCTCCCCTGTTTCTTCGCCTCGGGTTTTTCACACTTCTCTTACTCCACGTAGTGGCATACTGTTGATCCTCCTCTGATTTTCGCCCCTTGTGTTCTCCTCATATTTGTATTTTGCTTTTTTTTTCTTGCTCCTCGTATTCTTCTCCCCTGTTTCTTCGCATCAGCATTTTCACACTTCTCTTACTCCACGTAGTGGCATACTGTTGATCCTCCTCTGATTTTCGCCCCTTGTGTTCTCCTCGTTTTTGTATTTTGCTTTTTTTTTCTTGCTCCTCGTATTCTTCTCCCCTGTTTCTTCGCCTCGCGTTTTTCACACTTCTCTTACTCCACGTAATGGCATACTGTTGATCCTCCTCTGATTTTCGCCCCTTGTGTTCTCCTCGTTTTTGTATTTTGCTTTTTTTTTCTTGCTCCTCGTATTCTTCTCCCCTGTTTCTTCGCCTCGGGTTTTTCACACTTCTCTTACTCCACGTAGTGGCATACTGTTGATCCTCCTCTGATTTTAGCCCCTTGTGTTCTCCTCGTTTTTGTATTTTGCTTTTTTTTTCTTGCTCCTCGTATTCTTCTCCCCTGTTTCTTCGCCTCGGGTTTTTCACACTTCTCTTACTCCACGTAGTGGCATACTGTTGATCCTCCTCTGATTTTCGCCCCTTGTGTTCTCCTCGTTTTTGTATTTTGCTTTTTTTTTCTTGCTCCTCGTATTCTTCTCCCCTGTTTCTTCGCCTCGGGTTTTTCACACTTCTCTTACTCCACGTAGTGGCATACTGTTGATCCTCCTCTGATTTTCGCCCCTTGTGTTCTCCTCGTTTTTGTATTTTGCTTTTTTTTTCTTGCTCCTCGTATTCTTCTCCCCTGTTTCTTCGCCTCGGGTTTTTCACACTTCTCTTACTCCACGTAGTGGCATACTGTTGATCCTCCTCTGATTTTCGCCCCTTGTGTTCTCCTCGTTTTTGTATTTTGCTTTTTTTTTCTTGCTCCTCGTATTCTTCTCCCCTGTTTCTTCGCCTCGGGTTTTTCACACTTCTCTTACTCCACGTAGTGGCATACTGTTGATCCTCCTCTGATTTTCGCCCCTTGTGTTCTCCTCGTTTTTGTATTTTGCTTTTTTTTTCTTGCTCCTCGTATTCTTCTCCCCTGTTTCTTCGCCTCGGGTTTTTCACACTTCTCTTACTCCACGTAGTGGCATACTGTTGATCCTCCTCTGATTTTCGCCCCTTGTGTTCTCCTCGTTTTTGTATTTTGCTTTTCTTTTCTTGTTCCTCGTATTCTTCTCCCCTGTTTCTTCGCCTCGGGTTTTTCACACTTCTCTTACTCCACGTAGTGGCATACTGTTGATCCTCCTCTGATTTTCGCCCCTTGTGTTCTCTTCGTTTTTGTATTTTGCTTTTTTTTTCTTGCTCCTCGTATTCTTCTCCCCTGTTTCCTCGCCTCGGGTTTTTCACACTTCTCTTACTCCACGTAGTGGCATACTGTTGATCCTCCTCTGATTTTCGCCCCTTGTGTTCTCCTCGTTTTTGTATTTTGCTTTTTTTTTCTTGCTCCTCGTATTCTTCTCCCCTGTTTCTTCGCCTCGGGTTTTTCACACTTCTCTTACTCCACGTAGTGGCATACTGTTGATCCTCCTCTGATTTTCGCCCCTTGTGTTCTCCTCGTTTTTGTATTTTGCTTTTTTTTTCTTGCTCCTCGTATTCTTCTCCCCTGTTTCTTCCCCTCGGGTTTTTCACACTTCTGTTACTCCACGTAGTGGCATACTGTTGATCCTCCTCTGATTTTCGCCCCTTGTGTTCTCCTCGTTTTTGTATTTTGCTTTTTTTTTCTTGCTCCTCGTATTCTTCTCCCCTGTTTCTTCGCCTCGGGTTTTTCACACTTCTCTTACTCCACGTAGTGGCATACTGTTGATCCTCCTCTGATTTTCGCCCCTTGTGTTCTCCTCGTTTTTGTATTTTGCTTTTTTTTTCTTGCTCCTCGTATTCTTCTCCCCTGTTTCTTCGCCTCGGGTTTTTCACACTTCTCTTACTCCACGTAGTGGCATACTGTTGATCCTCCTCTGATTTTCGCCCCTTGTGTTCTCCTCGTTTTTGTATTTTGCTTTTTTTTTCTTGCTCCTCGTATTCTTCTCCCCTGTTTCTTCGCCTCGGGTTTTTCACACTTCTCTTACTCCACGTAGTGGCATACTGTTAATCCTCCTCTGATTTTCGCCCCTTGTGTTCTCCTCGTTTTTGTATTTTGCTTTTTTTTTCTTGCTCCTCGTATTCTTCTCCCCTGTTTCTTCGCCTCGGGTTTTTCACACTTCTCTTACTCCACGTAGTGGCATACTGTTGATCCTCCTCTGATTTTCGCCCCTTGTGTTCTCCTCGTTTTTGTATTTTGCTTTTTTTTTCTTGCTCCTCGTATTCTTCTCCCCTGTTTCTTCGCCTCGGGTTTTTCACACTTCTCTTACTCCACGTAGTGGCATACTGTTGATCCTCCTCTGATTTTCGCCCCTTGTGTTCTCCTCGTTTTTGTATTTTGCTTTTTTTTTCTTGCTCCTCGTATTCTTCTCCCCTGTTTCTTCGCCTCGCGTTTTTCACACTTCTCTTACTCCACGTAGTGGCATACTGTTGATCCTCCTCTGATTTTCGCCCCTTGTGTTCTCCTCGTTTTTGTATTTTGCTTTTTTTTTCTTGCTCCTCGTATTCTTCTCCCCTGTTTCTTCGCCTCGGGTTTTTCACACTTCTCTTACTCCACGTAGTGGCATACTGTTGATCCTCCTCTGATTTTCGCCCCTTGTGTTTTCCTCGTTTTTGTATTTTGCTTTTTTTTTCTTGCTCCTTGTATTCTTCTCCCCTGTTTCTTCGCCTCGGGTTTTTCACACTTCTCTTACTCCACGTAGTGGCATACTGTTGATCCTCCTCTGATTTTCGCCCCTTGTGTTCTCCTCATATTTGTATTTTGCTTTTTTTTTCTTGCTCCTCGTATTCTTCTCCCCTGTTTCTTCGCATCAGCATTTTCACACTTCTCTTACTCCACGTAGTGGCATACTGTTGATCCTCCTCTGATTTTCGCCCCTTGTGTTCTCCTCGTTTTTGTATTTTGCTTTTTTTTTCTTGCTCCTCGTATTCTTCTCCCCTGTTTCTTCGCCTCGCGTTTTTCACACTTCTCTTACTCCACGTAATGGCATACTGTTGATCCTCCTCTGATTTTCGCCCCTTGTGTTCTCCTCGTTTTTGTATTTTGCTTTTTTTTTCTTGCTCCTCGTATTCTTCTCCCCTGTTTCTTCGCCTCGGGTTTTTCACACTTCTCTTACTCCACGTAGTGGCATACTGTTGATCCTCCTCTGATTTTCGCCCCTTGTGTTCTCCTCGTTTTTGTATTTTGCTTTTTTTTTCTTGCTCCTCGTATTCTTCTCCCCTGTTTCTTCCCCTCGGGTTTTTCACACTTCTGTTACTCCACGTAGTGGCATACTGTTGATCCTCCTCTGATTTTCGCCCCTTGTGTTCTCCTCGTTTTTGTATTTTGCTTTTTTTTTCTTGCTCCTCGTATTCTTCTCCCCTGTTTCTTCGCCTCGGGTTTTTCACACTTCTCTTACTCCACGTAGTGGCATACTGTTGATCCTCCTCTGATTTTCGCCCCTTGTGTTCTCCTCGTTTTTGTATTTTGCTTTTTTTTTCTTGCTCCTCGTATTCTTCTCCCCTGTTTCTTCGCCTCGGGTTTTTCACACTTCTCTTACTCCACGTAGTGGCATACTGTTGATCCTCCTCTGATTTTCGCCCCTTGTGTTCTCCTCGTTTTTGTATTTTGCTTTTTTTTTCTTGCTCCTCGTATTCTTCTCCCCTGTTTCTTCGCCTCGGGTTTTTCACACTTCTCTTACTCCACGTAGTGGCATACTGTTAATCCTCCTCTGATTTTCGCCCCTTGTGTTCTCCTCGTTTTTGTATTTTGCTTTTTTTTTCTTGCTCCTCGTATTCTTCTCCCCTGTTTCTTCGCCTCGGGTTTTTCACACTTCTCTTACTCCACGTAGTGGCATACTGTTGATCCTCCTCTGATTTTCGCCCCTTGTGTTCTCCTCGTTTTTGTATTTTGCTTTTTTTTTCTTGCTCCTCGTATTCTTCTCCCCTGTTTCTTCGCCTCGGGTTTTTCACACTTCTCTTACTCCACGTAGTGGCATACTGTTGATCCTCCTCTGATTTTCGCCCCTTGTGTTCTCCTCGTTTTTGTATTTTGCTTTTTTTTTCTTGCTCCTCGTATTCTTCTCCCCTGTTTCTTCGCCTCGCGTTTTTCACACTTCTCTTACTCCACGTAGTGGCATACTGTTGATCCTCCTCTGATTTTCGCCCCTTGTGTTCTCCTCGTTTTTGTATTTTGCTTTTTTTTTCTTGCTCCTCGTATTCTTCTCCCCTGTTTCTTCGCCTCGGGTTTTTCACACTTCTCTTACTCCACGTAGTGGCATACTGTTGATCCTCCTCTGATTTTCGCCCCTTGTGTTTTCCTCGTTTTTGTATTTTGCTTTTTTTTTCTTGCTCCTTGTATTCTTCTCCCCTGTTTCTTCGCCTCGGGTTTTTCACACTTCTCTTACTCCACGTAGTGGCATACTGTTGATCCTCCTCTGATTTTCGCCCCTTGTGTTCTCCTCATATTTGTATTTTGCTTTTTTTTTCTTGCTCCTCGTATTCTTCTCCCCTGTTTCTTCGCATCAGCATTTTCACACTTCTCTTACTCCACGTAGTGGCATACTGTTGATCCTCCTCTGATTTTCGCCCCTTGTGTTCTCCTCGTTTTTGTATTTTGCTTTTTTTTTCTTGCTCCTCGTATTCTTCTCCCCTGTTTCTTCGCCTCGCGTTTTTCACACTTCTCTTACTCCACGTAATGGCATACTGTTGATCCTCCTCTGATTTTCGCCCCTTGTGTTCTCCTCGTTTTTGTATTTTGCTTTTTTTTTCTTGCTCCTCGTATTCTTCTCCCCTGTTTCTTCGCCTCGGGTTTTTCACACTTCTCTTACTCCACGTAGTGGCATACTGTTGATCCTCCTCTGATTTTAGCCCCTTGTGTTCTCCTCGTTTTTGTATTTTGCTTTTTTTTTCTTGCTCCTCGTATTCTTCTCCCCTGTTTCTTCGCCTCGGGTTTTTCACACTTCTCTTACTCCACGTAGTGGCATACTGTTGATCCTCCTCTGATTTTCGCCCCTTGTGTTCTCCTCGTTTTTGTATTTTGCTTTTTTTTTCTTGCTCCTCGTATTCTTCTCCCCTGTTTCTTCGCCTCGGGTTTTTCACACTTCTCTTACTCCACGTAGTGGCATACTGTTGATCCTCCTCTGATTTTCGCCCCTTGTGTTCTCCTCGTTTTTGTATTTTGCTTTTTTTTTCTTGCTCCTCGTATTCTTCTCCCCTGTTTCTTCGCCTCGGGTTTTTCACACTTCTCTTACTCCACGTAGTGGCATACTGTTGATCCTCCTCTGATTTTCGCCCCTTGTGTTCTCCTCGTTTTTGTATTTTGCTTTTTTTTTCTTGCTCCTCGTATTCTTCTCCCCTGTTTCTTCGCCTCGGGTTTTTCACACTTCTCTTACTCCACGTAGTGGCATACTGTTGATCCTCCTCTGATTTTCGCCCCTTGTGTTCTCCTCGTTTTTGTATTTTGCTTTTTTTTTCTTGCTCCTCGTATTCTTCTCCCCTGTTTCTTCGCCTCGGGTTTTTCACACTTCTCTTACTCCACGTAGTGGCATACTGTTGATCCTCCTCTGATTTTCGCCCCTTGTGTTCTCCTCGTTTTTGTATTTTGCTTTTCTTTTCTTGTTCCTCGTATTCTTCTCCCCTGTTTCTTCGCCTCGGGTTTTTCACACTTCTCTTACTCCACGTAGTGGCATACTGTTGATCCTCCTCTGATTTTCGCCCCTTGTGTTCTCTTCGTTTTTGTATTTTGCTTTTTTTTTCTTGCTCCTCGTATTCTTCTCCCCTGTTTCCTCGCCTCGGGTTTTTCACACTTCTCTTACTCCACGTAGTGGCATACTGTTGATCCTCCTCTGATTTTCGCCCCTTGTGTTCTCCTCGTTTTTGTATTTTGCTTTTTTTTTCTTGCTCCTCGTATTCTTCTCCCCTGTTTCTTCGCCTCGGGTTTTTCACACTTCTCTTACTCCACGTAGTGGCATACTGTTGATCCTCCTCTGATTTTCGCCCCTTGTGTTCTCCTCGTTTTTGTATTTTGCTTTTTTTTTCTTGCTCCTCGTATTCTTCTCCCCTGTTTCTTCCCCTCGGGTTTTTCACACTTCTGTTACTCCACGTAGTGGCATACTGTTGATCCTCCTCTGATTTTCGCCCCTTGTGTTCTCCTCGTTTTTGTATTTTGCTTTTTTTTTCTTGCTCCTCGTATTCTTCTCCCCTGTTTCTTCGCCTCGGGTTTTTCACACTTCTCTTACTCCACGTAGTGGCATACTGTTGATCCTCCTCTGATTTTCGCCCCTTGTGTTCTCCTCGTTTTTGTATTTTGCTTTTTTTTTCTTGCTCCTCGTATTCTTCTCCCCTGTTTCTTCGCCTCGGGTTTTTCACACTTCTCTTACTCCACGTAGTGGCATACTGTTGATCCTCCTCTGATTTTCGCCCCTTGTGTTCTCCTCGTTTTTGTATTTTGCTTTTTTTTTCTTGCTCCTCGTATTCTTCTCCCCTGTTTCTTCGCCTCGGGTTTTTCACACTTCTCTTACTCCACGTAGTGGCATACTGTTGATCCTCCTCTGATTTTCGCCCCTTGCGTTCTCCTCGTTTTTGTATTTTGCTTTTTTTTTCTTGCTCCTCGTATTCTTCTCCCCTGTTTCTTCGCCTCGGGTTTTTCACACTTCTCTTACTCCACGTAGTGGCATACTGTTGATCCTCCTCTGATTTTCGCCCCTTGTGTTCTCCTCGTTTTTGTATTTTGCTTTTTTTTTCTTGCTCCTCGTATTCTTCTCCCCTGTTTCTTCGCCTCGGGTTTTTCACACTTCTCTTACTCCACGTAGTGGCATACTGTTGATCCTCCTCTGATTTTCGCCCCTTGTGTTCTCCTCGTTTTTGTATTTTGCTTTTTTTTTCTTGCTCCTCGTATTCTTCTCCCCTGTTTCTTCGCCTCGGGTTTTTCACACTTCTCTTACTCCACGTAGTGGCATACTGTTGATCCTCCTCTGATTTTCGCCCCTTGTGTTCTCCTCGTTTTTGTATTTTGCTTTTTTTTTCTTGCTCCTCGTATTCTTCTCCCCTGTTTCTTCGCCTCGGGTTTTTCACACTTCTCTTACTCCACGTAGTGGCATACTGTTGATCCTCCTCTGATTTTCGCCCCTTGTGTTCTCCTCGTTTTTGTATTTTGCTTTTTTTTTCTTGCTCCTCATATTCTTCTCCCCTGTTTCTTCGCATCAGCATTTTCACACTTCTCTTACTCCACGTAGTGGCATACTGTTGATCCTCCTCTGATTTTCGCCCCTTGTGTTCTCCTCGTTTTTGTATTTTGCTTTTTTTTTCTTGCTCCTCGTATTCTTCTCCCCTGTTTGTTCGCCTCGGGTTTTTCACACTTCTCTTACTCCACGTAGTGGCATACTGTTGATCCTCCTCTGATTTTCGCCCCTTGTGTTCTCCTCGTTTTTGTATTTTGCTTTTTTTTTCTTGCTCCTCGTATTCTTCTCCCCTGTTTCTTCGCCTCGGGTTTTTCACACTTCTCTTACTCCACGTAGTGGCATACTGTTGATCCTCCTCTGATTTTCGCCCCTTGTGTTCTCCTCGTTTTTGTATTTTGCTTTTTTTTTCTTGCTCCTCGTATTCTTCTCCCCTGTTTCTTCGCCTCGGGTTTTTCACACTTCTCTTACTCCACGTAGTGGCATACTGTTGATCCTCCTCTGATTTTCGCCCCTTGTGTTCTCCTCGTTTTTGTATTTTGCTTTTTTTTTCTTGCTCCTCGTATTCTTCTCCCCTGTTTCTTCGCCTCGGGTTTTCACACTTCTCTTACTCCACGTAGTGGCATACTGTTGATCCTCCTCTGATTTTCGCCCCTTGTGTTCTCCTCGTTTTTGTATTTTGCTTTTTTTTTCTTGCTCCTCGTATTCTTCTCCCCTGTTTCTTCGCCTCGGGTTTTTCACACTTCTCTTACTCCACGTAGTGGCATACTGTTGATCCTCCTCTGATTTTCGCCCGTTGTGTTCTCCTCGTTTTATTATTTTGCTTTTTTTTTCTTGCTCCTCGTATTCTTCTCCCCTGTTTCTTCGCCTCGGGTTTTTCACACTTCTCTTACTCCACGTAGTGGCATACTGTTGATCCTCCTCTGATTTTCGCCCCTTGTGTTCTCCTCGTTTTTGTGTTTTGCTTTTTTTTTCTTGCTCCTCGTATTCTTCTCCCCTGTTTCTTCCCCTCGGGTTTTTCACACTTCTCTTACTCCACGTAGTGGCATACTGTTGATCCTCCTCTGATTTTCGCCCCTTGTGTTCTCCTCGTTTTTGTATTTTGCTTTTGTTTTCTTGCTCCTCGTATTCTTCTCCCCTGTTTCTTCGCCTCGGGTTTTTCACACTTCTCTTACTCCACGTAGTGGCATACTGTTGATCCTCCTCTGATTTTCGCCCCTTGTGTTCTCCTCGTTTTTGTATTTTGCTTTTTTTTTCTTGCTCCTCGTATTCTTCTCCCCTGTTTCTTCGCCTCGGGTTTTTCACACTTCTCTTACTCCACGTAGTGGCATACTGTTGATCCTCCTCTGATTTTCACCCGTTGTGTTCTCCTCGTTTTATTATTTTGCTTTTTTTTTCTTGCTCCTCGTATTCTTCTCCCCTGTTTCTTCGCCTCGGGTTTTTCACACTTCTCTTACTCCACGTAGTGGCATACTGTTGATCCTCCTCTGATTTCGCCCCTTGTGTTCTCCTCGTTTTTGTGTTTTGCTTTTTTTTTCTTGCTCCTCGTATTCTTCTCCCCTGTTTCTTCCCCTCGGGTTTTTCACAATTCTCTTACTCCACGTAGTGGCATACTGTTGATCCTCCTCTGATTTTCGCCCCTTGTGTTCTCCTCGTTTTTGTATTTTGCTTTTTTTTTCTTGCTCCTCGTATTCTTCTCCCCTGTTTCTTCGCATCAGCATTTTCACACTTCTCTTACTCCACGTAGTGGCATACTGTTGATCCTCCTCTGATTTTCGCCCCTTGTGTTCTCCTCGTTTTGTATTTTGCTTTTTTTTTCTTGCTCCTCGTATTCTTCTCCCCTGTTTCTTCGCCTCGGGTTTTTCACACTTCTCTTACTCCACGTAGTGGCATACTGTTGATCCTCCTCTGATTTTCGCCCCTTGTGTTCTCCTCGTTTTTGTATTTTGCTTTTTTTTTCTTGCTCCTCGTATTCTTCTCCCCTGTTTCTTCGCCTCGGGTTTTTCACACTTCTCTTACTCCACGTAGTGGCATACTGTTGATCCTCCTCTGATTTTCGCCCCTTGTGTTCTCCTCGTTTTTGTATTTTGCTTTTTTTTTCTTGCTCCTCGTATTCTTCTCCCCTGTTTCTTCGCCTCGGGTTTTTCACACTTCTCTTACTCCACGTAGTGGCATACTGTTGATCCTCCTCTGATTTTCGCCCCTTGTGTTCTCCTCGTTTTTGTATTTTGCTTTTTTTTTCTTGCTCCTCGTATTCTTCTCCCCTGTTTCTTCGCCTCGGGTTTTTCACACTTCTCTTACTCCACGTAGTGGCATACTGTTGATCCTCCTCTGATTTTCGCCCCTTGTGTTCTCCTCGTTTTTGTATTTTGCTTTTTTTTTCTTGCTCCTCGTATTCTTCTCCCCTGTTTCTTCGCATCAGCATTTTCACACTTCTCTTACTCCACGTAGTGGCATACTGTTGATCCTCCTCTGATTTTCGCCCCTTGTGTTCTCCTCGTTTTTGTATTTTGCTTTTTTTTTCTTGCTCCTCGTATTCTTCTCCCCTGTTTCTTCACCTCGGGTTTTTCACACTTCTCTTACTCCACGTAGTGGCATACTGTTGATCCTCCTCTGATTTTCGCCCCTTGTGTTCTCCTCGTTTTTGTATTTTGCTTTTTTTTTCTTGCTCCTTGTATTCTTCTCCCCTGTTTCTTCGCCTCGGGTTTTTCACACTTCTCTTACTCCACGTAGTGGCATACTGTTGATCCTCCTCTGATTTTCGCCCCTTGTGTTCTCCTCGTTTTTGTATTTTGCTTTTTTTTTCTTGCTCCTCGTATTCTTCTCCCCTGTTTCTTCGCCTCGGGTTTTTCACACTTCTCTTACTCCACGTAGTGGCATACTGTTGATCCTCCTCTGATTTTCGCCCCTTGTGTTCTCCTCGTTTTTGTATTTTGCTTTTTTTTTCTTGCTCCTCGTATTCTTCTCCCCTGTTTCTTCGCCTCGGGTTTTTCACACTTCTCTTACTCCACGTAGTGGCATACTGTTGATCCTCCTCTGATTTTCGCCCCTTGTGTTCTCCTCGTTTTTGTATTTTGCTTTTTTTTTCTTGCTCCTCGTATTCTTCTCCCCTGTTTCTTCGCCTCGGGTTTTTCACACTTCTCTTACTCCACGTAGTGGCATACTGTTGATCCTCCTCTGATTTTCGCCCCTTGTGTTCTCCTCGTTTTTGTATTTTGCTTTTTTTTTCTTGCTCCTCGTATTCTTCTCCCCTGTTTCTTCGCCTCGGGTTTTTCACACTTCTCTTACTCCACGTAGTGGCATACTGTTGATCCTCCTCTGATTTTCGCCCCTTGTGTTCTCCTCGTTTTTGTATTTTGCTTTTTTTTTCTTGCTCCTCGTATTCTTCTCCCCTGTTTCTTCGCCTCGGGTTTTTCACACTTCTCTTACTCCACGTAGTGGCATACTGTTGATCCTCCTCTGATTTTCGCCCCTTGTGTTCTCCTCGTTTTTGTATTTTGCTTTTTTTTTCTTGCTCCTCGTATTCTTCTCCCCTGTTTCTTCGCCTCGGGTTTTTCACACTTCTCTTACTCCACGTAGTGGCATACTGTTGATCCTCCTCTGATTTTCGCCCCTTGTGTTCTCCTCGTTTTTGTATTTTGCTTTTTTTTTCTTGCTCCTCGTATTCTTCTCCCCTGTTTCTTCGCCTCGCGTTTTTCACACTTCTCTTACTCCACGTAGTGGCATACTGTTGATCCTCCTCTGATTTTCGCCCCTTGTGTTCTCCTCGTTTTTGTATTTTGCTTTTTTTTTCTTGCTCCTCGTATTCTTCTCCCCTGTTTCTTCGCCTCGGGTTTTTCACACTTCTCTTACTCCACGTAGTGGCATACTGTTGATCCTCCTCTGATTTTCGCCCCTTGTGTTTTCCTCGTTTTTGTATTTTGCTTTTTTTTTCTTGCTCCTTGTATTCTTCTCCCCTGTTTCTTCGCCTCGGGTTTTTCACACTTCTCTTACTCCACGTAGTGGCATACTGTTGATCCTCCTCTGATTTTCGCCCCTTGTGTTCTCCTCATTTTTGTATTTTGCTTTTTTTTTCTTGCTCCTCGTATTCTTCTCCCCTGTTTCTTCGCATCAGCATTTTCACACTTCTCTTACTCCACGTAGTGGCATACTGTTGATCCTCCTCTGATTTTCGCCCCTTGTGTTCTCCTCGTTTTTGTATGTTGCTTTTTTTTTCTTGCTCCTCGTATTCTTCTCCCCTGTTTCTTCGCCTCGCGTTTTTCACACTTCTCTTACTCCACGTAATGGCATACTGTTGATCCTCCTCTGATTTTCGCCCCTTGTGTTCTCCTCGTTTTTGTATTTTGCTTTTTTTTTCTTGCTCCTCGTATTCTTCTCCCCTGTTTCTTCGCCTCGGGTTTTTCACACTTCTCTTACTCCACGTAGTGGCATACTGTTGATCCTCCTCTGATTTTCGCCCCTTGTGTTCTCCTCGTTTTTGTATTTTGCTTTTTTTTTCTTGCTCCTCGTATTCTTCTCCCCTGTTTCTTCGGCTCGGGTTTTTCACACTTCTCTTACTCCACGTAGTGGCATACTGTTGATCCTCCTCTGATTTTCGCCCCTTGTGTTCTCCTCGTTTTTGTATTTTGCTTTTTTTTTCTTGCTCCTCGTATTCTTCTCCCCTGTTTCTTCGCCTCGGGTTTTTCACACTTCTCTTACTCCACGTAGTGGCATACTGTTGATCCTCCTCTGATTTTCGCCCCTTGTGTTCTCCTCGTTTTTGTATTTTGCTTTTTTTTTCTTGCTCCTCGTATTCTTCTCCCCTGTTTCTTCGCCTCGGGTTTTTCACACTTCTCTTACTCCACGTAGTGGCATACTGTTGATCCTCCTCTGATTTTCGCCCCTTGTGTTCTCCTCGTTTTTGTATTTTGCTTTTTTTTTCTTGCTCCTCGTATTCTTCTCCCCTGTTTCTTCGCCTCGGGTTTTTCACACTTCTCTTACTCCACGTAGTGGCATACTGTTGATCCTCCTCTGATTTTCGCCCCTTGTGTTCTCCTCGTTTTTGTATTTTGCTTTTTTTTTCTTGCTCCTCGTATTCTTCTCCCCTGTTTCTTCGCCTCGGGTTTTTCACACTTCTCTTACTCCACGTAGTGGCATACTGTTGATCCTCCTCTGATTTTCGCCCCTTGTGTTCTCCTCGTTTTGTATTTTGCTTTTTATTTCTTGCTCCTCGTATTCTTCTCCCCTGTTTCTTCGCCTCGGGTTTTTCACACTTCTCTTACTCCACGTAGTGGCATACTGTTGATCCTCCTCTGATTTTCGCCCCTTGTGTTCTCCTCGTTTTTGTATTTTGCTTTTTTTTTCTTGCTCCTCGTATTCTTCTCCCCTGTTTCTTCGCCTCGGGTTTTTCACACTTCTCTTACTCCACGTAGTGGCATACTGTTGATCCTCCTCTGATTTTCGCCCCTTGTGTTCTCCTCGTTTTTGTATTTTGCTTTTTTTTTCTTGCTCCTCGTATTCTTCTCCCCTGTTTCTTCGCCTCGGGTTTTTCACACTTCTCTTACTCCACGTAGTGGCATACTGTTGATCCTCCTCTGATTTTCGCCCCTTGTGTTCTCCTCGTTTTTGTATTTTGCTTTTTTTTTCTTGCTCCTCGTATTCTTCTCCCCTGTTTCTTCGCCTCGGGTTTTTCACACTTCTCTTACTCCACGTAGTGGCATACTGTTGATCCTCCTCTGATTTTCGCCCCTTGTGTTCTCCTCGTTTTTGTATTTTGCTTTTTTTTTCTTGCTCCTCGTATTCTTCTCCCCTGTTTCTTCGCCTCGGGTTTTTCACACTTCTCTTACTCCACGTAGTGGCATACTGTTGATCCTCCTCTGATTTTCGCCCCTTGTGTTCTCCTCGTTTTTGTATTTTGCTTTTTTTTTCTTGCTCCTCGTATTCTTCTCCCCTGTTTCTTCGCCTCGGGTTTTTCACACTTCTCTTACTCCACGTAGTGGCATACTGTTGATCCTCCTCTGATTTTCGCCCCTTGTGTTCTCCTCGTTTTTGTATTTTGCTTTTTTTTTCTTGCTCCTCGTATTCTTCTCCCCTGTTTCTTCGCCTCGGGTTTTTCACACTTCTCTTACTCCACGTAGTGGCATACTGTTGATCCTCCTCTGATTTTCGCCCCTTGTGTTCTCCTCGTTTTTGTATTTTGCTTTTTTTTTCTTGCTCCTCGTATTCTTCTCCCCTGTTTCTTCGCCTCGGGTTTTTCACACTTCTCTTACTCCACGTAGTGGCATACTGGTGATCCTCCTCTGATTTTCGCCCCTTGTGTTCTCCTCGTTTTTGTATTTTGCTTTTTTTTTCTTGCTCCTCGTATTCTTCTCCCCTGTTTCTTCGCCTCGGGTTTTTCACACTTCTCTTACTCCACGTAGTGGCATACTGTTGATCCTCCTCTGATTTTCGCCCCTTGTGTTCTCCTCGTTTTTGTATTTTGCTTTTTTTTTCTTGCTCCTCGTATTCTTCTCCCCTGTTTCTTCGCCTCGGGTTTTTCACACTTCTCTTACTCCACGTAGTGGCATACTGTTGATCCTCCTCTGATTTTCGCCCCTTGTGTTCTCCTCGTTTTTGTATTTTGCTTTTTTTTCCTTGCTCCTCGTATTCTTCTCCCCTGTTTCTTCGCATCAGCATTTTCACACTTCTCTTACTCCACGTAGTGGCATACTGATGATCCTCCTCTGATTTTCGCCCCTTGTGTTCTCCTCGTTTTTGTATTTTGCTTTTTTTTCTTGCTCCTCGTATTCTTCTCCCCTGTTTCTTCGCCTCGGGTTTTTCACACTTCTCTTACTCCACGTAGTGGCATACTGTTGATCCTCCTCTGATTTTCGCCCCTTGTGTTCTCCTCGTTTTTGTATTTTGCTTTTTTTTTCTTGCTCCTCGTATTCTTCTCCCCTGTTTCTTCGCCTCGGGTTTTTCACACTTCTCTTACTCCACGTAGTGGCATACTGTTGATCCTCCTCTGATTTTCGCCCCTTGTGTTCTCCTCGTTTTTGTATTTTGCTTTTTTTTTCTTGCTCCTCGTATTCTTCTCCCCTGTTTCTTCGCCTCGGGTTTTTCACACTTCTCTTACTCCACGTAGTGGCATACTGTTGATCCTCCTCTGATTTTCGCCCCTTGTGTTCTCCTCGTTTTGTATTTTGCTTTTTATTTCTTGCTCCTCGTATTCTTCTCCCCTGTTTCTTCGCCTCGGGTTTTTCACACTTCTCTTACTCCACGTAGTGGCATACTGTTGATCCTCCTCTGATTTTCGCCCCTTGTGTTCTCCTCGTTTTTGTATTTTGCTTTTTTTTTCTTGCTCCTCGTATTCTTCTCCCCTGTTTCTTCGCCTCGGGTTTTTCACACTTCTCTTACTCCACGTAGTGGCATACTGTTGATCCTCCTCTGATTTTCGCCCCTTGTGTTCTCCTCGTTTTTGTATTTTGCTTTTTTTTTCTTGCTCCTCGTATTCTTCTCCCCTGTTTCTTCGCCTCGGGTTTTTCACACTTCTCTTACTCCACGTAGTGGCATACTGTTGATCCTCCTCTGATTTTCGCCCCTTGTGTTCTCCTCGTTTTTGTATTTTGCTTTTTTTTTCTTGCTCCTCGTATTCTTCTCCCCTGTTTCTTCGCCTCGGGTTTTTCACACTTCTCTTACTCCACGTAGTGGCATACTGTTGATCCTCCTCTGATTTTCGCCCCTTGTGTTCTCCTCGTTTTTGTATTTTGCTTTTTTTTTCTTGCTCCTCGTATTCTTCTCCCCTGTTTCTTCGCCTCGGGTTTTTCACACTTCTCTTACTCCACGTAGTGGCATACTGTTGATCCTCCTCTGATTTTCGCCCCTTGTGTTCTCCTCGTTTTTGTATTTTGCTTTTTTTTTCTTGCTCCTCGTATTCTTTTCCCCTGTTTCTTCGCCTCGGGTTTTTCACACTTCTCTTACTCCACGTAGTGGCATACTGTTGATCCTCCTCTGATTTTCGCCCCTTGTGTTCTCCTCGTTTTTGTATTTTGCTTTTTTTTTCTTGCTCCTCGTATTCTTCTCCCCTGTTTCTTCGCCTCGGGTTTTTCACACTTCTCTTACTCCACGTAGTGGCATACTGTTGATCCTCCTCTGATTTTCGCCCCTTGTGTTCTCCTCGTTTTTGTATTTTGCTTTTTTTTTCTTGCTCCTCGTATTCTTCTCCCCTGTTTCTTCGCCTCGGGTTTTTCACACTTCTCTTACTCCACGTAGTGGCATACTGGTGATCCTCCTCTGATTTTCGCCCCTTGTGTTCTCCTCGTTTTTGTATTTTGCTTTTTTTTCCTTGCTCCTCGTATTCTTCTCCCCTGTTTCTTCGCATCAGCATTTTCACACTTCTCTTACTCCACGTAGTGGCATACTGTTGATCCTCCTCTGATTTTCGCCCCTTGTGTTCTCCTCGTTTTTGTATTTTGCTTTTTTTTTCTTGCTCCTCGTATTCTTCTCCCCTGTTTCTTCGCCTCGGGTTTTTCACACTTCTCTTACTCCACGTAGTGGCATACTGTTGATCCTCCTCTGATTTTCGCCCCTTGTGTTCTCCTCGTTTTTGTATTTTGCTTTTTTTTCCTTGCTCCTCGTATTCTTCTCCCCTGTTTCTTCGCATCAGCATTTTCACACTTCTCTTACTCCACGTAGTGGCATACTGTTGATCCTCCTCTGATTTTCGCCCCTTGTGTTCTCCTCGTTTTTGTATTTTGCTTTTTTTTCTTGCTCCTCGTATTCTTCTCCCCTGTTTCTTCGCCTCGGGTTTTTCACACTTCTCTTACTCCACGTAGTGGCATACTGTTGATCCTCCTCTGATTTTCGCCCCTTGTGTTCTCCTCGTTTTTGTATTTTGCTTTTTTTTTCTTGCTCCTCGTATTCTTCTCCCCTGTTTCTTCGCCTCGGGTTTTTCACACTTCTCTTACTCCACGTAGTGGCATACTGTTGATCCTCCTCTGATTTTCGCCCCTTGTGTTCTCCTCGTTTTTGTATTTTGCTTTTTTTTTCTTGCTCCTCGTATTCTTCTCCCCTGTTTCTTCGCCTCGGGTTTTTCACACTTCTCTTACTCCACGTAGTGGCATACTGTTGATCCTCCTCTGATTTTCGCCCCTTGTGTTCTCCTCGTTTTTGTATTTTGCTTTTTTTTTCTTGCTCCTCGTATTCTTCTCCCCTGTTTCTTCGCCTCGGGTTTTTCACACTTCTCTTACTCCACGTAGTGGCATACTGGTGATCCTCCTCTGATTTTCGCCCCTTGTGTTCTCCTCGTTTTTGTATTTTGCTTTTTTTTTCTTGCTCCTCGTATTCTTCTCCACTGTTTCTTCGCCTCGGGTTTTTCACACTTCTCTTACTCCACGTAGTGGCATACTGGTGATCCTCCTCTGATTTTCGCCCCTTGTGTTCTCCTCGTTTTTGTATTTTGCTTTTTTTTTCTTGCTCCTCGTATTCTTCTCCCCTGTTTCTTCGCCTCGGGTTTTTCACACTTCTCTTACTCCACGTAGTGGCATACTGTTGATCCTCCTCTGATTTTCGCCCCTTGTGTTCTCCTCGTTTTTGTATTTTGCTTTTTTTTTCTTGCTCCTCGTATTCTTCTCCCCTGTTTCTTCGCCTCGGGTTTTTCACACTTCTCTTACTCCACGTAGTGGCATACTGTTGATCCTCCTCTGATTTTCGCCCCTTGTGTTCTCCTCGTTTTTGTATTTTGCTTTTTTTTTCTTGCTCCTCGTATTCTTCTCCCCTGTTTCTTCGGCTCGGGTTTTTCACACTTCTCTTACTCCACGTAGTGGCATACTGTTGATCCTCCTCTGATTTTCGCCCCTTGTGTTCTCCTCGTTTTTGTATTTTGCTTTTTTTTTCTTGCTCCTCGTATTCTTCTCCCCTGTTTCTTCGCCTCGGGTTTTTCACACTTCTCTTACTCCACGTAGTGGCATACTGTTGATCCTCCTCTGATTTTCGCCCCTTGTGTTCTCCTCGTTTTTGTATTTTGCTTTTTTTTTCTTGCTCCTCGTATTCTTCTCCCCTGTTTCTTCGCCTCGGGTTTTTCACACTTCTCTTACTCCACGTAGTGGCATACTGTTGATCCTCCTCTGATTTTCGCCCCTTGTGTTCTCCTCGTTTTTGTATTTTGCTTTTTTTTTCTTGCTCCTCGTATTCTTCTCCCCTGTTTCTTCGCCTCGGGTTTTTCACACTTCTCTTACTCCACGTAGTGGCATACTGTTGATCCTCCTCTGATTTTCGCCCCTTGTGTTCTCCTCGTTTTTGTATTTTGCTTTTTTTTTCTTGCTCCTCGTATTCTTCTCCCCTGTTTCTTCGCCTCGGGTTTTTCACACTTCTCTTACTCCACGTAGTGGCATACTGTTGATCCTCCTCTGATTTTCGCCCCTTGTGTTCTCCTCGTTTTGTATTTTGCTTTTTATTTCTTGCTCCTCGTATTCTTCTCCCCTGTTTCTTCGCCTCGGGTTTTTCACACTTCTCTTACTCCACGTAGTGGCATACTGTTGATCCTCCTCTGATTTTCGCCCCTTGTGTTCTCCTCGTTTTTGTATTTTGCTTTTTTTTTCTTGCTCCTCGTATTCTTCTCCCCTGTTTCTTCGCCTCGGGTTTTTCACACTTCTCTTACTCCACGTAGTGGCATACTGTTGATCCTCCTCTGATTTTCGCCCCTTGTGTTCTCCTCGTTTTTGTATTTTGCTTTTTTTTTCTTGCTCCTCGTATTCTTCTCCCCTGTTTCTTCGCCTCGGGTTTTTCACACTTCTCTTACTCCACGTAGTGGCATACTGTTGATCCTCCTCTGATTTTCGCCCCTTGTGTTCTCCTCGTTTTTGTATTTTGCTTTTTTTTTCTTGCTCCTCGTATTCTTCTCCCCTGTTTCTTCGCCTCGGGTTTTTCACACTTCTCTTACTCCACGTAGTGGCATACTGTTGATCCTCCTCTGATTTTCGCCCCTTGTGTTCTCCTCGTTTTTGTATTTTGCTTTTTTTTTCTTGCTCCTCGTATTCTTCTCCCCTGTTTCTTCGCCTCGGGTTTTTCACACTTCTCTTACTCCACGTAGTGGCATACTGTTGATCCTCCTCTGATTTTCGCCCCTTGTGTTCTCCTCGTTTTTGTATTTTGCTTTTTTTTTCTTGCTCCTCGTATTCTTTTCCCCTGTTTCTTCGCCTCGGGTTTTTCACACTTCTCTTACTCCACGTAGTGGCATACTGTTGATCCTCCTCTGATTTTCGCCCCTTGTGTTCTCCTCGTTTTTGTATTTTGCTTTTTTTTTCTTGCTCCTCGTATTCTTCTCCCCTGTTTCTTCGCCTCGGGTTTTTCACACTTCTCTTACTCCACGTAGTGGCATACTGTTGATCCTCCTCTGATTTTCGCCCCTTGTGTTCTCCTCGTTTTTGTATTTTGCTTTTTTTTCTTGCTCCTCGTATTCTTCTCCCCTGTTTCTTCGCCTCGGGTTTTTCACACTTCTCTTACTCCACGTAGTGTCATACTGGTGATCCTCCTCTGATTTTCGCCCCTTGTGTTCTCCTCGTTTTTGTATTTTGCTTTTTTTTTCTTGCTCCTCGTATTCTTCTCCCCTGTTTCTTCGCCTCGGGTTTTTCACACTTCTCTTACTCCACGTAGTGGCATACTGGTGATCCTCCTCTGATTTTCGCCCCTTGTGTTCTCCTCGTTTTTGTATTTTGCTTTTGTTTTCTTGCTCCTCGTATTCTTCTCCCCTGTTTCTTCGCCTCGGGTTTTTCACACTTCTCTTACTCCACGTAGTGGCATACTGGTGATCCTCCTCTGATTTTCGCCCCTTGTGTTCTCCTCGTTTTTGTATTTTGCTTTTTTTTTCTTGCTCCTCGTATTCTTCTCCCCTGTTTCTTCGCCTCGGGTTTTTCACACTTCTCTTACTCCACGTAGTGGCATACTGTTGATCCTCCTCTGATTTTCGCCCCTTGTGTTCTCCTCGTTTTTGTATTTTGCTTTTTTTTCCTTGCTCCTCGTATTCTTCTCCCCTGTTTCTTCGCATCAGCATTTTCACACTTCTCTTACTCCACGTAGTGGCATACTGTTGATCCTCCTCTGATTTTCGCCCCTTGTGTTCTCCTCGTTTTTGTATTTTGCTTTTTTTTTCTTGCTCCTCGTATTCTTCTCCCCTGTTTCTTCGCCTCGGGTTTTTCACACTTCTCTTACTCCACGTAGTGGCATACTGTTGATCCTCCTCTGATTTTCGCCCCTTGTGTTCTCCTCGTTTTTGTATTTTGCTTTTTTTTTCTTGCTCCTCGTATTCTTCTCCCCTGTTTCTTCGCCTCGGGTTTTTCACACTTCTCTTACTCCACGTAGTGGCATACTGGTGATCCTCCTCTGATTTTCGCCCCTTGTGTTCTCCTCGTTTTTGTATTTTGCTTTTTTTTTCTTGCTCCTCGTATTCTTCTCCCCTGTTTCTTCGCCTCGGGTTTTTCACACTTCTCTTACTCCACGTAGTGGCATACTGTTGATCCTCCTCTGATTTTCGCCCCTTGTGTTCTCCTCGTTTTTGTATTTTGCTTTTTTTTTCTTGCTCCTCGTATTCTTCTCCCCTGTTTCTTCGCCTCGGGTTTTTCACACTTCTCTTACTCCACGTAGTGGCATACGGTTGATCCTCCTCTGATTTTCGCCCCTTGTGTTCTCCTCGTTTTTGTATTTTGCTTTTTTTTTCTTGCTCCTACTATTCTTCTCCCCTGTTTCTTCGCATCAGCATTTTCACACTTCTCTTACTCCACGTAGTGGCATACTGTTGATCCTCCTCTGATTTTCGCCCCTTGTGTTCTCCTCGTTTTTGTATTTTGCTTTTTTTTTCTTGCTCCTCGTATTCTTCTCCCCTGTTTCTTCGCCTCGGGTTTTTCACACTTCTCTTACTCCACGTAGTGGCATACGGTTGATCCTCCTCTGATTTTCGCCCCTTGTGTTCTCCTCGTTTTTGTATTTTGCTTTTTTTTTCTTGCTCCTCGTATTCTTCTCCCCTGTTTCTTCGCATCAGCATTTTCACACTTCTCTTACTCCACGTAGTGGCATACTGTTGATCCTCCTCTGATTTTCGCCCCTTGTGTTCTCCTCGTTTTTGTATTTTGCTTTTTTTTTCTTGCTCCTCGTATTCTTCTCCCCTGTTTCTTCACCTCGGGTTTTTCACACTTCTCTTACTCCACGTAGTGGCATACTGTTGATCCTCCTCTGATTTTCGCCCGTTGTGTTCTCCTCGTTTTTGTATTTTGCTTTTTTTTTCTTGCTCCTCGTATTCTTCTCCCCTGTTTCTTCGCCTCGGGTTTTTCACACTTCTCTTACTCCACGTAGTGGCATACTGTTGATCCTCCTCTGATTTTCGCCCCTTGTGTTCTCCTCGTTTTTGTATTTTGCTTTTTTTTTCTTGCTCCTCGTATTCTTCTCCCCTGTTTCTTCGCCTCGGGTTTTTCACACTTCTCTTACTCCACGTAGTGGCATACTGTTGATCCTCCTCTGATTTTCGCCCCTTGTGTTCTCCTCGTTTTTGTATTTTGCTTTTTTTTTCTTGCTCCTCGTATTCTTCTCCCCTGTTTCTTCGCCTCGGGTTTTTCACACTTCTGTTACTCCACGTAGTGCCACACTTTTGATCCTCCTCTGATTTTCGCCCCTTGTGTTCTCCTCGTTTTTGTATTTTGCTTTTTTTTTCTTGCTCCTCGTATTCTTCTCCCCTGTTTCTTCGCCTCGGGTTTTTCACACTTCTCTTACTCCACGTAGTGGCATACTGTTAATCCTCCTCTGATTTTCGCCCCTTGTGTTCTCCTCGTTTTTCTATTTTGCTTTTTTTTTCTTGCTCCTCATATTCTTCTCCCCTGTTTCTTCGCATGAGCATTTTCACACTTCTCTTACTCCACGTAGTGGCATACGGTTGATCCTCCTCTGATTTTCGCCCCTTGTGTTCTCCTCGTTTTTGTATTTTGCTTTTTTTTTCTTGCTCCTCGTATTCTTCTCCCCTGTTTCTTCGCCTCGGGTTTTTCACACTTCTCTTACTCCACGTAGTGGCATACTGTTGATCCTCCTCTGATTTTCGCCCCTTGTGTTCTCCTCGTTTTTGTATTTTGCTTTTTTTTTCTTGCTCCTCGTATTCTTCTCCCCTGTTTCTTCGCCTCGGGTTTTTCACACTTCTCTTACTCCACGTAGTGGCATACTGGTGATCCTCCTCTGATTTTCGCCCCTTGTGTTCTCCTCGTTTTTGTATTTTGCTTTTTTTTTCTTGCTCCTCGTATTCTTCTCCCCTGTTTCTTCGCCTCGGGTTTTTCACACTTCTCTTACTCCACGTAGTGGCATACTGTTGATCCTCCTCTGATTTTCGCCCCTTGTGTTCTCCTCGTTTTTGTATTTTGCTTTTTTTTTCTTGCTCCTCGTATTCTTCTCCCCTGTTTCTTCGCCTCGGGTTTTTCACACTTCTCTTACTCCACGTAGGGGCATACTGTTGATCCTCCTCTGATTTTCGCCCCTTGTGTTCTCCTCGTTTTTGTATTTTGCTTTTTTTTTCTTGCTCCTCGTATTCTTCTCCCCTGTTTCTTCGCCTCGGGTTTTTCACACTTCTCTTACTCCACGTAGTGCCACACTTTTGATCCTCCTCTGATTTTCGCCCCTTGTGTTCTCCTCGTTTTTGTATTTTGCTTTTTTTTTCTTGCTCCTCGTATTCTTCTCCCCTGTTTCTTCGCCTCGGGTTTTTCACACTTCTCTTACTCCACGTAGTGCCACACTTTTGATCCTCCTCTGATTTCCGCCCCTTGTGTTCTCCTCGTTTTTGTATTTTGCTTTTTTTTTCTTGCTCCTCGTATTCTTCTCCCCTGTTTCTTCGCCTCGGGTTTTTCACACTTCTCTTACTCCACGTAGTGCCACACTTTTGATCCTCCTCTGATTTTCGCCCTTTGTGTTCTCCTCGTTTTTGTATTTTGCTTTTTTTTTCTTGCTCCTCGTATTCTTCTCCCCTGTTTCTTCGCCTCGGGTTTTTCACACTTCTCTTACTCCACGTAGTGGCATACTGTTGATCCTCCTCTGATTTTCGCCCCTTGTGTTCTCCTCGTTTTTGTATTTTGCTTTTTTTTTCTTGCTACTCGTATTCTTCTCCCCTGTTTCTTCGCATCAGCATTTTCACACTTCTCTTACTCCACGTAGTGGCATACTGTTGATCCTCCTCTGATTTTCGCCCCTTGTGTTCTCCTCGTTTTTGTATTTTGCTTTTTTTTTCTTGCTCCTCGTATTCTTCTCCCCTGTTTCTTCGCCTCGGGTTTTTCACACTTCTCTTACTCCACGTAGTGGCATACTGTTGATCCTCCTCTGATTTTCGCCCCTTGTGTTCTCCTCGTTTTTGTATTTTGCTTTTTTTTTCTTGCTCCTCGTATTCTTCTCCCCTGTTTCTTCGCCTCGGGTTTTTCACACTTCTCTTACTCCACGTAGTGCCACACTTTTGATCCTCCTCTGATTTTCGCCGCTTGTGTTCTCCTCGTTTTTGTATTTTGCTGTTTTTTTCTTGCTCCTCGTATTCTTCTCCCCTGTTTCTTCGCGTCGGGTTTTTCACACTTCTCTTACTCCACGTAGTGCCACACTTTTGATCCTCCTCTGATTTTCGCCGCTTGTGTTCTCCTCGTTTTTGTATTTTGCTGTTTTTTTCTTGCTCCTCGTATTCTTCTCCCCTGTTTCTTCGCCTCGGGTTTTTCACACTTCTCTTACTCCACGTAGTGCCACACTTTTGATCCTCCTCTGATTTTCGCCCCTTGTGTTCTCCTCGTTTTTGTATTTTGCTTTTTTTTTCTTGCTCCTCGTATTCTTCTCCCCTGTTTCTTCGCCTCGGGTTTTTCACACTTCTCTTACTCCACGTAGTGGCATACTGTGGATTCTCCTCTGATTTTCGCCCCTTGTGTTCTCCTCGTTTTTGTATTTTGCTTTTTTTTTCTTGCTCCTCGTATTCTTCTCCCCTGTTTCTTCGCCTCGGGTTTTTCACACTTCTCTTACTCCACGTAGTGGCATACTGTGGATTCTCCTCTGATTTTCGCCCCTTGTGTTCTCCTCGTTTTTGTATTTTGCTTTTTTTTTCTTGCTCCTCGTATTCTTCTCCCCTGTTTCTTCACCTCGGGTTTTTCACACTTCTCTTACTCCACGTAGTGGCATACTGTGGATCCTCCTCTGATTTTCGCCCCTTGTGTTCTCCTCGTTTTTGTATTTTGCTTTTTTTTTCTTGCTCCTCGTATTCTTCTCCCCTGTTTCTTCGCCTCGGGGTTTTCACACTTCTCTTACTCCACGTAGTGCCACACTTTTGATCCTCCTCTCATTTTCGCCCCTTGTGTTCTCCTCGTTTTTGTATTTTGCTTTTTTTTTTCTTGCTCATCGTATTCTTCTCCCCTGTTTCTTCGCATCAGCATTTTCACACTTCTCTTACTCCACGTAGTGGCATACTGTTGATCCTCCTCTGATTTTCGCCCCTTGTGTTCTCCTCGTTTTTGTATTTTGCTTTTTTTTTCTTGCTCCTCCTATTCTTCTCCCCTGTTTCTTCGCATCAGCATTTTCACACTTCTCTTACTCCACGTAGTGGCATACTGTTGATCCTCCTCTGATTTTCGCCCCTTGTGTTCTCCTCGTTTTTGTATTTTGCTTTTTTTTTCTTGCTCCTCGTATTCTTCTCCCCTGTTTCTTCGCCTCAGGTTTTTCACACTTCTCTTACTCCACGTAGTGGCATACTGTTGATCCTCCTCTGATTTTCGCCCCTTGTGTTCTCCTCGTTTTTGTATTTTGCTTTTTTTTTCTTGCTCCTCGTATTCTTCTCCCCTGTTTCTTCGCCTCGGGTTTTTCACACTTCTCTTACTCCACGTAGTGGCATACTGTTGATCCTCCTCTGATTTTCGCCCCTTGTGTTCTCCTCGTTTTTGTATTTTGCTTTTTTTTTCTTGCTCCTCGTATTCTTCTCCCCTGTTTCTTCGCCTCGGGTTTTTCACACTTCTCTTACTCCACGTAGTGGCATACTGTTGATCCTCCTCTGATTTTCGCCCCTTGTGTTCTCCTCGTTTTTGTATTTTGCTTTTTTTTTCTTGCTCCTCGTATTCTTCTCCCCTGTTTCTTCGCCTCGGGTTTTTCACACTTCTCTTACTCCACGTAGTGGCATACTGTTGATCCTCCTCTGATTTTCGCCCCTTGTGTTCTCCTCATTTTTGTATTTTGCTTTTTTTTTCTTGCTCCTCGTATTCTTCTCCCCTGTTTCTTCGCCTCGGGTTTTTCACACTTCTCTTACTCCACGTAGTGGCATACTGTTGATCCTCCTCTGATTTTCGCCCCTTGTGTTCTCCTCGTTTTTGTATTTTGCTTTTTTTTTCTTGCTCCTCGTATTCTTCTCCCCTGTTTCTTCACCTCGGGTTTTTCACACTTCTCTTACTCCACGTAGTGGCATACTGTTGATCCTCCTCTGATTTTCGCCCCTTGTGTTCTCCTCGTTTTTGTATTTTGCTTTTTTTTTCTTGCTCCTCGTATTCTTCTCCCCTGTTTCTTCGCCTCGGGTTTTTCACACTTCTCTTACTCCACGTAGTGGCATACTGTTGATCCTCCTCTGATTTTCGCCCCTTGTGTTCTCCTCGTTTTTGTATTTTGCTTTTTTTTTCTTGCTCCTCGTATTCTTCTCCCCTGTTTCTTCGCCTCGGGTTTTTCACACTTCTCTTACTCCACGTAGTGGCATACTGTTGATCCTCCTCTGATTTTCGCCCCTTGTGTTCTCCTCGTTTTTGTATTTTGCTTTTTTTTTCTTGCTCCTCGTATTCTTCTCCCCTGTTTCTTCGCCTCGGGTTTTTCACACTTCTCTTACTCCACGTAGTGGCATACTGTTGATCCTCCTCTGATTTTCGCCCCTTGTGTTCTCCTCGTTTTTGTATTTTGCTTTTTTTTTCTTGCTCCTCGTATTCTTCTCCCCTGTTTCTTCGCCTCGGGTTTTTCACACTTCTCTTACTCCACGTAGTGGCATACTGTTGATCCTCCTCTGATTTTCGCCCCTTGTGTTCTCCTCGTTTTTGTATTTTGCTTTTTTTTTCTTGCTCCTCGTATTCTTCTCCCCTGTTTCTTCGCCTCGGGTTTTTCACACTTCTCTTACTCCACGTAGTGGCATACTGTTGATCCTCCTCTGATTTTCGCCCCTTGTGTTCTCCTCGTTTTTGTATTTTGCTTTTTTTTTCTTGCTCCTCGTATTCTTCTCCCCTGTTTCTTCGCCTCGGGTTTTTCACACTTCTCTTACTCCACGTAGTGGCATACTGTTGATCCTCCTCTGATTTTCGCCCCTTGTGTTCTCCTCGTTTTTGTATTTTGCTTTTTTTTTCTTGCTCCTCGTATTCTTCTCCCCTGTTTCTTCGCCTCGGGTTTTTCACACTTCTCTTACTCCACGTAGTGGCATACTGTTGATCCTCCTCTGATTTTTGCCCCTTGTGTTCTCCTCGTTTTTGTATTTTGCTTTTTTTTTCTTGCTCCTCGTATTCTTCTCCCCTGTTTCTTCACCTCGGGTTTTTCACACTTCTCTTACTCCACGTAGTGGCATACTGTTGATCCTCCTCTGATTTTCGCCCCTTGTGTTCTCCTCGTTTTTGTATTTTGCTTTTTTTTTCTTGCTCCTCGTATTCTTCTCCCCTGTTTCTTCGCCTCGGGTTTTTCACACTTCTCTTACTCCACGTAGTGGCATACTGTTGATCCTCCTCTGATTTTCGCCCCTTGTGTTCTCCTCGTTTTTGTATTTTGCTTTTTTTTTCTTGCTCCTCGTATTCTTCTCCCCTGTTTCTTCGCCTCGGGTTTTTCACACTTCTCTTACTCCACGTAGTGGCATACTGTTGATCCTCCTCTGATTTTCGCCCCTTGTGTTCTCCTCGTTTTTGTATTTTGCTTTTTTTTTTCTTGCTCCTCGTATTCTTCTCCCCTGTTTCTTCGCCTCGGGTTTTTCACACTTCTCTTACTCCACGTAGTGGCATACTGTTGATCCTCCTCTGATTTTCGCCCCTTGTGTTCTCCTCGTTTTTGTATTTTGCTTTTTTTTTCTTGCTCCTCGTATTCTTCTCCCCTGTTTCTTCGCCTCGGGTTTTTCACACTTCTCTTACTCCACGTAGTGGCATACTGTTGATCCTCTGATTTTCGCCCCTTGTGTTCTCCTCGTTTTTGTATTTTGCTTTTTTTTTCTTGCTCCTCGTATTCTTCTCCCCTGTTTCTTCGCCTCGGGTTTTTCACACTTCTCTTACTCCACGTAGTGGCATACTGTTGATCCTCCTCTGATTTTCGCCCCTTGTGTTCTCCTCGTTTTTGTATTTTGCTTTTTTTTTCTTGCTCCTCGTATTCTTCTCCCCTGTTTCTTCGCCTCGGGTTTTTCACACTTCTCTTACTCCACGTAGTGGCATACGGTTGATCCTCCTCTGATTTTCGCCCCTTGTGTTCTCCTCGTTTTTGTATTTTGCTTTTTTTTTCTTGCTCCTCGTATTCTTCTCCCCTGTTTCTTCGCCTCGGGTTTTTCACACTTCTCTTACTCCACGTAGTGGCATACTGTTGATCCTCCTCTGATTTTCGCCCCTTGTGTTCTCCTCGTTTTTGTATTTTGCTTTTTTTTTCTTGCTCCTCGTATTCTTCTCCCCTGTTTCTTCGCCTCGGGTTTTTCACACTTCTCTTACTCCACGTAGTGGCATACTGTTGATCCTCCTCTGATTTTCGCCCCTTGTGTTCTCCTCGTTTTTGTATTTTGCTTTTTTTTTCTTGCTCCTCGTATTCTTCTCCCCTGTTTCTTCGCCTCGGGTTTTTCACACTTCTCTTACTCCACGTAGTGGCATACTGTTGATCCTCCTCTGATTTTTGCCCCTTGTGTTCTCCTCGTTTTTGTATTTTGCTTTTTTTTTCTTGCTCCTCGTATTCTTCTCCCCTGTTTCTTCACATCAGCATTTTCACACTTCTCTTACTCCACGTAGTGGCATACTGTTGATCCTCCTCTGATTTTCGCCCCTTGTGTTCTCCTCGTTTTTGTATTTTGCTTTTTTTTTCTTGCTCCTCGTATTCTTCTCCCCTGTTTCTTCGCCCCTCGGGTTTTTCTCACTTCTCTTACTCCACGTAGTGGCATACTGTTGATCCTCCTCTGATTTTCGCCCCTTGTGTTCTCCTCGTTTTTGTATTTTGCTTTTTTTTTCTTGCTCCTCGTATTCTTCTCCCCTGTTTCTTCGCCTCGGGTTTTTCACACTTCTCTTACTCCACGTAGTGGCATACTGTTGATCCTCCTCTGATTTTCGCCCCTTGTGTTCTCCTCGTTTTTGTATTTTGCTTTTTTTTTTCTTGCTCCTCGTATTCTTCTCCCCTGTTTCTTCGCATCAGCATTTTCACACTTCTTTTACTCCACGTAGTGGCATACTGGTGATCCTCCTCTGATTTTCGCCCCTTGTGTTCTCCTCGTTTTTGTATTTTGCTTTTTTTTTCTTGCTCCTCGTATTCTTCTCCCCTGTTTCTTCGCCTCGGGTTTTTCACACTTCTCTTACTCCACGTAGTGCCACACTTTTGATCCTCCTCTGATTTCCGCCCCTTGTGTTCTCCTCGTTTTTGTATTTTGCTTTTTTTTTCTTGCTCCTCGTATTCTTCTCCCCTGTTTCTTCGCCTCGGGTTTTTCACACTTCTCTTACTCCACGTAGTGGCATACTGTTGATCCTCCTCTGATTTTCGCCCCTTGTGTTCTCCTCGTTTTTGTATTTTGCTTTTTTTTTCTTGCTCCTCGTATTCTTCTCCCCTGTTTCTTCGCCTCGGGTTTTTCACACTTCTCTTACTCCACGTAGTGGCATACTGTTGATCCTCCTCTGATTTTCGCCCCTTGTGTTCTCCTCGTTTTTGTATTTTGCTTTTTTTTTCTTGCTCCTCGTATTCTTCTCCCCTGTTTCTTCGCCTCGGGTTTTTCACACTTCTCTTACTCCACGTAGTGGCATACTGTTGATCCTCCTCTGATTTTCGCCCCTTGTGTTCTCCTCGTTTTTGTATTTTGCTTTTTTTTTCTTGCTCCTCGTATTCTTCTCCCCTGTTTCTTCGCATCAGCATTTTCACACTTCTCTTACTCCACGTAGTGGCATACTGTTGATCCTCCTCTGATTTTCGCCCCTTGTGTTCTCCTCGTTTTTGTATTTTGCTTTTTTTTTCTTGCTCCTCGTATTCTTCTCCCCTGTTTCTTCGCATCAGCATTTTCACACTTCTCTTACTCCACGTAGTGGCATACTGTTGATCCTCCTCTGATTTTCGCCCCTTGTGTTCTCCTCGTTTTTGTATTTTGCTTTTTTTTTCTTGCTCCTCGTATTCTTCTCCCCTGTTTCTTCGCCTCAGGTTTTTCACACTTCTCTTACTCCACGTAGTGGCATACTGTTGATCCTCCTCTGATTTTCGCCCCTTGTGTTCTCCTCGTTTTTGTATTTTGCTTTTTTTTTCTTGCTCCTCGTATTCTTCTCCCCTGTTTCTTCGCCTCGGGTTTTTCACACTTCTCTTACTCCACGTAGTGGCCTACTGTTGATCCTCCTCTGATTTTCGCCCCTTGTGTTCTCCTCGTTTTTGTATTTTGCTTTTTTTTTCTTGCTCCTCGTATTCTTCTCCCCTGTTTCTTCGCCTCGGGTTTTTCACACTTCTCTTACTCCACGTAGTGGCATACTGTTGATCCTCCTCTGATTTTCGCCCCTTGTGTTCTCCTCGTTTTTGTATTTTGCTTTTTTTTTCTTGCTCCTCGTATTCTTCTCCCCTGTTTCTTCGCCTCGGGTTTTTCACACTTCTCTTACTCCACGTAGTGGCATACTGTTGATCCTCCTCTGATTTTCGCCCCTTGTGTTCTCCTCGTTTTTGTATTTTGCTTTTTTTTTCTTGCTCCTCGTATTCTTCTCCCCTGTTTCTTCGCCTCGGGTTTTTCACACTTCTCTTACTCCACGTAGTGGCATACTGTTGATCCTCCTCTGATTTTCGCCCCTTGTGTTCTCCTCGTTTTTGTATTTTGCTTTTTTTTTCTTGCTCCTCGTATTCTTCTCCCCTGTTTCTTCGCCTCGGGTTTTTCACACTTCTCTTACTCCACGTAGTGGCATACTGTTGATCCTCCTCTGATTTTCGCCCCTTGTGTTCTCCTCGTTTTTGTATTTTGCTTTTTTTTTCTTGCTCCTCGTATTCTTCTCCCCTGTTTCTTCGCCTCGGGTTTTTCACACTTCTCTTACTCCACGTAGTGGCATACTGTTGATCCTCCTCTGATTTTCGCCCCTTGTGTTCTCCTCGTTTTTGTATTTTGCTTTTTTTTTCTTGCTCCTCGTATTCTTCTCCCCTGTTTCTTCGCCTCGGGTTTTTCACACTTCTCTTACTCCACGTAGTGGCATACTGTTGATCCTCCTCTGATTTTCGCCCCTTGTGTTCTCCTCGTTTTTGTATTTTGCTTTTTTTTTCTTGCTCCTCGTATTCTTCTCCCCTGTTTCTTCGCCTCGGGTTTTTCACACTTCTCTTACTCCACGTAGTGGCATACTGTTGATCCTCCTCTGATTTTCGCCCCTTGTGTTCTCCTCGTTTTTGTATTTTGCTTTTTTTTTCTTGCTCCTCGTATTCTTCTCCCCTGTTTCTTCGCCTCGGGTTTTTCACACTTCTCTTACTCCACGTAGTGGCATACTGTTGATCCTCCTCTGATTTTCGCCCCTTGTGTTCTCCTCGTTTTTGTATTTTGCTTTTTTTTTTCTTGCTCCTCGTATTCTTCTCCCCTGTTTCTTCGCATCAGCATTTTCACACTTCTCTTACTCCACGTAGTGGCATACTGTTGATCCTCCTCTGATTTTCGCCCCTTGTGTTCTCCTCGTTTTTGTATTTTGCTTTTTTTTTCTTGCTCCTCGTATTCTTCTCCCCTGTTTCTTCGCCTCGGGTTTTTCACACTTCTCTTACTCCACGTAGTGGCATACTGTTGATCCTCTGATTTTCGCCCCTTGTGTTCTCCTCGTTTTTGTATTTTGCTTTTTTTTTCTTGCTCCTCGTATTCTTCTCCCCTGTTTCTTCGCCTCGGGTTTTTCACACTTCTCTTACTCCACGTAGTGGCATACTGTTGATCCTCCTCTGATTTTCGCCCCTTGTGTTCTCCTCGTTTTTGTATTTTGCTTTTTTTTTCTTGCTCCTCGTATTCTTCTCCCCTGTTTCTTCGCCTCGGGTTTTTCACACTTCTCTTACTCCACGTAGTGGCATACGGTTGATCCTCCTCTGATTTTCGCCCCTTGTGTTCTCCTCGTTTTTGTATTTTGCTTTTTTTTTCTTGCTCCTCGTATTCTTCTCCCCTGTTTCTTCGCCTCGGGTTTTTCACACTTCTCTTACTCCACGTAGTGGCATACTGTTGATCCTCCTCTGATTTTCGCCCCTTGTGTTCTCCTCGTTTTTGTATTTTGCTTTTTTTTTCTTGCTCCTCGTATTCTTCTCCACTGTTTCTTCGCCTCGGGTTTTTCACACTTCTCTTACTCCACGTAGTGGCATACTGTTGATCCTCCTCTGATTTTCGCCCCTTGTGTTCTCCTCGTTTTTGTATTTTGCTTTTTTTTTCTTGCTCCTCGTATTCTTCTCCCCTGTTTCTTCGCCTCGGGTTTTTCACACTTCTCTTACTCCACGTAGTGGCATACTGCTGATCCTCCTCTGATTTTTGCCCCTTGTGTTCTCCTCGTTTTTGTATTTTGCTTTTTTTTTCTTGCTCCTCGTATTCTTCTCCCCTGTTTCTTCGACTCGGGTTTTTCACACTTCTCTTACTCCACGTAGTGGCATACTGTTGATCCTCCTCTGATTTTCGCCCCTTGTGTTCTCCTCGTTTTTGTATTTTGCTTTTTTTTTCTTGCTCCTCGTATTCTTCTCCCCTGTTTCTTCGCCTCGGGTTTTTCTCACTTCTCTTACTCCACGTAGTGGCATACTGTTGATCCTCCTCTGATTTTCGCCCCTTGTGTTCTCCTCGTTTTTGTATTTTGCTTTTTTTTTCTTGCTCCTCGTATTCTTCTCCCCTGTTTCTTCGCCTCGGGTTTTTCACACTTCTCTTACTCCACGTAGTGGCATACTGTTGATCCTCCTCTGATTTTCGCCCCTTGTGTTCTCCTCGTTTTTGTATTTTGCTTTTTTTTTCTTGCTCCTCGTATTCTTCTCCCCTGTTTCTTCGCCTCGGGTTTTTCACACTTCTCTTACTCCACGTAGTGTCATACTGGTGATCCTCCTCTGATTTCCGCCCCTTGTGTTCTCCTCGTTTTTGTATTTTGCTTTTTTTTTCTTGCTCCTCGTATTCTTCTCCCCTGTTTCTTCGCCTCGGGTTTTTCACACTTCTCTTACTCCACGTAGTGGCATACTGTTGATCCTCCTCTGATTTTCGCCCCTTGTGTTCTCCTCGTTTTTGTATTTTGCTTTTTTTTTCTTGCTCCTCGTATTCTTCTCCCCTGTTTCTTCGCATCAGCATTTTCACACTTCTCTTACTCCACGTAGTGGCATACTGTTGATCCTCCTCTGATTTTCGCCCCTTGTGTTCTCCTCGTTTTTGTATTTTGCTTTTTTTTTCTTGCTCCTCGTATTCTTCTCCCCTGTTTCTTCGCCTCGGGTTTTTCACACTTCTCTTACTCCACGTAGTGGCATACTGTTGATCCTCCTCTGATTTTCGCCCCTTGTGTTCTCCTCGTTTTTGTATTTTGCTTTTTTTTTCTTGCTCCTCGTATTCTTCTCCCCTGTTTCTTCGCCTCGGGTTTTTCACACTTCTCTTACTCCACGTAGTGCCACACTTTTGATCCTCCTCTGATTTTCGCCGCTTGTGTTCTCCTCGTTTTTGTATTTTGCTGTTTTTTTCTTGCTCCTCGTATTCTTCTCCCCTGTTTCTTCGCCTCGGGTTTTTCACACTTCTCTTACTCCACGTAGTGCCACACTTTTGATCCTCCTCTGATTTTCGCCCCTTGTGTTCTCCTCGTTTTTGTATTTTGCTTTTTTTTTCTTGCTCCTCGTATTCTTCTCCCCTGTTTCTTCGCCTCGGGGTTTTCACACTTCTCTTACTCCACGTAGTGCCACACTTTTGATCCTCCTCTGATTTTCGCCCCTTGTGTTCTCCTCGTTTTTGTATTTTGCTTTTTTTTTCTTGCTCCTCGTATTCTTCTCCCCTGTTTCTTCGCCTCGGGTTTTTCACACTTCTCTTACTCCACGTAGTGGCATACTGTGGATTCTCCTCTGATTTTCGCCCCTTGTGTTCTCCTCGTTTTTGTATTTTGCTTTTTTTTTCTTGCTCCTCATATTCTTCTCCCCTGTTTCTTCGCCTCGGGTTTTTCACACTTCTCTTACTCCACGTAGTGGCATACTGTGGATTCTCCTCTGATTTTCGCCCCTTGTGTTCTCCTCGTTTTTGTATTTTGCTTTTTTTTTCTTGCTCCTCGTATTCTTCTCCCCTGTTTCTTCGCCTCGGGTTTTTCACACTTCTCTTACTCCACGTAGTGGCATACTGTGGATCCTCCTCTGATTTTCGCCCCTTGTGTTCTCCTCGTTTTTGTATTTTGCTTTTTTTTTCTTGCTCCTCGTATTCTTCTCCCCTGTTTCTTCGCCTCGGGGTTTTCACACTTCTCTTACTCCACGTAGTGGCATACTGTGGATCCTCCTCTGATTTTCGCCCCTTGTGTTCTCCTCGTTTTTGTATTTTGCTTTTTTTTTCTTGCTCCTCGTATTCTTCTCCCCTGTTTCTTCGCCTCGGGGTTTTCACACTTCTCTTACTCCACGTAGTGGCATACTGTTGATCCTCCTCTGATTTTCGCCCCTTGTGTTCTCCTCGTTTTTGTATTTTGCTTTTTTTTTCTTGCTCCTCGTATTCTTCTCCCCTGTTTCTTCGCATCAGCATTTTCACACTTCTCTTACTCCACGTAGTGGCATACTGTTGATCCTCCTCTGATTTTCGCCCCTTGTGTTCTCCTCGTTTTTGTATTTTGCTTTTTTTTTTCTTGCTCCTCGTATTCTTCTCCCCTGTTTCTTCGCCTCAGGTTTTTCACACTTCTCTTACTCCACGTAGTGGCATACTGTTGATCCTCCTCTGATTTTCGCCCCTTGTGTTCTCCTCGTTTTTGTATTTTGCTTTTTTTTTCTTGCTCCTCGTATTCTTCTCCCCTGTTTCTTCGCCTCGGGTTTTTCACACTTCTCTTACTCCACGTAGTGGCATACTGTGGATTCTCCTCTGATTTTCGCCCCTTGTGTTCTCCTCGTTTTTGTATTTTGCTTTTTTTTTCTTGCTCCTCGTATTCTTCTCCCCTGTTTCTTCACCTCGGGTTTTTCACACTTCTCTTACTCCACGTAGTGGCATACTGTGGATCCTCCTCTGATTTTCGCCCCTTGTGTTCTCCTCGTTTTTGTATTTTGCTTTTTTTTTCTTGCTCCTCGTATTCTTCTCCCCTGTTTCTTCGCCTCGGGGTTTTCACACTTCTCTTACTCCACGTAGTGCCACACTTTTGATCCTCCTCTGATTTTCGCCCCTTGTGTTCTCCTCGTTTTTGTATTTTGCTTTTTTTTTTCTTGCTCATCGTATTCTTCTCCCCTGTTTCTTCGCATCAGCATTTTCACACTTCTCTTACTCCACGTAGTGGCATACTGTTGATCCTCCTCTGATTTTCGCCCCTTGTGTTCTCCTCGTTTTTGTATTTTGCTTTTTTTTTCTTGCTCCTCCTATTCTTCTCCCCTGTTTCTTCGCATCAGCATTTTCACACTTCTCTTACTCCACGTAGTGGCATACTGTTGATCCTCCTCTGATTTTCGCCCCTTGTGTTCTCCTCGTTTTTGTATTTTGCTTTTTTTTTCTTGCTCCTCGTATTCTTCTCCCCTGTTTCTTCGCCTCAGGTTTTTCACACTTCTCTTACTCCACGTAGTGGCATACTGTTGATCCTCCTCTGATTTTCGCCCCTTGTGTTCTCCTCGTTTTTGTATTTTGCTTTTTTTTTCTTGCTCCTCGTATTCTTCTCCCCTGTTTCTTCGCCTCGGGTTTTTCACACTTCTCTTACTCCACGTAGTGGCATACTGTTGATCCTCCTCTGATTTTCGCCCCTTGTGTTCTCCTCGTTTTTGTATTTTGCTTTTTTTTTCTTGCTCCTCGTATTCTTCTCCCCTGTTTCTTCGCCTCGGGTTTTTCACACTTCTCTTACTCCACGTAGTGGCATACTGTTGATCCTCCTCTGATTTTCGCCCCTTGTGTTCTCCTCGTTTTTGTATTTTGCTTTTTTTTTCTTGCTCCTCGTATTCTTCTCCCCTGTTTCTTCGCCTCGGGTTTTTCACACTTCTCTTACTCCACGTAGTGGCATACTGTTGATCCTCCTCTGATTTTCGCCCCTTGTGTTCTCCTCATTTTTGTATTTTGCTTTTTTTTTCTTGCTCCTCGTATTCTTCTCCCCTGTTTCTTCGCCTCGGGTTTTTCACACTTCTCTTACTCCACGTAGTGGCATACTGTTGATCCTCCTCTGATTTTCGCCCCTTGTGTTCTCCTCGTTTTTGTATTTTGCTTTTTTTTTCTTGCTCCTCGTATTCTTCTCCCCTGTTTCTTCACCTCGGGTTTTTCACACTTCTCTTACTCCACGTAGTGGCATACTGTTGATCCTCCTCTGATTTTCGCCCCTTGTGTTCTCCTCGTTTTTGTATTTTGCTTTTTTTTTCTTGCTCCTCGTATTCTTCTCCCCTGTTTCTTCGCCTCGGGTTTTTCACACTTCTCTTACTCCACGTAGTGGCATACTGTTGATCCTCCTCTGATTTTCGCCCCTTGTGTTCTCCTCGTTTTTGTATTTTGCTTTTTTTTTCTTGCTCCTCGTATTCTTCTCCCCTGTTTCTTCGCCTCGGGTTTTTCACACTTCTCTTACTCCACGTAGTGGCATACTGTTGATCCTCCTCTGATTTTCGCCCCTTGTGTTCTCCTCGTTTTTGTATTTTGCTTTTTTTTTCTTGCTCCTCGTATTCTTCTCCCCTGTTTCTTCGCCTCGGGTTTTTCACACTTCTCTTACTCCACGTAGTGGCATACTGTTGATCCTCCTCTGATTTTCGCCCCTTGTGTTCTCCTCGTTTTTGTATTTTGCTTTTTTTTTCTTGCTCCTCGTATTCTTCTCCCCTGTTTCTTCGCCTCGGGTTTTTCACACTTCTCTTACTCCACGTAGTGGCATACTGTTGATCCTCCTCTGATTTTCGCCCCTTGTGTTCTCCTCGTTTTTGTATTTTGCTTTTTTTTTCTTGCTCCTCGTATTCTTCTCCCCTGTTTCTTCGCCTCGGGTTTTTCACACTTCTCTTACTCCACGTAGTGGCATACTGTTGATCCTCCTCTGATTTTCGCCCCTTGTGTTCTCCTCGTTTTTGTATTTTGCTTTTTTTTTCTTGCTCCTCGTATTCTTCTCCCCTGTTTCTTCGCCTCGGGTTTTTCACACTTCTCTTACTCCACGTAGTGGCATACTGTTGATCCTCCTCTGATTTTCGCCCCTTGTGTTCTCCTCGTTTTTGTATTTTGCTTTTTTTTTCTTGCTCCTCGTATTCTTCTCCCCTGTTTCTTCGCCTCGGGTTTTTCACACTTCTCTTACTCCACGTAGTGGCATACTGTTGATCCTCCTCTGATTTTTGCCCCTTGTGTTCTCCTCGTTTTTGTATTTTGCTTTTTTTTTCTTGCTCCTCGTATTCTTCTCCCCTGTTTCTTCACCTCGGGTTTTTCACACTTCTCTTACTCCACGTAGTGGCATACTGTTGATCCTCCTCTGATTTTCGCCCCTTGTGTTCTCCTCGTTTTTGTATTTTGCTTTTTTTTTCTTGCTCCTCGTATTCTTCTCCCCTGTTTCTTCGCCTCGGGTTTTTCACACTTCTCTTACTCCACGTAGTGGCATACTGTTGATCCTCCTCTGATTTTCGCCCCTTGTGTTCTCCTCGTTTTTGTATTTTGCTTTTTTTTTCTTGCTCCTCGTATTCTTCTCCCCTGTTTCTTCGCCTCGGGTTTTTCACACTTCTCTTACTCCACGTAGTGGCATACTGTTGATCCTCCTCTGATTTTCGCCCCTTGTGTTCTCCTCGTTTTTGTATTTTGCTTTTTTTTTTCTTGCTCCTCGTATTCTTCTCCCCTGTTTCTTCGCATCAGCATTTTCACACTTCTCTTACTCCACGTAGTGGCATACTGTTGATCCTCCTCTGATTTTCGCCCCTTGTGTTCTCCTCGTTTTTGTATTTTGCTTTTTTTTTCTTGCTCCTCGTATTCTTCTCCCCTGTTTCTTCGCCTCGGGTTTTTCACACTTCTCTTACTCCACGTAGTGGCATACTGTTGATCCTCTGATTTTCGCCCCTTGTGTTCTCCTCGTTTTTGTATTTTGCTTTTTTTTTCTTGCTCCTCGTATTCTTCTCCCCTGTTTCTTCGCCTCGGGTTTTTCACACTTCTCTTACTCCACGTAGTGGCATACTGTTGATCCTCCTCTGATTTTCGCCCCTTGTGTTCTCCTCGTTTTTGTATTTTGCTTTTTTTTTCTTGCTCCTCGTATTCTTCTCCCCTGTTTCTTCGCCTCGGGTTTTTCACACTTCTCTTACTCCACGTAGTGGCATACGGTTGATCCTCCTCTGATTTTCGCCCCTTGTGTTCTCCTCGTTTTTGTATTTTGCTTTTTTTTTCTTGCTCCTCGTATTCTTCTCCCCTGTTTCTTCGCCTCGGGTTTTTCACACTTCTCTTACTCCACGTAGTGGCATACTGTTGATCCTCCTCTGATTTTCGCCCCTTGTGTTCTCCTCGTTTTTGTATTTTGCTTTTTTTTTCTTGCTCCTCGTATTCTTCTCCCCTGTTTCTTCGCCTCGGGTTTTTCACACTTCTCTTACTCCACGTAGTGGCATACTGTTGATCCTCCTCTGATTTTCGCCCCTTGTGTTCTCCTCGTTTTTGTATTTTGCTTTTTTTTTCTTGCTCCTCGTATTCTTCTCCCCTGTTTCTTCGCCTCGGGTTTTTCACACTTCTCTTACTCCACGTAGTGGCATACTGTTGATCCTCCTCTGATTTTTGCCCCTTGTGTTCTCCTCGTTTTTGTATTTTGCTTTTTTTTTCTTGCTCCTCGTATTCTTCTCCCCTGTTTCTTCACATCAGCATTTTCACACTTCTCTTACTCCACGTAGTGGCATACTGTTGATCCTCCTCTGATTTTCGCCCCTTGTGTTCTCCTCGTTTTTGTATTTTGCTTTTTTTTTCTTGCTCCTCGTATTCTTCTCCCCTGTTTCTTCGCCTCGGGTTTTTCTCACTTCTCTTACTCCACGTAGTGGCATACTGTTGATCCTCCTCTGATTTTCGCCCCTTGTGTTCTCCTCGTTTTTGTATTTTGCTTTTTTTTTCTTGCTCCTCGTATTCTTCTCCCCTGTTTCTTCGCCTCGGGTTTTTCACACTTCTCTTACTCCACGTAGTGGCATACTGTTGATCCTCCTCTGATTTTCGCCCCTTGTGTTCTCCTCGTTTTTGTATTTTGCTTTTTTTTTTCTTGCTCCTCGTATTCTTCTCCCCTGTTTCTTCGCATCAGCATTTTCACACTTCTTTTACTCCACGTAGTGGCATACTGGTGATCCTCCTCTGATTTTCGCCCCTTGTGTTCTCCTCGTTTTTGTATTTTGCTTTTTTTTTCTTGCTCCTCGTATTCTTCTCCCCTGTTTCTTCGCCTCGGGTTTTTCACACTTCTCTTACTCCACGTAGTGCCACACTTTTGATCCTCCTCTGATTACCGCCCCTTGTGTTCTCCTCCTTTTTGTATTTTGCTTTTTTTTTCTTGCTCCTCGTATTCTTCTCCCCTGTTTCTTCGCCTCGGGTTTTTCACACTTCTCTTACTCCACGTAGTGGCATACTGTTGATCCTCCTCTGATTTTCGCCCCTTGTGTTCTCCTCGTTTTTGTATTTTGCTTTTTTTTTCTTGCTCCTCGTATTCTTCTCCCCTGTTTCTTCGCCTCGGGTTTTTCACACTTCTCTTACTCCACGTAGTGGCATACTGTTGATCCTCCTCTGATTTTCGCCCCTTGTGTTCTCCTCGTTTTTGTATTTTGCTTTTTTTTTCTTGCTCCTCGTATTCTTCTCCCCTGTTTCTTCGCCTCGGGTTTTTCACACTTCTCTTACTCCACGTAGTGGCATACTGTTGATCCTCCTCTGATTTTCGCCCCTTGTGTTCTCCTCGTTTTTGTATTTTGCTTTTTTTTTCTTGCTCCTCGTATTCTTCTCCCCTGTTTCTTCGCATCAGCATTTTCACACTTCTCTTACTCCACGTAGTGGCATACTGTTGATCCTCCTCTGATTTTCGCCCCTTGTGTTCTCCTCGTTTTTGTATTTTGCTTTTTTTTTCTTGCTCCTCGTATTCTTCTCCCCTGTTTCTTCGCATCAGCATTTTCACACTTCTCTTACTCCACGTAGTGGCATACTGTTGATCCTCCTCTGATTTTCGCCCCTTGTGTTCTCCTCGTTTTTGTATTTTGCTTTTTTTTTCTTGCTCCTCGTATTCTTCTCCCCTGTTTCTTCGCCTCAGGTTTTTCACACTTCTCTTACTCCACGTAGTGGCATACTGTTGATCCTCCTCTGATTTTCGCCCCTTGTGTTCTCCTCGTTTTTGTATTTTGCTTTTTTTTTCTTGCTCCTCGTATTCTTCTCCCCTGTTTCTTCGCCTCGGGTTTTTCACACTTCTCTTACTCCACGTAGTGGCCTACTGTTGATCCTCCTCTGATTTTCGCCCCTTGTGTTCTCCTCGTTTTTGTATTTTGCTTTTTTTTTCTTGCTCCTCGTATTCTTCTCCCCTGTTTCTTCGCCTCGGGTTTTTCACACTTCTCTTACTCCACGTAGTGGCATACTGTTGATCCTCCTCTGATTTTCGCCCCTTGTGTTCTCCTCGTTTTTGTATTTTGCTTTTTTTTTCTTGCTCCTCGTATTCTTCTCCCCTGTTTCTTCGCATCAGCATTTTCACACTTCTCTTACTCCACGTAGTGGCATACTGTTGATCCTCCTCTGATTTTCGCCCCTTGTGTTCTCCTCGTTTTTGTATTTTGCTTTTTTTTTCTTGCTCCTCGTATTCTTCTCCCCTGTTTCTTCGCCTCGGGTTTTTCACACTTCTCTTACTCCACGTAGTGGCATACTGTTGATCCTCCTCTGATTTTCGCCCCTTGTGTTCTCCTCGTTTTTGTATTTTGCTTTTTTTTTCTTGCTCCTCGTATTCTTCTCCCCTGTTTCTTCGCATCAGCATTTTCACACTTCTCTTACTCCACGTAGTGGCATACTGTTGATCCTCCTCTGATTTTCGCCCCTTGTGTTCTCCTCGTTTTTGTATTTTGCTTTTTTTTTCTTGCTCCTCGTATTCTTCTCCCCTGTTTCTTCGCCTCGGGTTTTTCACACTTCTCTTACTCCACGTAGTGGCCTACTGTTGATCCTCCTCTGATTTTCGCCCCTTGTGTTCTCCTCGTTTTTGTATTTTGCTTTTTTTTTCTTGCTCCTCGTATTCTTCTCCCCTGTTTCTTCGCATCAGCATTTTCACACTTCTCTTACTCCACGTAGTGGCATACTGTTGATCCTCCTCTGATTTTCGCCCCTTGTGTTCTCCTCGTTTTTGTATTTTGCTTTTTTTTTCTTACTCCTCGTATTCTTCTCCCCTGTTTCTTCGCATCAGCATTTTCACACTTCTCTTACTCCACGTAGTGGCATACGGTTGATCCTCCTCTGATTTTCGCCCCTTGTGTTCTCCTCGTTTTTGTATTTTGCTTTTTTTTTCTTGCTCCTCGTATTCTTCTCCCCTGTTTCTTCGCCTCGGGTTTTTCACACTTCTCTTACTCCACGTAGTGGCATACTGTTGATCCTTCTCTGATTTTCGCCCCTTGTGTTCTCCTCGTTTTTGTATTTTGCTTTTTTTTTCTTGCTCCTCGTATTCTTCTCCCCTGTTTCTTCGCCTCGGGTTTTTCACACTTCTCTTACTCCACGTAGTGGCATACTGTTGATCCTCCTCTGATTTTCGCCCCTTGTGTTCTCCTCGTTTTTGTATTTTGCTTTTTTTTTCTTGCTCCTCGTATTCTTCTCCCCTGTTTCTTCGCATCAGCATTTTCACACTTCTCTTACTCTACGTAGTGGCATACTGTTGATCCTCCTCTGATTTTCGCCCCTTGTGTTCTCCTCGTTTTTGTATTTTGCTTTTTTTTTCTTGCTCCTCGTATTCTTCTCCCCTGTTTCTTCACCTCGGGTTTTTCACACTTCTCTTACTCCACGTAGTGGCATACTGTTGATCCTCCTCTGATTTTCGCCCCTTGTGTTCTCCTCGTTTTTGTATTTTGCTTTTTTTTCCTTGCTCCTCGTATTCTTCTCCCCTGTTTCTTCGCCTCGGGTTTTTCACACTTCTCTTACTCCACGTAGTGGCATACTGTTGATCCTCCTCTGATTTTCGCCCCTTGTGTTCTCCTCGTTTTTGTATTTTGCTTTTTTTTTCTTGCTCCTCGTATTCTTCTCCCCTGTTTCTTCACCTCGGGTTTTTCACACTTCTCTTACTCCACGTAGTGGCATACTGTTGATCCTCCTCTGATTTTCGCCCCTTGTGTTCTCCTCGTTTTTGTATTTTGCTTTTTTTTTCTTGCTCCTCGTATTCTTCTCCCCTGTTTCTTCGCATCAGCATTTTCACAGTTCTCTTACTCCACGTAGTGGCATACTGTTGATCCTCCTCTGATTTTCGCCCCTTGTGTTCTCCTCGTTTTTGTATTTTGCTTTTTTTTTCTTGCTCCTCGTATTCTTCTCTCCTGTTTCTTCGCCTCGGGTTTTTCACACTTCTCTTACTCCACGTAGTGGCATACTGTTGATCCTCCTCTGATTTTCGCCCCTTGTGTTCTCCTCGTTTTTGTATTTTGCTTTTTTTTTCTTGCTCCTCGTATTCTTCTCCCCTGTTTCTTCGCCTCGGGTTTTTCACACTTCTCTTACTCCACGTAGTGCCACACTTTTGATCCTCCTCTGATTTTCGCCCCTTGTGTTCTCCTCGTTTTTGTATTTTGCTTTTTTTTTCTTGCTCCTCGTATTCTTCTCCCCTGTTTCTTCGCCTCGGGTTTTTCACACTTCTCTTCCTCCACGTAGTGGCATACTGTTGATCCTCCTCTGATTTTCGCCCCTTGTGTTCTCCTCGTTTTTGTATTTTGCTTTTTTTTTCTTGCTCCTCGTATTCTTCTCCCCTGTTTCTTCGCCTCGGGTTTTTCACACTTCTCTTACTCCACGTAGTGGCATACTGTTGATCCTCCTCTGATTTTCTCCCCTTGTGTTCTCCTCGTTTTTGTATTTTGCTTTTTTTTTCTTGCTCCTCGTATTCTTCTCCCCTGTTTCTTCGCATCAGCATTTTCACACTTCTCTTACTCCACGTAGTGGCATACTGTTGATCCTCCTCTGATTTTCGCCCCTTGTGTTCTCCTCGTTTTTGTATTTTGCTTTTTTTTTCTTGCTCCTCTTATTCTTCTCCACTGTTTCTTCGCCTCGGGTTTTTCACACTTCTCTTACTCCACGTAGTGGCATACTGTTGATCCTCCTCTGATTTTCGCCCCTTGTGTTCTCCTCGTTTTTGTATTTTGCTTTTTTTTTCTTGCTCCTCGTATTCTTCTCCCCTGTTTCTTCGCCTCGGGTTTTTCACACTTCTCTTACTCCACGTAGTGCCACACTTTTGATCCTCCTCTGATTTTCGCCCCTTGTGTTCTCCTCGTTTTTGTATTTTGCTTTTTTTTTTCTTGCTCCTCGTATTCTTCTCCCCTGTTTCTTCGCCTCGGGTTTTTCACACTTCTCTTACTCCACGTAGTGGCATACTGTTGATCCTCCTCTGATTTTCGCCCCTTGTGTTCTCCTCGTTTTTGTATTTTGCTTTTTTTTTCTTGCTCCTCGTATTCTTCTCCCCTGTTTCTTCGCCTCGGGTTTTTCACACTTCTCTTACTCCACGTAGTGGCATACTGTTGATCCTCCTCTGATTTTCGCCCCTTGTGTTCTCCTCGTTTTTGTATTTTGCTTTTTTTTTCTTGCTCCTCGTATTCTTCTCCCCTGTTTCTTCGCATCAGCATTTTCACACTTCTCTTACTCCACGTAGTGGCATACTGTTGATCCTCCTCTGATTTTCGCCCCTTGTGTTCTCCTCGTTTTTGTATTTTGCTTTTTTTTTCTTGCTCCTCGTATTCTTCTCCCCTGTTTCTTCGCCTCGGGTTTTTCACACTTCTCTTACTCCACGTAGTGGCATACTGTTGATCCTCCTCTGATTTTCGCCCCTTGTGTTCTCCTCGTTTTTGTATTTTGCTTTTTTTTTCTTGCTCCTCGTATTCTTCTCCCCTGTTTCTTCGCCTCGGTTTTTTCACACTTCTCTTACTCCACGTAGTGGCATACTGTTGATCCTCCTCTGATTTTCGCCCCTTGTGTTCTCCTCGTTTTTGTATTTTGCTTTTTTTTTCTTGCTCCTCGTATTCTTCTCCCCTGTTTCTTCGCCTCGGGTTTTTCACACTTCTCTTACTCCACGTAGTGGCATACTGTTGATCCTCCTCTGATTTTCGCCCCTTGTGTTCTCCTCGTTTTTGTATTTTGCTTTTTTTTTCTTGCTCCTCGTATTCTTCTCCCCTGTTTCTTCGCCTCGGGTTTTTCACACTTCTCTTACTCCACGTAGTGGCATACTGTTGTTCCTCCTCTGATTTTCGCCCCTTGTGTTCTCCTCGTATTCTTCTCCCCTGTTTCTTCGCATCAGCATTTTCACACTTCTCTTACTCCACGTAGTGGCATACTGTTGATCCTCCTCTGATTTTCGCCCCTTGTGTTCTCCTCGTTTTTGTATTTTGCTTTTTTTTTCTTGCTCCTCGTATTCTTCTCCCCTGTTTCTTCGCCTCGGGTTTTTCACACTTCTCTTACTCCACGTAGTGGCATACTGTTGATCCTCCTCTGATTTTCGCCCCTTGTGTTCTCCTCGTTTTTGTATTTTGCTTTTTTTTTCTTGCTCCTCGTATTCTTCTCCCCTGTTTCTTCGCCTCGGGTTTTTCACCCTTCTCTTACTCCACGTAGTGGCATACTGTTGATCCTCCTCTGATTTTCGCCCCTTGTGTTCTCCTCGTTTTTGTATTTTGCTTTTTTTTTCTTGCTCCTCGTATTCTTCTCCCCTGTTTCTTCGCCTCGGGTTTTTCACACTTCTCTTACTCCACGTAGTGGCATACTGTTGATCCTCCTCTGATTTTCGCCCCTTGTGTTCTCCTCGTTTTTGTATTTTGCTTTTTTTTTCTTGCTCCTCGTATTCTTCTCCCCTGTTTCTTCGCCTCGGGTTTTTCACACTTCTCTTACTCCACGTAGTGGCATACTGTTGATCCTCCTCTGATTTTCGCCCCTTGTGTTCTCCTCGTTTTTGTATTTTGCTTTTTTTTTCTTGCTCCTCGTATTCTTCTCCCCTGTTTCTTCGCCTCGGGTTTTTCACACTTCTCTTACTCCACGTAGTGGCATACTGTTGATCCTCCTCTGATTTTCGCCCCTTGTGTTCTCCTCGTTTTTGTATTTTGCTTTTTTTTTCTTGCTCCTCGTATTCTTCTCCCCTGTTTCTTCGCCTCAGGTTTTTCACACTTCTCTTACTCCACGTAGTGGCATACTGTTGATCCTCCTCTGATTTTCGCCCCTTGTGTTCTCCTCGTTTTTGTATTTTGCTTTTTTTTTCTTGCTCCTCGTATTCTTCTCCCCTGTTTCTTCGCCTCGGGTTTTTCACACTTCTCTTACTCCACGTAGTGGCATACTGTTGATCCTCCTCTGATTTTCGCCCCTTGTGTTCTCCTCGTTTTTGTATTTTGCTTTTTTTTTCTTGCTCCTCGTATTCTTCTCCCCTGTTTCTTCGCCTCGGGTTTTTCACACTTCTCTTACTCCACGTAGTGGCATACTGTTGATCCTCCTCTGATTTTCGCCCCTTGTGTTCTCCTCGTTTTTGTATTTTGCTTTTTTTTTCTTGCTCCTCGTATTCTTCTCCCCTGTTTCTTCACCTCGGGTTTTTCACACTTCTCTTACTCCACGTAGTGGCATACTGTTGATCCTCCTCTGATTTTCGCCCCTTGTGTTCTCCTCGTTTTTGTATTTTGCTTTTTTTTTCTTGCTCCTCGTATTCTTCTCCCCTGTTTCTTCGCCTCGGGTTTTTCACACTTCTCTTACTCCACGTAGTGGCATACTGTTGATCCTCCTCTGATTTTCGCCCCTTGTGTTCTCCTCGTTTTTGTATTTTGCTTTTTTTTTCTTGCTCCTCGTATTCTTCTCCCCTGTTTCTTCACCTCGGGTTTTTCACACTTCTCTTACTCCACGTAGTGGCATACTGTTGATCCTCCTCTGATTTTCGCCCCTTGTGTTCTCCTCGTTTTTGTATTTTGCTTTTTTTTTCTTGCTCCTCGTATTCTTCTCCCCTGTTTCTTCGCCTCGGGTTTTTCACACTTCTCTTACTCCACGTAGTGGCATACTGTTGATCCTCCTCTGATTTTCGCCCCTTGTGTTCTCCTCGTTTTTGTATTTTGCTTTTTTTTTCTTGCTCCTCGTATTCTTCTCCCCTGTTTCTTCGCCTCGGGTTTTTCACACTTCTCTTACTCCACGTAGTGCCACACTTTTGATCCTCCTCTGATTTTCGCCCCTTGTGTTCTCCTCGTTTTTGTATTTTGCTTTTTTTTTCTTGCTCCTCGTATTCTTCTCCCCTGTTTCTTCGCCTCGGGTTTTTCACACATCTCTTACTCCACGTAGTGGCATACTGTTGATCCTCCTCTGATTTTCGCCCCTTGTGTTCTCCTCGTTTTTGTATTTTGCTTTTTTTTTCTTGCTCCTCGTATTCTTCTCCCCTGTTTCTTCGCCTCGGGTTTTTCACACTTCTCTTACTCCACGTAGTGGCATACTGTTGATCCTCCTCTGATTTTCGCCCCTTGTGTTCTCCTCGTTTTTGTATTTTGCTTTTTTTTTCTTGCTCCTCGTATTCTTCTCCCGTTTCTTCGCATCAGCATTTTCACACTTCTCTTACTCCACGTAGTAGCATACTGTTGATCCTCCTCTGATTTTCGCCCCTTGTGTTCTCCTCGTTTTTGTATTTTGCTTTTTTTTTCTTGCTCCTCTTATTCTTCTCCACTGTTTCTTCGCCTCGGGTTTTTCACACTTCTCTTACTCCACGTAGTGGCATACTGTTGATCCTCCTCTGATTTTCGCCCCTTGTGTTCTCCTCGTTTTTGTATTTTGCTTTTTTTTTCTTGCTCCTCGTATTCTTCTCCCCTGTTTCTTCGCCTCGGGTTTTTCACACTTCTCTTACTCCACGTAGTGCCACACTTTTGATCCTCCTCTGATTTTCGCCCCTTGTGTTCTCCTCGTTTTTGTATTTTGCTGTTTTTTTTCTTGCTCCTCGTATTCTTCTCCCCTGTTTCTTCGCCTCGGGTTTTTCACACTTCTCTTACTCCACGTAGTGGCATACTGTTGATCCTCCTCTGATTTTCGCCCCTTGTGTTCTCCTCGTTTTTGTATTTTGCTTTTTTTTTCTTGCTCCTCGTATTCTTCTCCCCTGTTTCTTCGCCTCGGGTTTTTCACACTTCTCTTACTCCACGTAGTGGCATACTGTTGATCCTCCTCTGATTTTCGCCCCTTGTGTTCTCCTCGTTTTTGTATTTTGCTTTTTTTTTCTTGCTCCTCGTATTCTTCTCCCCTGTTTCTTCGCATCAGCATTTTCACAGTTCTCTTACTCCACGTAGTGGCATACTGTTGATCCTCCTCTGATTTTCGCCCCTTGTGTTCTCCTCGTTTTTGTATTTTGCTTTTTTTTTCTTGCTCCTCGTATTCTTCTCCCCTGTTTCTTCGCCTCGGGTTTTTCACACTTCTCTTACTCCACGTAGTGGCATACTGTTGATCCTCCTCTGATTTTCGCCCCTTGTGTTCTCCTCGTTTTTGTATTTTGCTTTTTTTTTCTTGCTCCTCGTATTCTTCTCCCCTGTTTCTTCGCCTCGGTTTTTTCACACTTCTCTTACTCCACTTAGTGGCATACTGTTGATCCTCCTCTGATTTTCGCCCCTTGTGTTCTCCTCGTTTTTGTATTTTGCTTTTTTTTTCTTGCTCCTCGTATTCTTCTCCCCTGTTTCTTCGCCTCGGGTTTTTCACACTTCTCTTACTCCACGTAGTGGCATACTGTTGATCCTCCTCTGATTTTCGCCCCTTGTGTTCTCCTCGTTTTTGTATTTTGCTTTTTTTTTCTTGCTCCTCGTATTCTTCTCCCCTGTTTCTTCGCCTCGGGTTTTTCACACTTCTCTTACTCCACGTAGTGGCATACTGTTGATCCTCCTCTGATTTTCGCCCCTTGTGTTCTCCTCGTTTTTGTATTTTGCTTTTTTTTTCTTGCTCCTCGTATTCTTCTCCCTTGTTTCTTCGCATCAGCATTTTCACACTTCTCTTACTCCACGTAGTGGCATACTGTTGATCCTCCTCTGATTTTCGCCCCTTGTGTTCTCCTCGTTTTTGTATTTTGCTTTTTTTTTCTTGCTCCTCGTATTCTTCTCCCCTGTTTCTTCGCCTCGGGTTTTTCACACTTCTCTTACTCCACGTAGTGGCATACTGTTGATCCTCCTCTGATTTTCGCCCCTTGTGTTCTCCTCGTTTTTGTATTTTGCTTTTTTTTTCTTGCTCCTCGTATTCTTCTCCCCTGTTTCTTCGCCTCGGGTTTTTCACCCTTCTCTTACTCCACGTAGTGGCATACTGTTGATCCTCCTCTGATTTTCGCCCCTTGTGTTCTCCTCGTTTTTGTATTTTGCTTTTTTTTTCTTGCTCCTCGTATTCTTCTCCCCTGTTTCTTCGCCTCGGGTTTTTCACACTTCTCTTACTCCACGTAGTGGCATACTGTTGATCCTCCTCTGATTTTCGCCCCTTGTGTTCTCCTCGTTTTTGTATTTTGCTTTTTTTTTCTTGCTCCTCGTATTCTTCTCCCCTGTTTCTTCGCCTCGGGTTTTTCACACTTCTCTTACTCCACGTAGTGGCATACTGTTGATCCTCCTCTGATTTTCGCCCCTTGTGTTCTCCTCGTTTTTGTATTTTGCTTTTTTTTTCTTGCTCCTCGTATTCTTCTCCCCTGTTTCTTCGCCTCGGGTTTTTCACACTTCTCTTACTCCACGTAGTGGCATACTGTTGATCCTCCTCTGATTTTCGCCCCTTGTGTTCTCCTCGTTTTTGTATTTTGCTTTTTTTTTCTTGCTCCTCGTATTCTTCTCCCCTGTTTCTTCGCCTCAGGTTTTTCACACTTCTCTTACTCCACGTAGTGGCATACTGTTGATCCTCCTCTGATTTTCGCCCCTTGTGTTCTCCTCGTTTTTGTATTTTGCTTTTTTTTTCTTGCTCCTCGTATTCTTCTCCCCTGTTTCTTCGCCTCGGGTTTTTCACACTTCTCTTACTCCACGTAGTGGCATACTGTTGATCCTCCTCTGATTTTCGCCCCTTGTGTTCTCCTCGTTTTTGTATTTTGCTTTTTTTTTCTTGCTCCTCGTATTCTTCTCCCCTGTTTCTTCGCCTCGGGTTTTTCACACTTCTCTTACTCCACGTAGTGGCATACTGTTGATCCTCCTCTGATTTTCGCCCCTTGTGTTCTCCTCGTTTTTGTATTTTGCTTTTTTTTTCTTGCTCCTCGTATTCTTCTCCCCTGTTTCTTCACCTCGGGTTTTTCACACTTCTCTTACTCCACGTAGTGGCATACTGTTGATCCTCCTCTGATTTTCGCCCCTTGTGTTCTCCTCGTTTTTGTATTTTGCTTTTTTTTTCTTGCTCCTCGTATTCTTCTCCCCTGTTTCTTCGCCTCGGGTTTTTCACACTTCTCTTACTCCACGTAGTGGCATACTGTTGATCCTCCTCTGATTTTCGCCCCTTGTGTTCTCCTCGTTTTTGTATTTTGCTTTTTTTTTCTTGCTCCTCGTATTCTTCTCCCCTGTTTCTTCACCTCGGGTTTTTCACACTTCTCTTACTCCACGTAGTGGCATACTGTTGATCCTCCTCTGATTTTCGCCCCTTGTGTTCTCCTCGTTTTTGTATTTTGCTTTTTTTTTCTTGCTCCTCGTATTCTTCTCCCCTGTTTCTTCGCCTCGGGTTTTTCACACTTCTCTTACTCCACGTAGTGGCATACTGTTGATCCTCCTCTGATTTTCGCCCCTTGTGTTCTCCTCGTTTTTGTATTTTGCTTTTTTTTTCTTGCTCCTCGTATTCTTCTCCCCTGTTTCTTCGCCTCGGGTTTTTCACACTTCTCTTACTCCACGTAGTGCCACACTTTTGATCCTCCTCTGATTTTCGCCCCTTGTGTTCTCCTCGTTTTTGTATTTTGCTTTTTTTTTCTTGCTCCTCGTATTCTTCTCCCCTGTTTCTTCGCCTCGGGTTTTTCTCACTTCTCTTACTCCACGTAGTGGCATACTGTTGATCCTCCTCTGATTTTCGCCCCTTGTGTTCTCCTCGTTTTTGTATTTTGCTTTTTTTTTCTTGCTCCTCGTATTCTTCTCCCCTGTTTCTTCGCCTCGGGTTTTTCACACTTCTCTTACTCCACGTAGTGGCATACTGTTGATCCTCCTCTGATTTTCGCCCCTTGTGTTCTCCTCGTTTTTGTATTTTGCTTTTTTTTTTCTTGCTCCTCGTATTCTTCTCCCCTGTTTCTTCGCATCAGCATTTTCACACTTCTTTTACTCCACGTAGTGGCATACTGGTGATCCTCCTCTGATTTTCGCCCCTTGTGTTCTCCTCGTTTTTGTATTTTGCTTTTTTTTTCTTGCTCCTCGTATTCTTCTCCCCTGTTTCTTCGCCTCGGGTTTTTCACACTTCTCTTACTCCACGTAGTGCCACACTTTTGATCCTCCTCTGATTTCCGCCCCTTGTGTTCTCCTCGTTTTTGTATTTTGCTTTTTTTTTCTTGCTCCTCGTATTCTTCTCCCCTGTTTCTTCGCCTCGGGTTTTTCACACTTCTCTTACTCCACGTAGTGGCATACTGTTGATCCTCCTCTGATTTTCGCCCCTTGTGTTCTCCTCGTTTTTGTATTTTGCTTTTTTTTTCTTGCTCCTCGTATTCTTCTCCCCTGTTTCTTCGCCTCGGGTTTTTCACACTTCTCTTACTCCACGTAGTGGCATACTGTTGATCCTCCTCTGATTTTCGCCCCTTGTGTTCTCCTCGTTTTTGTATTTTGCTTTTTTTTTCTTGCTCCTCGTATTCTTCTCCCCTGTTTCTTCGCCTCGGGTTTTTCACACTTCTCTTACTCCACGTAGTGGCATACTGTTGATCCTCCTCTGATTTTCGCCCCTTGTGTTCTCCTCGTTTTTGTATTTTGCTTTTTTTTTCTTGCTCCTCGTATTCTTCTCCCCTGTTTCTTCGCATCAGCATTTTCACACTTCTCTTACTCCACGTAGTGGCATACTGTTGATCCTCCTCTGATTTTCGCCCCTTGTGTTCTCCTCGTTTTTGTATTTTGCTTTTTTTTTCTTGCTCCTCGTATTCTTCTCCCCTGTTTCTTCGCATCAGCATTTTCACACTTCTCTTACTCCACGTAGTGGCATACTGTTGATCCTCCTCTGATTTTCGCCCCTTGTGTTCTCCTCGTTTTTGTATTTTGCTTTTTTTTTCTTGCTCCTCGTATTCTTCTCCCCTGTTTCTTCGCCTCAGGTTTTTCACACTTCTCTTACTCCACGTAGTGGCATACTGTTGATCCTCCTCTGATTTTCGCCCCTTGTGTTCTCCTCGTTTTTGTATTTTGCTTTTTTTTTCTTGCTCCTCGTATTCTTCTCCCCTGTTTCTTCGCCTCGGGTTTTTCACACTTCTCTTACTCCACGTAGTGGCCTACTGTTGATCCTCCTCTGATTTTCGCCCCTTGTGTTCTCCTCGTTTTTGTATTTTGCTTTTTTTTTCTTGCTCCTCGTATTCTTCTCCCCTGTTTCTTCGCCTCGGGTTTTTCACACTTCTCTTACTCCACGTAGTGGCATACTGTTGATCCTCCTCTGATTTTCGCCCCTTGTGTTCTCCTCGTTTTTGTATTTTGCTTTTTTTTTCTTGCTCCTCGTATTCTTCTCCCCTGTTTCTTCGCATCAGCATTTTCACACTTCTCTTACTCCACGTAGTGGCATACTGTTGATCCTCCTCTGATTTTCGCCCCTTGTGTTCTCCTCGTTTTTGTATTTTGCTTTTTTTTTCTTGCTCCTCGTATTCTTCTCCCCTGTTTCTTCGCCTCGGGTTTTTCACACTTCTCTTACTCCACGTAGTGGCATACTGTTGATCCTCCTCTGATTTTCGCCCCTTGTGTTCTCCTCGTTTTTGTATTTTGCTTTTTTTTTCTTGCTCCTCGTATTCTTCTCCCCTGTTTCTTCGCATCAGCATTTTCACACTTCTCTTACTCCACGTAGTGGCATACTGTTGATCCTCCTCTGATTTTCGCCCCTTGTGTTCTCCTCGTTTTTGTATTTTGCTTTTTTTTTCTTGCTCCTCGTATTCTTCTCCCCTGTTTCTTCGCCTCGGGTTTTTCACACTTCTCTTACTCCACGTAGTGGCATACTGTTGATCCTCCTCTGATTTTCGCCCCTTGTGTTCTCCTCGTTTTTGTATTTTGCTTTTTTTTTCTTGCTCCTCGTATTCTTCTCCCCTGTTTCTTCGCATCAGCATTTTCACACTTCTCTTACTCCACGTAGTGGCATACTGTTGATCCTCCTCTGATTTTCGCCCCTTGTGTTCTCCTCGTTTTTGTATTTTGCTTTTTTTTTCTTACTCCTCGTATTCTTCTCCCCTGTTTCTTCGCATCAGCATTTTCACACTTCTCTTACTCCACGTAGTGGCATACGGTTGATCCTCCTCTGATTTTCGCCCCTTGTGTTCTCCTCGTTTTTGTATTTTGCTTTTTTTTTCTTGCTCCTCGTATTCTTCTCCCCTGTTTCTTCGCCTCGGGTTTTTCACACTTCTCTTACTCCACGTAGTGGCATACTGTTGATCCTTCTCTGATTTTCGCCCCTTGTGTTCTCCTCGTTTTTGTATTTTGCTTTTTTTTTCTTGCTCCTCGTATTCTTCTCCCCTGTTTCTTCGCCTCGGGTTTTTCACACTTCTCTTACTCCACGTAGTGGCATACTGTTGATCCTCCTCTGATTTTCGCCCCTTGTGTTCTCCTCGTTTTTGTATTTTGCTTTTTTTTTCTTGCTCCTCGTATTCTTCTCCCCTGTTTCTTCGCATCAGCATTTTCACACTTCTCTTACTCTACGTAGTGGCATACTGTTGATCCTCCTCTGATTTTCGCCCCTTGTGTTCTCCTCGTTTTTGTATTTTGCTTTTTTTTTCTTGCTCCTCGTATTCTTCTCCCCTGTTTCTTCACCTCGGGTTTTTCACACTTCTCTTACTCCACGTAGTGGCATACTGTTGATCCTCCTCTGATTTTCGCCCCTTGCGTTCTCCTCGTTTTTGTATTTTGCTTTTTTTTCCTTGCTCCTCGTATTCTTCTCCCCTGTTTCTTCGCCTCGGGTTTTTCACACTTCTCTTACTCCACGTAGTGGCATACTGTTGATCCTCCTCTGATTTTCGCCCCTTGTGTTCTCCTCGTTTTTGTATTTTGCTTTTTTTTTCTTGCTCCTCGTATTCTTCTCCCCTGTTTCTTCACCTCGGGTTTTTCACACTTCTCTTACTCCACGTAGTGGCATACTGTTGATCCTCCTCTGATTTTCGCCCCTTGTGTTCTCCTCGTTTTTGTATTTTGCTTTTTTTTTCTTGCTCCTCGTATTCTTCTCCCCTGTTTCTTCGCATCAGCATTTTCACAGTTCTCTTACTCCACGTAGTGGCATACTGTTGATCCTCCTCTGATTTTCGCCCCTTGTGTTCTCCTCGTTTTTGTATTTTGCTTTTTTTTTCTTGCTCCTCGTATTCTTCTCTCCTGTTTCTTCGCCTCGGGTTTTTCACACTTCTCTTACTCCACGTAGTGGCATACTGTTGATCCTCCTCTGATTTTCGCCCCTTGTGTTCTCCTCGTTTTTGTATTTTGCTTTTTTTTTCTTGCTCCTCGTATTCTTCTCCCCTGTTTCTTCGCCTCGGGTTTTTCACACTTCTCTTACTCCACGTAGTGCCACACTTTTGATCCTCCTCTGATTTTCGCCCCTTGTGTTCTCCTCGTTTTTGTATTTTGCTTTTTTTTTCTTGCTCCTCGTATTCTTCTCCCCTGTTTCTTCGCCTCGGGTTTTTCACACTTCTCTTCCTCCACGTAGTGGCATACTGTTGATCCTCCTCTGATTTTCGCCCCTTGTGTTCTCCTCGTTTTTGTATTTTGCTTTTTTTTTCTTGCTCCTCGTATTCTTCTCCCCTGTTTCTTCGCCTCGGGTTTTTCACACTTCTCTTACTCCACGTAGTGGCATACTGTTGATCCTCCTCTGATTTTCTCCCCTTGTGTTCTCCTCGTTTTTGTATTTTGCTTTTTTTTTCTTGCTCCTCGTATTCTTCTCCCCTGTTTCTTCGCATCAGCATTTTCACACTTCTCTTACTCCACGTAGTGGCATACTGTTGATCCTCCTCTGATTTTCGCCCCTTGTGTTCTCCTCGTTTTTGTATTTTGCTTTTTTTTTCTTGCTCCTCTTTTTCTTCTCCACTGTTTCTTCGCCTCGGGTTTTTCACACTTCTCTTACTCCACGTAGTGGCATACTGTTGATCCTCCTCTGATTTTCGCCCCTTGTGTTCTCCTCGTTTTTGTATTTTGCTTTTTTTTTCTTGCTCCTCGTATTCTTCTCCCCTGTTTCTTCGCCTCGGGTTTTTCACACTTCTCTTACTCCACGTAGTGCCACACTTTTGATCCTCCTCTGATTTTCGCCCCTTGTGTTCTCCTCGTTTTTGTATTTTGCTTTTTTTTTTCTTGCTCCTCGTATTCTTCTCCCCTGTTTCTTCGCCTCGGGTTTTTCACACTTCTCTTACTCCACGTAGTGGCATACTGTTGATCCTCCTCTGATTTTCGCCCCTTGTGTTCTCCTCGTTTTTGTATTTTGCTTTTTTTTTCTTGCTCCTCGTATTCTTCTCCCCTGTTTCTTCGCCTCGGGTTTTTCACACTTCTCTTACTCCACGTAGTGGCATACTGTTGATCCTCCTCTGATTTTCGCCCCTTGTGTTCTCCTCGTTTTTGTATTTTGCTTTTTTTTTCTTGCTCCTCGTATTCTTCTCCCCTGTTTCTTCGCATCAGCATTTTCACAGTTCTCTTACTCCACGTAGTGGCATACTGTTGATCCTCCTCTGATTTTCGCCCCTTGTGTTCTCCTCGTTTTTGTATTTTGCTTTTTTTTTCTTGCTCCTCGTATTCTTCTCCCCTGTTTCTTCGCCTCGGGTTTTTCACACTTCTCTTACTCCACGTAGTGGCATACTGTTGATCCTCCTCTGATTTTCGCCCCTTGTGTTCTCCTCGTTTTTGTATTTTGCTTTTTTTTTCTTGCTCCTCGTATTCTTCTCCCCTGTTTCTTCGCCTCGGTTTTTTCACACTTCTCTTACTCCACGTAGTGGCATACTGTTGATCCTCCTCTGATTTTCGCCCCTTGTGTTCTCCTCGTTTTTGTATTTTGCTTTTTTTTTCTTGCTCCTCGTATTCTTCTCCCCTGTTTCTTCGCCTCGGGTTTTTCACACTTCTCTTACTCCACGTAGTGGCATACTGTTGATCCTCCTCTGATTTTCGCCCCTTGTGTTCTCCTCGTTTTTGTATTTTGCTTTTTTTTTCTTGCTCCTCGTATTCTTCTCCCCTGTTTCTTCGCCTCGGGTTTTTCACACTTCTCTTACTCCACGTAGTGGCATACTGTTGATCCTCCTCTGATTTTCGCCCCTTGTGTTCTCCTCGTTTTTGTATTTTGCTTTTTTTTTCTTGCTCCTCGTATTCTTCTCCCCTGTTTCTTCGCATCAGCATTTTCACACTTCTCTTACTCCACGTAGTGGCATACTGTTGATCCTCCTCTGATTTTCGCCCCTTGTGTTCTCCTCGTTTTTGTATTTTGCTTTTTTTTTCTTGCTCCTCGTATTCTTCTCCCCTGTTTCTTCGCCTCGGGTTTTTCACACTTCTCTTACTCCACGTAGTGGCATACTGTTGATCCTCCTCTGATTTTCGCCCCTTGTGTTCTCCTCGTTTTTGTATTTTGCTTTTTTTTTCTTGCTCCTCGTATTCTTCTCCCCTGTTTCTTCGCCTCGGGTTTTTCACCCTTCTCTTACTCCACGTAGTGGCATACTGTTGATCCTCCTCTGATTTTCGCCCCTTGTGTTCTCCTCGTTTTTGTATTTTGCTTTTTTTTTCTTGCTCCTCGTATTCTTCTCCCCTGTTTCTTCGCCTCGGGTTTTTCACACTTCTCTTACTCCACGTAGTGGCATACTGTTGATCCTCCTCTGATTTTCGCCCCTTGTGTTCTCCTCGTTTTTGTATTTTGCTTTTTTTTTCTTGCTCCTCGTATTCTTCTCCCCTGTTTCTTCGCCTCGGGTTTTTCACACTTCTCTTACTCCACGTAGTGGCATACTGTTGATCCTCCTCTGATTTTCGCCCCTTGTGTTCTCCTCGTTTTTGTATTTTGCTTTTTTTTTCTTGCTCCTCGTATTCTTCTCCCCTGTTTCTTCGCCTCGGGTTTTTCACACTTCTCTTACTCCACGTAGTGGCATACTGTTGATCCTCCTCTGATTTTCGCCCCTTGTGTTCTCCTCGTTTTTGTATTTTGCTTTTTTTTTCTTGCTCCTCGTATTCTTCTCCCCTGTTTCTTCGCCTCAGGTTTTTCACACTTCTCTTACTCCACGTAGTGGCATACTGTTGATCCTCCTCTGATTTTCGCCCCTTGTGTTCTCCTCGTTTTTGTATTTTGCTTTTTTTTTCTTGCTCCTCGTATTCTTCTCCCCTGTTTCTTCGCCTCGGGTTTTTCACACTTCTCTTACTCCACGTAGTGGCATACTGTTGATCCTCCTCTGATTTTCGCCCCTTGTGTTCTCCTCGTTTTTGTATTTTGCTTTTTTTTTCTTGCTCCTCGTATTCTTCTCCCCTGTTTCTTCGCCTCGGGTTTTTCACACTTCTCTTACTCCACGTAGTGGCATACTGTTGATCCTCCTCTGATTTTCGCCCCTTGTGTTCTCCTCGTTTTTGTATTTTGCTTTTTTTTTCTTGCTCCTCGTATTCTTCTCCCCTGTTTCTTCACCTCGGGTTTTTCACACTTCTCTTACTCCACGTAGTGGCATACTGTTGATCCTCCTCTGATTTTCGCCCCTTGTGTTCTCCTCGTTTTTGTATTTTGCTTTTTTTTTCTTGCTCCTCGTATTCTTCTCCCCTGTTTCTTCGCCTCGGGTTTTTCACACTTCTCTTACTCCACGTAGTGGCATACTGTTGATCCTCCTCTGATTTTCGCCCCTTGTGTTCTCCTCGTTTTTGTATTTTGCTTTTTTTTTCTTGCTCCTCGTATTCTTCTCCCCTGTTTCTTCACCTCGGGTTTTTCACACTTCTCTTACTCCACGTAGTGGCATACTGTTGATCCTCCTCTGATTTTCGCCCCTTGTGTTCTCCTCGTTTTTGTATTTTGCTTTTTTTTTCTTGCTCCTCGTATTCTTCTCCCCTGTTTCTTCGCCTCGGGTTTTTCACACTTCTCTTACTCCACGTAGTGGCATACTGTTGATCCTCCTCTGATTTTCGCCCCTTGTGTTCTCCTCGTTTTTGTATTTTGCTTTTTTTTTCTTGCTCCTCGTATTCTTCTCCCCTGTTTCTTCGCCTCGGGTTTTTCACACTTCTCTTACTCCACGTAGTGCCACACTTTTGATCCTCCTCTGATTTTCGCCCCTTGTGTTCTCCTCGTTTTTGTATTTTGCTTTTTTTTTCTTGCTCCTCGTATTCTTCTCCCCTGTTTCTTCGCCTCGGGTTTTTCACACATCTCTTACTCCACGTAGTGGCATACTGTTGATCCTCCTCTGATTTTCGCCCCTTGTGTTCTCCTCGTTTTTGTATTTTGCTTTTTTTTTCTTGCTCCTCGTATTCTTCTCCCCTGTTTCTTCGCCTCGGGTTTTTCACACTTCTCTTACTCCACGTAGTGGCATACTGTTGATCCTCCTCTGATTTTCGCCCCTTGTGTTCTCCTCGTTTTTGTATTTTGCTTTTTTTTTCTTGCTCCTCGTATTCTTCTCCCGTTTCTTCGCATCAGCATTTTCACACTTCTCTTACTCCACGTAGTAGCATACTGTTGATCCTCCTCTGATTTTCGCCCCTTGTGTTCTCCTCGTTTTTGTATTTTGCTTTTTTTTTCTTGCTCCTCTTATTCTTCTCCCCTGTTTCTTCGCCTCGGGTTTTTCACACTTCTCTTACTCCACGTAGTGGCATACTGTTGATCCTCCTCTGATTTTCGCCCCTTGTGTTCTCCTCGTTTTTGTTTTTTGCTTTTTTTTTCTTGCTCCTCGTATTCTTCTCCCCTGTTTCTTCGCCTCGGGTTTTTCACACTTCTCTTACTCCACGTAGTGCCACACTTTTGATCCTCCTCTGATTTTCGCCCCTTGTGTTCTCCTCGTTTTTGTATTTTGCTTTTTTTTTTCTTGCTCCTCGTATTCTTCTCCCCTGTTTCTTCGCCTCGGGTTTTTCACACTTCTCTTACTCCACGTAGTGGCATACTGTTGATCCTCCTCTGATTTTCGCCCCTTGTGTTCTCCTCGTTTTTGTATTTTGCTTTTTTTTTCTTGCTCCTCGTATTCTTCTCCCCTGTTTCTTCGCCTCGGGTTTTTCACACTTCTCTTACTCCACGTAGTGGCATACTGTTGATCCTCCTCTGATTTTCGCCCCTTGTGTTCTCCTCGTTTTTGTATTTTGCTTTTTTTTTCTTGCTCCTCGTATTCTTCTCCCCTGTTTCTTCGCATCAGCATTTTCACAGTTCTCTTACTCCACGTAGTGGCATACTGTTGATCCTCCTCTGATTTTCGCCCCTTGTGTTCTCCTCGTTTTTGTATTTTGCTTTTTTTTTCTTGCTCCTCGTATTCTTCTCCCCTGTTTCTTCGCCTCGGGTTTTTCACACTTCTCTTACTCCACGTAGTGGCATACTGTTGATCCTCCTCTGATTTTCGCCCCTTGTGTTCTCCTCGTTTTTGTATTTTGCTTTTTTTTTCTTGCTCCTCGTATTCTTCTCCCCTGTTTCTTCGCCTCGGTTTTTTCACACTTCTCTTACTCCACGTAGTGGCATACTGTTGATCCTCCTCTGATTTTCGCCCCTTGTGTTCTCCTCGTTTTTGTATTTTGCTTTTTTTTTCTTGCTCCTCGTATTCTTCTCCCCTGTTTCTTCGCCTCGGGTTTTTCACACTTCTCTTACTCCACGTAGTGGCATACTGTTGATCCTCCTCTGATTTTCGCCCCTTGTGTTCTCCTCGTTTTTGTATTTTGCTTTTTTTTTCTTGCTCCTCGTATTCTTCTCCCCTGTTTCTTCGCCTCGGGTTTTTCACACTTCTCTTACTCCACGTAGTGGCATACTGTTGATCCTCCTCTGATTTTCGCCCCTTGTGTTCTCCTCGTTTTTGTATTTTGCTTTTTTTTTCTTGCTCCTCGTATTCTTCTCCCTTGTTTCTTCGCATCAGCATTTTCACACTTCTCTTACTCCACGTAGTGGCATACTGTTGATCCTCCTCTGATTTTCGCCCCTTGTGTTCTCCTCGTTTTTGTATTTTGCTTTTTTTTTCTTGCTCCTCGTATTCTTCTCCCCTGTTTCTTCGCCTCGGGTTTTTCACACTTCTCTTACTCCACGTAGTGGCATACTGTTGATCCTCCTCTGATTTTCGCCCCTTGTGTTCTCCTCGTTTTTGTATTTTGCTTTTTTTTTCTTGCTCCTCGTATTCTTCTCCCCTGTTTCTTCGCCTCGGGTTTTTCACCCTTCTCTTACTCCACGTAGTGGCATACTGTTGATCCTCCTCTGATTTTCGCCCCTTGTGTTCTCCTCGTTTTTGTATTTTGCTTTTTTTTTCTTGCTCCTCGTATTCTTCTCCCCTGTTTCTTCGCCTCGGGTTTTTCACACTTCTCTTACTCCACGTAGTGGCATACTGTTGATCCTCCTCTGATTTTCGCCCCTTGTGTTCTCCTCGTTTTTGTATTTTGCTTTTTTTTTCTTGCTCCTCGTATTCTTCTCCCCTGTTTCTTCGCCTCGGGTTTTTCACACTTCTCTTACTCCACGTAGTGGCATACTGTTGATCCTCCTCTGATTTTCGCCCCTTGTGTTCTCCTCGTTTTTGTATTTTGCTTTTTTTTTCTTGCTCCTCGTATTCTTCTCCCCTGTTTCTTCGCCTCGGGTTTTTCACACTTCTCTTACTCCACGTAGTGGCATACTGTTGATCCTCCTCTGATTTTCGCCCCTTGTGTTCTCCTCGTTTTTGTATTTTGCTTTTTTTTTCTTGCTCCTCGTATTCTTCTCCCCTGTTTCTTCGCCTCAGGTTTTTCACACTTCTCTTACTCCACGTAGTGGCATACTGTTGATCCTCCTCTGATTTTCGCCCCTTGTGTTCTCCTCGTTTTTGTATTTTGCTTTTTTTTTCTTGCTCCTCGTATTCTTCTCCCCTGTTTCTTCGCCTCGGGTTTTTCACACTTCTCTTACTCCACGTAGTGGCATACTGTTGATCCTCCTCTGATTTTCGCCCCTTGTGTTCTCCTCGTTTTTGTATTTTGCTTTTTTTTTCTTGCTCCTCGTATTCTTCTCCCCTGTTTCTTCGCCTCGGGTTTTTCACACTTCTCTTACTCCACGTAGTGGCATACTGTTGATCCTCCTCTGATTTTCGCCCCTTGTGTTCTCCTCGTTTTTGTATTTTGCTTTTTTTTTCTTGCTCCTCGTATTCTTCTCCCCTGTTTCTTCACCTCGGGTTTTTCACACTTCTCTTACTCCACGTAGTGGCATACTGTTGATCCTCCTCTGATTTTCGCCCCTTGTGTTCTCCTCGTTTTTGTATTTTGCTTTTTTTTTCTTGCTCCTCGTATTCTTCTCCCCTGTTTCTTCGCCTCGGGTTTTTCACACTTCTCTTACTCCACGTAGTGCCACACTTTTGATCCTCCTCTGATTTTCGCCCCTTGTGTTCTCCTCGTTTTTGTATTTTGCTTTTTTTTTCTTGCTCCTCGTATTCTTCTCCCCTGTTTCTTCGCCTCGGGTTTTTCACACTTCTCTTACTCCACGTAGTGGCATACTGTTGATCCTCCTCTGATTTTCGCCCCTTGTGTTCTCCTCGTTGTTGTATTTTGCTTTTTTTTTCTTGCTCCTCGTATTCTTCTCCCCTGTTTCTTCGCCTCGGGTTTTTCACACTTCTCTTACTCCACGTAGTGGCATACTGTTGACCCTCCTCTGATTTTCGCCCCTTGTGTTCTCCTCGTTTTTGTATTTTGCTTTTTTTTTCTTGCTCCTCGTATTCTTCTCCCCTGTTTCTTCGCATCAGCATTTTCACACTTCTCTTACTCCACGTAGTGGCATACTGTTGATCCTCCTCTGATTTTCGCCCCTTGTGTTCTCCTCGTTTTTGTATTTTGCTTTTTTTTTCTTGCTCCTCGTATTCTTCTCCCCTGTTTCTTCGCCTCGGGTTTTTCACACTTCTCTTACTCCACGTAGTGGCATACTGTTGATCCTCCTCTGATTTTCGCCCCTTGTGTTCTCCTCGTTTTTGTATTTTGCTTTTTTTTTCTTGCTCCTCGTATTCTTCTCCCCTGTTTCTTCGCATCAGCATTTTCACACTTCTCTTACTCCACGTAGTGGCATACTGTTGATCCTCCTCTGATTTTCGCCCCTTGTGTTCTCCTCGTTTTTGTATTTTGCTTTTTTTTTCTTGCTCCTCGTATTCTTCTCCCCTGTTTCTTCGCCTCGGGTTTTTCACACTTCTCTTACTCCACGTAGTGGCATACTGTTGATCCTCCTCTGATTTTCGCCCCTTGTGTTCTCCTCGTTTTTGTATTTTGCTTTTTTTTTCTTGCTCCTCGTATTCTTCTCCCCTGTTTCTTCGCCTCGGGTTTTTCACACTTCTCTTACTCCACGTAGTGGCATACTGTTGATCCTCCTCTGATTTTCGCCCCTTGTGTTCTCCTCGTTTTTGTATTTTGCTTTTTTTTTCTTGCTCCTCGTATTCTTCTCCCCTGTTTCTTCGCCTCGGGTTTTTCACACTTCTCTTACTCCACGTAGTGGCATACTGTTGATCCTCCTCTGATTTTCGCCCCTTGTGTTCTCCTCGTTTTTGTATTTTGCTTTTTTTTTCTTGCTCCTCGTATTCTTCTCCCCTGTTTCTTCGCCTCGGGTTTTTCACACTTCTCTTACTCCACGTAGTGGCATACTGTTGATCCTCCTCTGATTTTCGCCCCTTGTGTTCTCCTCGTTTTTGTATTTTGCTTTTTTTTTCTTGCTCCTCGTATTCTTCTCCCCTGTTTCTTCGCCTCGGGTTTTTCACACTTCTCTTACTCCACGTAGTGGCATACTGTTGATCCTCCTCTGATTTTCGCCCCTTGTGTTCTCCTCGTTTTTGTATTTTGCTTTTTTTTTCTTGCTCCTCGTATTCTTCTCCCCTGTTTCTTCGCCTCGGGTTTTTCACACTTCTCTTACTCCACGTAGTGGCATACTGTTGATCCTCCTCTGATTTTCGCCCCTTGTGTTCTCCTCGTTTTTGTATTTTGCTTTTTTTTTCTTGCTCCTCGTATTCTTCTCCCCTGTTTCTTCACCTCGGGTTTTTCACACTTCTCTTACTCCACGTAGTGGCATACTGTTGATCCTCCTCTGATTTTCGCCCCTTGTGTTCTCCTCGTTTTTGTATTTTGCTTTTTTTTTCTTGCTCCTCGTATTCTTCTCCCCTGTTTCTTCGCATCAGCATTTTCACACTTCTCTTACTCCACGTAGTGGCATACTGTTGATCCTCCTCTGATTTTCGCCCCTTGTGTTCTCCTCGTTTTTGTATTTTGCTTTTTTTTTCTTGCTCCTCGTATTCTTCTCCCCTGTTTCTTCACCTCGGGTTTTTCACACTTCTCTTACTCCACGTAGTGGCATACTGTTGATCCTCCTCTGATTTTCGCCCCTTGTGTTCTCCTCGTTTTTGTATTTTGCTTTTTTTTTCTTGCTCCTCGTATTCTTCTCCCCTGTTTCTTCGCCTCGGGTTTTTCACACTTCTCTTACTCCACGTAGTGGCATACTGTTGATCCTCCTCTGATTTTCGCCCCTTGTGTTCTCCTCGTTTTTGTATTTTGCTTTTTTTTTCTTGCTCCTCGTATTCTTCTCCCCTGTTTCTTCGCCTCGGGTTTTTCACACTTCTCTTACTCCACGTAGTGGCATACTGTTGATCCTCCTCTGATTTTCGCCCCTTGTGTTCTCCTCGTTTTTGTATTTTGCTTTTTTTTTCTTGCTCCTCGTATTCTTCTCCCCTGTTTCTTCGCCTCGGGTTTTTCACACTTCTCTTACTCCACGTAGTGCCACACTTTTGATCCTCCTCTGATTTTCGCCCCTTGTGTTCTCCTCGTTTTTGTATTTTGCTTTTTTTTTCTTGCTCCTCGTATTCTTCTCCCCTGTTTCTTCGCCTCGGGTTTTTCACACTTCTCTTACTCCACGTAGTGGCATACTGTTGATCCTCCTCTGATTTTCGCCCCTTGTGTTCTCCTCGTTTTTGTATTTTGCTTTTTTTTTCTTGCTCCTCGTATTCTTCTCCCCTGTTTCTTCGCCTCGGGTTTTTCACACTTCTCTTACTCCACGTAGTGGCATACTGTTGATCCTCCTCTGATTTTCGCCCCTTGTGTTCTCCTCGTTTTTGTATTTTGCTTTTTTTTTCTTGCTCCTCGTATTCTTCTCCCCTGTTTCTTCGCATCAGCATTTTCACACTTCTCTTACTCCACGTAGTGGCATACGGTTGATCCTCCTCTGATTTTCGCCCCTTGTGTTCTCCTCGTTTTTGTATTTTGCTTTTTTTTTCTTGCTCCTCGTATTCTTCTCCCCTGTTTCTTCGCCTCGGGTTTTTCACACTTCTCTTACTCCACGTAGTGGCATACTGTTGATCCTCCTCTGATTTTCGCCCCTTGTGTTCTCCTCGTTTTTGTATTTTGCTTTTTTTTTCTTGCTCCTCGTATTCTTCTCCCCTGTTTCTTCGCATCAGCATTTTCACACTTCTCTTACTCCACGTAGTGGCATATGGTTGCTCCTCCTCTGATTTTCGCCCCTTGTGTTCTCCTCGTTTTTGTATTTTGCTTTTTTTTTCTTGCTCCTCGTATTCTTCTCCCCTGTTTCTTCGCCTCGGGTTTTTCACACTTATCTTACTCCACGTAGTGGCATACTGTTGATCCTCCTCTGATTTTCGCCCCTTGTGTTCTCCTCGTTTTTGTATTTTGCTTTTTTTTTCTTGCTCCTCGTATTCTTCTCCCCTGTTTCTTCGCCTCGGGTTTTTCACACTTCTCTTACTCCACGTAGTGCCACAGTTTTGATCCTCCTCTGATTTTCGCCCCTTGTGTTCTCCTCGTTTTTGTATTTTGCTTTTTTTTTCCTGCTCCTCATATTCTTCTCCCCTGTTTCTTCGCCTCGGGTTTTTCACACTTCTCTTACTCCACGTAGTGCCACACTTTTGATCCTCCTCTGATTTTCGCCCCTTGTGTTCTCCTCGTTTTTGTATTTTGCTTTTTTTTTCTTGCTCCTCGTATTCTTCTCCCCTGTTTCTTCGCATCAGCATTTTCACACTTCTCTTACTCCACGTAGTGGCATACTGTTGATCCTCCTCTGATTTTCGCCCCTTGTGTTCTCCTCGTTTTTGTATTTTGCTTTTTTTTTCTTGCTCCTCGTATTCTTCTCCCCTGTTTCTTCGCCTCGGGTTTTTCACACTTCTCTTACTCCACGTAGTGGCATACTGTTGATCCTCCTCTGATTTTCGCCCCTTGTGTTCTCCTCGTTTTTGTATTTTGCTTTTTTTTTCTTGCTCCTCGTATTCTTCTCCCCTGTTTCTTCGCCTCGGGTTTTTCACACTTCTCTTACTCCACGTAGTGGCATACTGTTGATCCTCCTCTGATTTTCGCCCCTTGTGTTCTCCTCCTTTTTGTATTTTGCTTTTTTTTTCTTGCTCCTCGTATTCTTCTCCCCTGTTTCTTCGCCTCGGGTTTTTCACACTTCTCTTACTCCACGTAGTGGCATACTGTTGATCCTCCTCTGATTTTCGCCCCTTGTGTTCTCCTCGTTTTTGTATTTTGCTTTTTTTTTCTTGCTCCTCGTATTCTTCTCCCCTGTTTCTTCGCCTCGGGTTTTTCACACTTCTCTTACTCCACGTAGTGGCATACTGTTGATCCTCCTCTGATTTTCGCCCCTTGTGTTCTCCTCGTTTTTGTATTTTGCTTTTTTTTTCTTGCTCCTCGTATTCTTCTCCCCTGTTTCTTCGCCTCGGGTTTTTCACACTTCTCTTACTCCACGTAGTGGCATACTGTTGATCCTCCTCTGATTTTCGCCCCTTGTGTTCTCCTCGTTTTTGTATTTTGCTTTTGTTTTCTTGCTCCTCGTATTTTCTCCCCTGTTTCTTCGCCTCAGGTTTTTCACACTTCTCTTACTCCACGTAGTGCCACACTTTTGATCCTCCTCTGATTTTCGCCCCTTGTGTTCTCCTCGTTTTTGTATTTTGCTTTTTTTTTCTTGCTCCTCGTATTCTTCTCCCCTGTTTCTTCACATCAGCTTTTTCACACTTCTCTTACTCCTCGTAGTGGCATACTGTTGATCCTCCTCTGATTTTCGCCCTTTGTGTTCTCCTCGTTTTTGTATTTTGCTTTTTTTTTCTTGCTCCTCGTATTCTTCTCCCCTGTTTCTTCACATCAGCTTTTTCACACTTCTCTTACTCCACGTAGTGCCACACTTTTGATCTGCCTCTGATTTTCGCCCCTTGTGTTCTCCTCGTTTTTGTATTTTGCTTTTTTTTTCTTGCTCCTCGTATTCTTCTCCCCTGTTTCTTCGCCTCGGGTTTTTCACACTTCTCTTGCTCCACGTAGTGCCACACTTTTGATCCTCCTCTGATTTTCGCCCCTTGTGTTCTCCTCGTTTTTGTATTTTGCTTTTTTTTTCTTGCTCCTCGTATTCTTCTCCCCTGGTTCTTCACATCATCTTTTCACACTTCTCTTACTCCACGTAGTGGCATACTGTTCATCCTCCTCTGATTTTCGCCCCTTGTGTTCTCCTCATTTTTGTATTTTGCTTTTTTTTTCTTGCTCCTCGTATTCTTCTCCCCTGTTTCTTCGCCTCGGCTTTTTCACGCTTCTCTTACTCCACGTAGGGCCCCTCTTTTGATCCTCCTCTGATTTTCGCCCCTTGTGTTCTCCTCGTTTTTGTATTTTGCTTTTTTTTTCTTGCTCCTCCTATTCTTCTCCCCTGTTTCTTCGCCTCGGGTTTTTCACACTTCTCTTACTCCACGTAGTGCCACACATTTGATCCTCCTCTGATTTTCGCCCCTTGTGTTCTCCTCGTTTTTGTATTTTGCTTTTTTTTTCTTGCTCCTCGTATTCTTCTCCCCTGTTTCTTCACATCAGCTTTTTCACACTTCTCTTACTCCACGTAGTGGCATACTGTTGATCCTCCTCTGATTTTCGCCCCTTGTGTTCTCCTCGTTTTTGTATTTTGCTTTTTTTTTCTTGCTCCTCGTATTCTTCTCCCCTGTTTCTTCACATCAGCTTTTTCACACTTCTCTTACTCCTCGTCGTGGCATACTGTTGATCCTCCTCTGATTTTCGCCCCTTGTGTTCTCCTCGTTTTTGTATTTTGCTTTTTTTTTTCTTGCTCCTCGTATTCTTCTCCCGTGTTTCTTCACCTCGGGTTTTTCACACTTCTCTTACTCCACGTAGTGCCACACTTTTGATCCTCCTCTGATTTTCGCCCCTTGTGTTCTCCTCGTTTTTGTATTTTGCTTTTTTTTTTCTTGCTCCTCGTATTCTTCTCCCCTGTTTCTTCACATCAGCTTTTTCACACTTCTCTTACTCCTCGTAGTGGCATACTGCTGATCCTCCTCTGATTTTCGCCCCTTGTGTTCTCCTCGTTTTTGTATTTTGCTTTTTTTTTCTTGCTCCTCGTATTCTTCTCCCCTGTTTCTTCGCCTCGGGTTTTTCACACTTCTCTTACTCCACGTAGTGCCACACTTTTGATCCTCCTCTGATTTTCGCCCCTTGTGTTCTCCTCGTTTTTGTATTTTGCTTTTTTTTTCTTGCTCCTCGTATTCTTCTCTCGTGTTTCTTCACCTCGGGTTTTTCACACTTCTCTTACTCCACGTAGTTCCACACTTTTGATCCTCCTCTGATTTTTGCCCCTTGTGTTCTCCTCGTTTTTGTATTTTGCTTTTTTTTTCTTGCTCCTCGTATTCTTCTCCCCTGTTTCTTCGAATCAGCATTTTCACACTTCTCTTACTCCACGTGGTGCCACAATTTTGATCCTCCTCTGATTTTCGCCCCTTGTGTTCTCCTCGTTTTTGTATTTTGCTTTTTTTTTCTTGCTCCTCGTATTCTTCTCCCCTGTTTCTTCGCCTCGGGTTTTTCAACCTTCTCTTACTCCACGTAGTGCCACACTTTTGATCCTCCTCTGATTTTCGCCCCTTGTGTTCTCCTCGTTTTTGTATTTTGCTTTTGTTTTCTTGCTCCTCGTATTTTCTCCCCTGTTTCTTCACCTCAGGTTTTTCACACTTCTCTTACTCCACGTAGTGCCACACTTTTGATCCTCCTCTGATTTTCGCCCCTTGTGTTCTCCTCGTTTTTGTATTTTGCTTTTTTTTTCTTGCTCCTCGTATTCTTCTCCCCTGTTTCTTCACATCAGCTTTTTCACACTTCTCTTACTCCTCGTAGTGGCATACTGTTGATCCTCCTCTGATTTTCGCCCTTTGTGTTCTCCTCGTTTTTGTATTTTGCTTTTTTTTTCTTGCTCCTCGTATTCTTCTCCCCTGTTTCTTCGCCTCGGGTTTTTCACACTTCTCTTACTCCACGTAGTGCCACACTTTTGATCTGCCTCTGATTTTCGCCCCTTGTGTTCTCCACGTTTTTGTATTTTGCTTTTTTTTTCTTGCTCCTCGTATTCTTCTCCCCTGTTTCTTCGCCTCGGGTTTTTCACACTTCTCTTACTCCACGTAGTGCCACACTTTTGATCCTCCTCTGATTTTCGCCCCTTGTGTTTTCCTCGTTTTTGTATTTTGCTTTTTTTTTCTTGCTCCTCGTATTCTTCTCCCCTGGTTCTTCACATCAGCTTTTTCACACTTCTCTTACTCCACGTAGTGGCATACTGTTCATCCTCCTCTGATTTTCGCCCCTTGTGTTCTCCTCATTTTTGTATTTTGCTTTTTTTTCTTGCTCCTCGTATTCTTCTCCCCTGTTTCTTCGCCTCGGCTTTTTCACGCTTCTCTTACTCCACGTAGTGCCCCTCTTTTGATCCTCCTCTGATTTTCGCCCCTTGTGTTCTCCTCGTTTTTGTATTTTGCTTTTTTTTTCTTGCTCCTCCTATTCTTCTCCCCTGTTTCTTCGCCTCGGGTTTTTCACACTTCTCTTACTCCACGTAGTGCCACACATTTGATCCTCCTCTGATTTTCGCCCCTTGTGTTCTCCTCGTTTTTGTATTTTGCTTTTTTTTTCTTGCTCCTCGTATTCTTCTCCCCTGTTTCTTCACATCAGCTTTTTCACACTTCTCTTACTCCACGTAGTGGCATACTGTTGATCCTCCTCTGATTTTCGCCCCTTGTGTTCTCCTCGTTTTTGTATTTTGCTTTTTTTTTCTTGCTCCTCGTATTCTTCTCCCCTGTTTCTTCACATCAGCTTTTTCACACTTCTCTTACTCCTCGTCGTGGCATACTGTTGATCCTCCTCTGATTTTCGCCCCTTGTGTTCTCCTCGTTTTTGTATTTTGCTTTTTTTTTCTTGCTCCTCGTATTCTTCTCCCGTGTTTCTTCACCTCGGGTTTTTCACACTTCTCTTACTCCACGTAGTGCCACACTTTTGATCCTCCTCTGATTTTCGCCCCTTGTGTTCTCCTCGTTTTTGTATTTTGCTTTTTTTTTTCTTGCTCCTCGTATTCTTCTCCCCTGTTTCTTCGCCTCGGGTTTTTCACACTTCTCTTACTCCACGTAGTGCCACACTTTTGATCCTTCTCTGATTTCCGCCCCTTGTGTTCTCCTCGTTTTTGTATTTTGCTTTTTTTTTCTTGCTCCTCCTATTCTTCTCCCCTGTTTCTTCGCCTCGGGTTTTTCACACTTCTCTTACTCCACGTAGTGCCACACTTTTGATCCTCCTCTGATTTTCGCCCCTTGTGTTCTCCTCGTTTTTGTATTTTGCTTTTTTTTTCTTGCTCCTCGTATTCTTCTCCCCTGTTTCTTCGCCTCGGGTTTTTCACACTTCTCTTACTCCACGTAGTGCCACACTTTTGATCCTCCTCTGATTTTCGCCCCTTGTGTTCTCCTCGTTTTTGTATTTTGCTTTTTTTTTCTTGCTCCTCGTATTCTTCTCCCGTTTCTTCGCATCAGCATTTTCACACTTCTCTTACTCCACGTAGTGGCATACTGTTGATCCTCCTCTGATTTTCGCCCCTTGTGTTCTCCTCGTTTTTGTATTTTGCTTTTTTTTTCTTGCTCCTCGTATTCTTCTCCCCTGTTTCTTCGCATCAGCATTTTCACACTTCTCTTACTCCACGTAGTGGCATACTGTTGATCCTCCTCTGATTTTCGCCCCTTGTGTTCTCCTCGTTTTTGTATTTTGCTTTTTTTTTCTTGCTCCTCGTATTCTTCTCCCCTGTTTCTTCGCCTCGGGTTTTTCACACTTCTCTTACTCCACGTAGTGGCATACTGTTGATCCTCCTCTGATTTTCGCCCCTTGTGTTCTCCTCGTTTTTGTATTTTGCTTTTTTTTTCTTGCTCCTCGTATTCTTCTCCCCTGTTTCTTCGCCTCGGGTTTTTCACACTTCTCTTACTCCACGTAGTGGCATACTGTTGATCCTCCTCTGATTTTCGCCCCTTGTGTTCTCCTCGTTTTTGTATTTTGCTTTTTTTTTCTTGCTCCTCGTATTCTTCTCCCCTGTTTCTTCACATCAGCTTTTTCACACTTCTGTTACTCCTCGTCGTGGCATACTGTTGATCCTCCTCTGATTTTCGCCCTTTGTGTTCTCCTCGTTTTTGTATTTTGCTTTTTTTTTCTTGCTCCTCGTATTCTTCTCCCCTGTTTCTTCACATCAGCTTTTTCACACTTCTCTTACTCCACGTAGTGCCACACTTTTGATCTGCCTCTGATTTTCGCCCCTTGTGTTCTCCTCGTTTTTGTATTTTGCTTTTTTTTTCTTGCTCCTCGTATTCTTCTCCCCTGTTTCTTCGCCTCGGGTTTTTCACACTTCTCTTGCTCCACGTAGTGCCACACTTTTGATCCTCCTCTGATTTTCGCCCCTTGTGTTCTCCTCGTTTTTGTATTTTGCTTTTTTTTTCTTGCTCCTCGTATTCTTCTCCCCTGTTTCTTCACATCAGCTTTCTCACACTTCTCTTACTCCACGTAGTGGCATACTGTTGATCCTCCTCTGATTTTCGCCCCTTGTGTTCTCCTCGTTTTTGTATTTTGCTTTTTTTTTCTTGCTCCTCGTATTCTTCTCCCCTGTTTCTTCGCATCAGCATTTTCACACTTCTCTTACTCCACGTAGTGCCACACTTTTGATCCTCCTCTGATTTTCGCCCCTTGTGTTCTCCTCGTTTTTGTATTTTGCTTTTTTTTTCTTGCTCCTCGTATTCTTCTCCCCTGTTTCTTCACATCAGCTTTCTCACACTTCTCTTACTCCACGTAGTGGCATACTGTTGATCCTCCTCTGATTTTCGCCCCTTGTGTTCTCCTCGTTTTTGTATTTTGCTTTTTTTTTCTTGCTCCTCGTATTCTTCTCCCCTGTTTCTTCACATCAGCTTTTTCACACTTCTGTTACTCCTCGTAGTGGCATACTGTTGATCCTCCTCTGATTTTCGCCCCTTGTGTTCTCCTCGTTTTTGTATTTTGCTTTTTTTTTTCTTGCTCCTCGTATTCTTCCCCCGTGTTTCTTCACCTCGGGTTTTTCACACTTCTCTTACTCCACGTAGTGCCACACTTTTGATCCTCCTCTGATTTTCGCCCCTTGTGTTCTCCTCGTTTTTGTATTTTGCTTTTTTTTTCTTGCTCCTCGTATTCTTCTCCCCTGTTTCTTCACCTCGGGTTTTTCACACTTCTCTTACTCCACGTAGTGCCACACTTTTGATCCTCCTCTGATTTTCGCCCCTTGTGTTCTCCTCGTTTTTGTATTTTGCTTTTTTTTTCTTGCTCCTCCTATTCTTCTCACCTGTTTCTTCACATCAGCTTTTTCACACTTCTCTTACTCCACGTAGTGGCATACTGTTGATCCTCCTCTGATTTTCGCCCCTTGTGTTCTCCTCGTTTTTGTATTTTGCTTTTTTTTTCTTGCTCCTCGTATTCTTCTCCCCTGTTTCTTCACATCAGCTTTTTCACACTTCTCTTACTCCTCGTAGTGGCATACTGTTGATCCTCCTCTGATTTTCGCCCCTTGTGTTCTCCTCGTTTTTGTATTTTGCTTTTTTTTTCTTGCTCCTCGTATTCTTCTCCCCTGTTTCTTCGCCTCGGGTTTTTCACACTTCTCTTACTCCACGTAGTGCCACACTTTTGATCCTCCTCTGATTTTCGCCCCTTGTGTTCTCCTCGTTTTTGTATTTTGCTTTTTTTTTCTTGCTCCTCGTATTCTTCTCTCGTGTTTCTTCACCTCGGGTTTTTCACACTTCTCTTACTCCACGTAGTTCCCCACTTTTGATCCTCCTCTGATTTTTGCCCCTTGTGTTCTCCTCGTTTTTGTATTTTGCTTTTTTTTTCTTGCTCCTCGTATTCTTCTCCCCTGTTTCTTCGAATCAGCATTTTCACACTTCTCTTACTCCACGTGGTGCCACAATTTTGATCCTCCTCTGATTTTCGCCCCTTGTGTTCTCCTCGTTTTTGTATTTTGCTTTTTTTTTCTTGCTCCTCGTATTCTTCTCCCCTGTTTCTTCGCCTCGGGTTTTTCAACCTTCTCTTACTCCACGTAGTGCCACACTTTTGATCCTCCTCTGATTTTCGCCCCTTGTGTTCTCCTCGTTTTTGTATTTTGCTTTTGTTTTCTTGCTCCTCGTATTTTCTCCCCTGTTTCTTCACCTCAGGTTTTTCACACTTCTCTTACTCCACGTAGTGCCACACTTTTGATGCTCCTCTGATTTTCGCCCCTTGTGTTCTCCTCGTTTTTGTATTTTGCTTTTTTTTTCTTGCTCCTCGTATTCTTCTCCCCTGTTTCTTCACATCAGCTTTTTCACACTTCTCTTACTCCTCGTAGTGGCATACTGTTGATCCTCCTCTGATTTTCGCCCTTTGTGTTCTCCTCGTTTTTGTATTTTGCTTTTTTTTTCTTGCTCCTCGTATTCTTCTCCCATGTTTCTTCACCTCGGGTTTTTCACACTTCTCTTACTCCACGTAGTGGCATACTGTTGATCTGCCTCTGATTTTCGCCCCTTGTGTTCTCCTCGTTTTTGTATTTTGCTTTTTTTTTCTTGCTCCTCGTATTCTTCTCCCCTGTTTCTTCGCCTCGGGTTTTTCACACTTCTCTTGCTCCACGTAGTGCCACACTTTTGATCCTCCTCTGATTTTCGCCCCTTGTGTTCTCCTCGTTTTTGTATTTTGCTTTTTTTTTCTTGCTCCTCGTATTCTTCTCCCCTGGTTCTTCACATCAGCTTTTTCACACTTCTCTTACTCCACGTAGTGGCATACTGTTCATCCTCCTCTGATTTTCGCCCCTTGTGTTCTCCTCATTTTTGTATTTTGCTTTTTTTTTCTTGCTCCTCGTATTCTTCTCACCTGTTTCTTCGCCTCGGCTTTTTCACGCTTCTCTTACTCCACGTAGTGCCCCTCTTTTGATCCTCCTCTGATTTTCGCCCCTTGTGTTCTCCTCGTTTTTGTATTTTGCTTTTTTTTTCTTGCTCCTCCTATTCTTCTCCCCTGTTTCTTCGCCTCGGGTTTTTCACACTTCTCTTACTCCACGTAGTGCCACACATTTGATCCTCCTCTGATTTTCGCCCTTTGTGTTCTCCTCGTTTTTGTATTTTGCTTTTTTTTTCTTGCTCCTCGTATTCTTCTCCCCTGTTTCTTCACATCAGCTTTTTCACACTTCTCTTACTCCACGTAGTGGCATACTGTTGATCCTCCTCTGATTTTCGCCCCTTGTGTTCTCCTCGTTTTTGTATTTTGCTTTTTTTTTCTTGCTCCTCGTATTCTTCTCCCCTGTTTCTTCGCCTCGGGTTTTTCACACTTCTCTTGCTCCACGTAGTGCCACACTTTTGATCCTCCTCTGATTTTCGCCCCTTGTGTTCTCCTCGTTTTTGTATTTTGCTTTTTTTTTCTTGCTCCTCGTATTCTTCTCCCCTGTTTCTTCACATCAGCTTTCTCACACTTCTCTTACTCCACGTAGTGGCATACTGTTGATCCTCCTCTGATTTTCGCCCCTTGTGTTCTCCTCGTTTTTGTATTTTGCTTTTTTTTTCTTGCTCCTCGTATTCTTCTCCCCTGTTTCTTCACATCAGCTTTTTCACACTTCTCTTACTCCTCGTAGTGGCATACTGTTGATCCTCCTCTGATTTTCGCCCCTTGTGTTCTCCTCGTTTTTGTATTTTGCTTTTTTTTTTCTTGCTCCTCGTATTCTTCCCCCGTGTTTCTTCACCTCGGGTTTTTCACACTTCTCTTACTCCACGTAGTGCCACACTTTTGATCCTCCTCTGATTTTCGCCCCTTGTGTTCTCCTCGTTTTTGTATTTTGCTTTTTTTTTCTTGCTCCTCGTATTCTTCTCCCCTGTTTCTTCACCTCGGGTTTTTCACACTTCTCTTACTCCACGTAGTGCCACACTTTTGATCCTCCTCTGATTTTCGCCCCTTGTGTTCTCCTCGTTTTTGTATTTTGCTTTTTTTTTCTTGCTCCTCCTATTCTTCTCACCTGTTTCTTCACATCAGCTTTTTCACACTTCTCTTACTCCACGTAGTGGCATACTGTTGATCCTCCTCTGATTTTCGCCCCTTGTGTTCTCCTCGTTTTTGTATTTTGCTTTTTTTTTCTTGCTCCTCGTATTCTTCTCCCCTGTTTCTTCACATCAGGTTTTTCACACTTCTCTTACTCCTCGTAGTGGCATACTGTTGATCCTCCTCTGATTTTCGCCCCTTGTGTTCTCCTCGTTTTTGTATTTTGCTTTTTTTTTCTTGCTCCTCGTATTCTTCTCCCCTGTTTCTTCGCCTCGGGTTTTTCACACTTCTCTTACTCCACGTAGTGCCACACTTTTGATCCTCCTCTGATTTTCGCCCCTTGTGTTCTCCTCGTTTTTGTATTTTGCTTTTTTTTTCTTGCTCCTCGTATTCTTCTCTCGTGTTTCTTCACCTCGGGTTTTTCACACTTCTCTTACTCCACGTAGTTCCACACTTTTGATCCTCCTCTGATTTTTGCCCCTTGTGTTCTCCTCGTTTTTGTATTTTGCTTTTTTTTTCTTGCTCCTCGTATTCTTCTCCCCTGTTTCTTCGAATCAGCATTTTCACAGTTCTCTTACTCCACGTGGTGCCACACGTTTGATCCTCCTCTGATTTTCGCCCCTTGTGTTCTCCTCGTTTTTGTATTTTGCTTTTTTTTTCTTGCTCCTCGTATTCTTCTCCCCTGTTTCTTCGCCTCGGGTTTTTCAACCTTCTCTTACTCCACGTAGTGCCACACTTTTGATCCTCCTCTGATTTTCGCCCCTTGTGTTCTCCTCGTTTTTGTATTTTGCTTTTGTTTTCTTGCTCCTCGTATTTTCTCCCCTGTTTCTTCACCTCAGGTTTTTCACACTTCTCTTACTCCACGTAGTGCCACACTTTTGATCCTCCTCTGATTTTCGCCCCTTGTGTTCTCCTCGTTTTTGTATTTTGCTTTTTTTTTCTTGCTCCTCGTATTCTTCTCCCCTGTTTCTTCACATCAGCTTTTTCACACTTCTCTTACTCCACGTAGTGGCATACTGTTGATCCTCCTCTGATTTTCGCCCCTTGTGTTCTCCTCGTTTTTGTATTTTGCTTTTTTTTTCTTGCTCCTCGTATTCTTCTCCCATGTTTCTTCACCTCGGGTTTTTCACACTTCTCTTACTCCACGTAGTGCCACACTTTTGATCTGCCTCTGATTTTCGCCCCTTGTGTTCTCCTCGTTTTTGTATTTTGCTTTTTTTTTCTTGCTCCTCGTATTCTTCTCCCCTGTTTCTTCGCGTCGGGTTTTTCACACTTCTCTTGCTCCACGTAGTGCCACACTTTTGATCCTCCTCTGATTTTCGCCCCTTGTGTTCTCCTCGTTTTTGTATTTTGCTTTTTTTTTCTTGCTCCTCGTATTCTTCTCCCCTGGTTCTTCACATCAGCTTTTTCACACTTCTCTTACTCCACGTAGTGGCATACTGTTCATCCTCCTCTGATTTTCGCCCCTTGTGTTCTCCTCATTTTTGTATTTTGCTTTTTTTTTCTTGCTCCTCGTATTCTTCTCCCCTGTTTCTTCGCCTCGGCTTTTTCATGCTTCTCTTACTCCACGTAGTGCCCCTCTTTTGATCCTCCTCTGATTTTCGCCCCTTGTGTTCTCCTCGTTTTTGTATTTTGCTTTTTTTTTCTTGCTCCTCGTATTCTTCTCCCCTGTTTCTTCGCCTCGGCTTTTTCACACATCTCTTACTCCACGTAGTGCCACACTTTTGATCCTCCTCTGATTTTCGCCCCTTGTGTTCTCCTCGTTTTTGTATTTTGCTTTTTTTTTCTTGCTCCTCGTATTCTTCTCCCCTGTTTCTTCGCCTTGGGTTTTTCACACTTCTCTTACTCCACGTAGTGCCACACTTTTGATCCTCCTCTGATTTCCGCCCCTTGTGTTCTCCTCGTTTTTGTATTTTGCTTTTTTTTTCTTGCTCCTCGTATTCTTCTCCCCTGTTTCTTCGCCTCGGGTTTTTCAAACTTCTCTTACTCGACGTAGTTCCACACATTTGATCCTCCTCTGATTTTCGCCCCTTGTGTTCTCCTCGTTTTTGTATTTTGCTTTTTTTTTCTTGCTCCTCGTATTCTTCTCCCCTGTTTCTTCACATCAGCTTTTTCACACTTCTCTTACTCCACGTAGAGGCATACTGTTGATCCTCCTCTGATTTTCGCCCCTTGTGTTCTCCTCGTTTTTGTATTTTGCTTTTTTTTTCTTGCTCCTCGTATTCTTCTCCCCTGTTTCTTCACATCAGCTTTTTCACACTTCTCTTACCCCTCGTCGTGGCATACTGTTGATCCTCCTCTGATTTTCGCCCCTTGTGTTCTCCTCGTTTTTGTATTTTGCTTTTTTTTTTCTTGCTCCTCCTATTCTTCTCCCGTGTTTCTTCACCTCGGGTTTTTCACACTTCTCTTACTCCACGTAGTGCCACACTTTTGATCCTCCTCTGATTTTCGCCCCTTGTGTTCTCCTCGTTTTTGTATTTTGCTTTTTTTTTTCTTGCTCCTCGTATTCTTCTCCCCTGTTTCTTCGCCTCGGGTTTTTCACACTTCTCTTACTCCACGTAGTGCCACACTTTTGATCCTCCTCTGATTTTCGCCCCTTGTGTTCTCCTCGTTTTTGTATTTTGCTTTTTTTTTCTTGCTCCTCCTATTCTTCTCACCTGTTTCTTCACATCAGCTTTTTCACACTTCTCTTACTCCACGTAGTGGCATACTGTTGATCCTCCTCTGATTTTCGCCCCTTGTGTTCTCCTCGTTTTTGTATTTTGCTTTTTTTTTCTTGCTCCTCGTATTCTTCTCCCCTGTTTCTTCACATCAGCTTTTTCACACTTCTCTTACTCCTCGTAGTGGCATACTGTTGATCCTCCTCTGATTTTCGCCCCTTGTGTTCTCCTCGTTTTTGTATTTTGCTTTTTTTTTCTTGCTCCTCGTATTCTTCTCCCCTGTTTCTTCACATCAGCTTTTTCACACTTCTCTTACTCCTCGTAGTGGCATACTGTTGATCCTCCTCTGATTTTCGCCCCTTGTGTTCTCCTCGTTTTTGTATTTTGCTTTTTTTTTCTTGCTCCTCGTATTCTTCTCCCCTGTTTCTTCGCCTCGGGTTTTTCACACTTCTCTTACTCCACGTAGTGCCACACTTTTGATCTGCCTCTGATTTTCGCCCCTTGTGTTCTCCTCGTTTTTGTATTTTGCTTTTTTTTTCTTGCTCCTCGTATTCTTCTCCCCTGTTTCTTCGCCTCGGGTTTTTCACACTTCTCTTGCTCCACGTAGTGCCACACTTTTGATCCTCCTCTGATTTTCGCCCCTTGTGTTCTCCTCGTTTTTGTATTTTGCTTTTTTTTTCTTGCTCCTCGTATCCTTCTCCCCTGTTTCTTCACATCAGCTTTTTCACACTTCTCTTACTCCACGTAGTGGCATACTGTTGATCCTCCTCTGATTTTCGCCCCTTGTTTTCTCCTCGTTTTTGTATTTTGCTTTTTTTTTTCTTGCTCCTCGTATTCTTCTCCCCTGTTTCTTCACATCAGCTTTTTCACACTTCTCTTACTCCTCGTAGTGGCATACTGTTGATCCTCCTCTGATTTTCGCCCCTTGTGTTCTCCTCATTTTTGTATTTTGCTTTTTTTTTCTTGCTCCTCGTATTCTTCTCCCCTGTTTCTTCGCCTCGGCTTTTTCACGCTTCTCTTACTCCACGTAGTGCCACTCTTTTGATCCTCCTCTGATTTTCGCCCCTTGTGTTCTCCTCGTTTTTGTATTTTGCTTTTTTTTTCTTGCTCCTCCTATTCTTCTCCCCTGTTTCTTCGCCTCGGGTTTTCACACTTCTCTTACTCCACGTAGTGCCACACTTTTGATCCTCCTCTGATTTTCGCCCCTTGTGTTCTCCTCGTTTTTGTATTTTGCTTTTTTTTTCTTGCCCCTCGTATTCTTCTCCCCTGTTTCTTCACATCAGCTTTTTCACACTTCTCTTACTCCTCGTAGTGGCATACTGTTGATCCTCCTCTGATTTTCGCCCGTTGTGTTCTCCTCGTTTTTGTATTTTGCTTTTTTTTTCTTGCTCCTCGTATTCTTCTCCCCTGTTTCTTCACCTCGGGTTTTTCACACTTCTCTTACTCCACGTAGTGCCACACTTTTGATCCTCCTCTGATTTTCGCCCCTTGTGTTCTCCTCGTTTTTGTATTTTGCTTTTTTTTTCTTGCTCCTCGTATTCTTCTCCCCTGTTTCTTCACATCAGGTTTTTCACACTTCTCTTACTCCTCGTAGTGGCATACTGCTGATCCTCCTCTGATTTTCGCCCCTTGTGTTCTCCTCGTTTTTGTATTTTGCTTTTTTTTTCTTGCTCCTCGTATTCTTCTCCCCTGTTTCTTCGCCTCGGGTTTTTCACACATCTCTTACTCCACGTAGTGCCACACTTTTGATCCTCCTCTGATTTTCGCCCCTTGTGTTCTCCTCGTTTTTGTATTTTGCTTTTTTTTTCTTGCTCCTCGTATTCTTCTCCCCTGTTTCTTCGCCTTGGGTTTTTCACACTTCTCTTACTCCACGTAGTGCCACACTTTTGATCCTCCTCTGATTTCCGCCCCTTGTGTTCTCCTCGTTTTTGTATTTTGCTTTTTTTTTCTTGCTCCTCGTATTCTTCTCCCCTGTTTCTTCGCCTCGGGTTTTTCAAACTTCTCTTACTCGACGTAGTGCCACACATTTGATCCTCCTCTGATTTTCGCCCCTTGTGTTCTCCTCGTTTTTGTATTTTGCTTTTTTTTTCTTGCTCCTCGTATTCTTTTCCCCTGTTTCTTCACATCAGCTTTTTCACACTTCTCTTACTCCACGTAGTGGCATACTGTTGATCCTCCTCTGATTTTCGCCCCTTGTGTTCTCCTCGTTTTTGTATTTTGCTTTTTTTTTCTTGCTCCTCGTATTCTTCTCCCCTGTTTCTTCACATCAGCTTTTTCACACTTCTCTTACTCCTCGTAGTGGCATACTGTTGATCCTCCTCTGATTTTCGCCCCTTGTGTTCTCCTCGTTTTTGTATTTTGCTTTTTTTTTCTTGCTCCTCGTATTCTTCTCCCCTGTTTCTTCGCCTCGGGTTTTTCACACTTCTCTTACTCCACGTAGTGCCACACTTTTGATCTGCCTCTGATTTTCGCCCCTTGTGTTCTCCTCGTTTTTGTATTTTGCTTTTTTTTTCTTGCTCCTCGTATTCTTCTCCCCTGTTTCTTCGCCTCGGGTTTTTCACACTTCTCTTGCTCCACGTAGTGCCACACTTTTGATCCTCCTCTGATTTTCGCCCCTTGTGTTCTCCTCGTTTTTGTATTTTGCTTTTTTTTTCTTGCTCCTCGTATCCTTCTCCCCTGTTTCTTCACATCAGCTTTTTCACACTTCTCTTACTCCACGTAGTGGCATACTGTTGATCCTCCTCTGATTTTCGCCCCTTGTGTTCTCCTCGTTTTTGTATTTTGCTTTTTTTTTTCTTGCTCCTCGTATTCTTCTCCCCTGTTTCTTCACATCAGCTTTTTCACACTTCTCTTACTCCTCGTAGTGGCATACTGTTGATCCTCCTCTGATTTTCGCCCCTTGTGTTCTCCTCATTTTTGTATTTTGCTTTTTTTTTTCTTGCTCCTCGTATTCTTCTCCCCTGTTTCTTCGCCTCGGCTTTTTCACGCTTCTCTTACTCCACGTAGTGCCACTCTTTTGATCCTCCTCTGATTTTCGCCCCTTGTGTTCTCCTCGTTTTTGTATTTTGCTTTTTTTTTCTTGCTCCTCCTATTCTTCTCCCCTGTTTCTTCGCCTCGGGTTTTCACACTTCTCTTACTCCACGTAGTGCCACACTTTTGATCCTCCTCTGATTTTCGCCCCTTGTGTTCTCCTCGTTTTTGTATTTTGCTTTTTTTTTCTTGCCCCTCGTATTCTTCTCCCCTGTTTCTTCACATCAGCTTTTTCACACTTCTCTTACTCCTCGTAGTGGCATACTGTTGATCCTCCTCTGATTTTCGCCCGTTGTGTTCTCCTCGTTTTTGTATTTTGCTTTTTTTTTCTTGCTCCTCGTATTCTTCTCCCCTGTTTCTTCACCTCGGGTTTTTCACACTTCTCTTACTCCACGTAGTGCCACCCTTTTGATCCTCCTCTGATTTTCGCCCCTTGTGTTCTCCTCGTTTTTGTATTTTGCTTTTTTTTTCTTGCTCCTCGTATTCTTCTCCCCTGTTTCTTCACATCAGGTTTTTCACACTTCTCTTACTCCTCGTAGTGGCATACTGCTGATCCTCCTCTGATTTTCGCCCCTTGTGTTCTCCTCGTTTTTGTATTTTGCTTTTTTTTTCTTGCTCCTCGTATTCTTCTCCCCTGTTTCTTCGCCTCGGCTTTTTCACACATCTCTTACTCCACGTAGTGCCACACTTTTGATCCTCCTCTGATTTTCGCCCCTTGTGTTCTCCTCGTTTTTGTATTTTGCTTTTTTTTTCTTGCTCCTCGTATTCTTCTCCCCTGTTTCTTCGCCTTGGGTTTTTCACACTTCTCTTACTCCACGTAGTGCCACACTTTTGATCCTCCTCTGATTTCCGCCCCTTGTGTTCTCCTCGTTTTTGTATTTTGCTTTTTTTTTCTTGCTCCTCGTATTCTTCTCCCCTGTTTCTTCGCCTCGGGTTTTTCAAACTTCTCTTACTCGACGTAGTGCCACACATTTGATCCTCCTCTGATTTTCGCCCCTTGTGTTCTCCTCGTTTTTGTATTTTGCTTTTTTTTTCTTGCTCCTCGTATTCTTCTCCCCTGTTTCTTCACATCAGCTTTTTCACACTTCTCTTACTCCACGTAGTGGCATACTGTTGATCCTCCTCTGATTTTCGCCCCTTGTGTTCTCCTCGTTTTTGTATTTTGCTTTTTTTTTCTTGCTCCTCGTATTCTTCTCCCCTGTTTCTTCACCTCGGGTTTTTCACACTTCTCTTACTCCACGTAGTGGCATACTGTTGATCCTCCTCTGATTTTCGCCCCTTGTGTTCTCCTCGTTTTTGTATTTTGCTTTTTTTTTCTTGCTCCTCGTATTCTTCTCCCCTGTTTCTTCGCCTCAGTTTTTTCACACTTCTGTTACTCCTCGTAGTGGCATACTGTTGATCCTCCTCTGATTTTCGCCCCTTGTGTTCTCCTCGTTTTTGTATTTTGCTTTTTTTTTCTTGCTCCTCGTATTCTTCTCCCCTGTTTCTTCGCCTCGGGTTTTTCACACTTCTCTTACTCCACGTAGTGGCATACTGTTGATCCTCCTCTGATTTTCGCCCCTTGTGTTCTCCTCGTTTTTGTATTTTGCTTTTTTTTTCTTGCTCCTCGTATTCTTCTCCCCTGTTTCTTCGCCTCGGGTTTTCCACACTTCTCTTACTCCACGTAGTGGCATACTGTTGATCCTCCTCTGATTTTCGCCCCTTGTGTTCTCCTCGTTTTTGTATTTTGCTTTTTTTTTCTTGCTCCTCGTATTCTTCTCCCCTGTTTCTTCGCAGCAGCATTTTCACACTTCTCTTACTCCACGTAATGTCATACTGTTGATCCTCCTCTGATTTTCGCCCCTTGTGTTCTCCTCGTTTTTGTATTTTGCTTTTTTTTTCTTGCTCCTCGTATTCTTCTCCCCTGTTTCTTCGCCTCGGGTTTTTCACACTTCTCTTACTCCACGTAGTGCCACACTTTTGATCCTCCTCTGATTTTCGCCCCTTGTGTTCTCCTCGTGTTTGTATTTTGCTTTTTTTTTCTTGCTCCTCGTATTCTTGTCCCCTGTTTCTTCGCCTCGGGTTTTTCACACTTCTCTTACTCCACGTAGTGCCACACTTTTGATCCTCCTCTGATTTTCGCCCCTTGTGTTCTCCTCGTTTTTGTATTTTGCTTTTTTTTTCTTGCTCCTCGTATTCTTCTCCCCTGTTTCTTCGCATCAGCATTTTCACACTTCTCTTACTCCACGTGGTGCCACAATTTTGATCCTCCTCTGATTTTCGCCCCTTGTGTTCTCCTCGTTTTTGTATTTTGCTTTTTTTTTCTTGCTCCTCGTATTCTTCTCCCCTGTTTCTTCGCCTTGGGTTTTTCACACTTCTCTTACTCCACGTAGTGCCACACTTTTGATCCTCCTCTGATTTTCGCCCCTTGTGTTCTCCTCGTTTTTGTATTTTGCTTTTTTTTTCTTGCTCCTCGTATTCTTCTCCCCTGTTTCTTCACATCAGGTTTTTCACACTTCTCTTACTCCTCGTAGTGGCATACTGTTGATCCTGCTCTGATTTTCACCCTTTGTATTGTCCTCGTTTTTGTATTTTGCTTTTTTTTTCTTGCTCCTCGTATTCTTCTCCCCTGTTTCTTCACATCATCTTTTTCACACTTCTCTTACTCCTCGTAGTGGCATACTGATGATCCTCCTCTGATTTTCGCCCCTTGTGTTCTCCTCATTTTTGTATTTTGCTTTTTTTTTCTTGCTCCTCGTATTCTTCTCCCCTGTTTCTTCACATCAGCTTTTTCACACTTCTCTTACTCCACGTAGTGCCACACTTTTGATCTGCCTCTGATTTTCGCCCCTTGTGTTCTCCTCGTTTTTGTATTTTGCTTTTTTTTTTCTTGCTCCTCGTATTCTTCTCCCCTGTTTCTTCGCCTCGGGTTTTTCACACTTCTCTTGCTCCACGTAGTGCCACACTTTTGATCCTCCTCTGATTTTCACCCCTTGTGTTCTCCTCGTTTTTGTATTTTGGTTTTTTTTTCTTGCTCCTCGTATTCTTCTCCCCTGTTTCTTTGCCTCGGGTTTTTCACACTTCTCTTACTCCACGTAGTGGCATACTGTTGATCCTCCTCTGATTTTCGCCCCTTGTGTTCTCCTCGTTTTTTGTATTTTGCTTTTTTTTTCTTGCTCCTCGTATTCTTCTCCCCTGTTTCTTCACATCAGCTTTTTCACACTTCTCTTACTCCTCGTAGTGGCATACTGTTGATCCTCCTCTGATTTTCGCCCTTTGTGTTCTCCTCGTTTTTGTATTTTGCTTTTTTTTTCTTGCTCCTCGTATTCTTCTCCCCTGTTTCTTCACATCATCTTTTTCACACTTCTCTTACTCCTCCTAGTGGCATACTGTTGATCCTCCTCTGATTTTCGCCCCTTGTGTTCTCCTCATTTTTGTATTTTGCTTTTTTTTTCTTGCTCCTCGTATTCTTCTCCCCTGTTTCTTCACCTCGGGTTTTTCACACTTCTCTTACTCCACGTAGTGCCACACTTTTGATCTGCCTCTGATTTTCGCCCCTTGTGTTCTCCTCGTTTTTGTATTTTGCTTTTTTTTTCTTGCTCCTCGTATTCTTCTCCCCTGTTTCTTCGCCTCGGGTTTTTCACACTTCTCTTGCTCCACGTAGTGCCACACTTTTGATCCTCCTCTGATTTTCACCCCTTGTGTTCTCCTCGTTTTTGTATTTTGGTTTTTTTTTCTTGCTCCTCGTATTCTTCTCCCCTGTTTCTTTGCCTCGGGTTTTTCACACTTCTCTTACTCCACGTAGTGGCATACTGTTGATCCTCCTCTGATTTTCGCCCCTTGTGTTCTCCTCGTTTTTGTATTTTGCTTTTTTTTTCTTGCTCCTTGTATTCTTCTCCCCTGTTTCTTCACATCAGCTTTTTCACACTTCTCTTACTCCACGTAGTGGCATACTGTTGATCCTCCTCTGATTTTCGCCCCTTGTGTTCTCCTCGTTTTTGTATTTTGCTTTTTTTTTCTTGCTCCTCGTATTCTTCTCCCCTGTTTCTTCACATCAGCTTTTTCACACTTCTCTTACTCCTCGTAGTGCCATACTGTTGATCCTCCTCTGATTTTCGCCCCTTGTGTTCTCCTCGTTTTTGTATTTTGCTTTTTTTTTTCATGCTCCTCGTATTCTTCTCCCCTGTTTCTTCGCCTCGGCTTTTTCACGCTTCTCTTACTCCACGTAATGCCACTCTTTTGATCCTCCTCTGATTTTCGCCCCTTGTTTTCTCCTCGTTTTTGTATTTTGCTTTTTTTTTCTTGCTCCTCGTATTCTTCTCCCCTGTTTCTTCGCCTCGGGTTTTTCACACTTCTCTTACTCCACGTAGTGCCACACTTTTGATCCTCCTCTGATTTTCGCCCCTTGTGTTCTCCTCGTTTTTGTATTTTGCTTTTTTTTTCTTGCTCCTCGTATTCTTCTCCCCTGTTTCTTCACCTCGGGTTTTTCACACTTCTCTTACTCCACGTAGTGCCACACTTTTGATCCTCCTCTGATTTTCGCCCCTTGTGTTCTCCTCGTTTTTGTATTTTGCTTTTTTTTTCTTGCTCCTCCTATTCTTCTCACCTGTTTCTTCGCCTCGGGTTTTTCACACTTCTCTTACTCCACGTAGTGCCACACTTTTGATCCTCCTCTGATTTTCGCCCCTTGTGTTCTCCTCGTTTTTGTATTTTGCTTTTTTTTTCTTGCTCCTCGTATTCTTCTCCCCTGTTTCTTCGCCTCGGGTTTTTCACACTTCTCTTACTCCACGTAGTGCCACACTTTTGATCCTCCTCTGATTTTCGCCCCTTGTGTTCTCCTCGTTTTTGTATTTTGCTTTTTTTTTCTTGCTCCTCGTATTCTTCTCTCGTGTTCCTTCACCTCGGGTTTTTCACACTTCTCTTACTCCACGTAGTTCCACACTTTTGATCCTCCTCTGATTTTTGCCCCTTGTGTTCTCCTCGTTTTTGTATTTTGCTTTTTTTTTCTTGCTCCTGGTATTCTTCTCCCCTGTTTCTTCGCATCAGCATTTTCACACTTCTCTTACTCCACGTGGTGCCACAATTTTGATCCTCCTCTGATTTTCGCCCCTTGTGTTCTCCTCGTTTTTGTATTTTGCTTTTTTTTTCTTGCTCCTCGTATTCTTCTCCCCTGTTTCTTCGCTTCGGGTTTTTCAACCTTCTCTTACTCCACGTAGTGCCACACTGTTGATCCTCCTCTGATTTTCGCCCCTTGTGTTCTCCTCGTTTTTGTATTTTGCTTTTGTTTTCTTGCTCCTCGTATTTTCTCCCCTGTTTCTTCGCCTCAGGTTTTTCACACTTCTCTTACTCCACGTAGTGCCACACTTTTGATCCTCCTCTGATTTTCGCCCCTTGTGTTCTCCTCGTTTTTGTATTTTGCTTTTTTTTCTTGCTCCTCGTATTCTTCTCCCCTGTTTCTTCACATCAGCTTTTTCACACTTCTCTTACTCCTCGTAGTGGCATACTGCTGATCCTCCTCTGATTTTCGCCCTTTGTGTTCTCCTCGTTTTTGTATTTTGCTTTTTTTTTCTTGCTCCTCGTATTCTTCTCCCATGTTTCTTCACCTCGGGTTTTTCACACTTCTCTTACTCCACGTAGTGCCACACTTTTGATCTGCCTCTGATTTTCGCCCCTTGTGTTCTCCTCGTTTTTGTATTTTGCTTTTTTTTTCTTGCTCCTCGTATTCTTCTCCCCTGTTTCTTCGCCTCGGGTTTTTCACACTTCTCTTGCTCCACGTAGTGCCACACTTTTGATCCTCCTCTGATTTTCGCCCCTTGTGTTCTCCTCGTTTTTGTATTTTGCTTTTTTTTTCTTGCTCCTCGTATTCTTCTCCCCTGGTTCTTCACATCAGCTTTTTCACACTTCTCTTACTCCACGTAGTGGCATACTGTTGATCCTCCTCTGATTTTCGCCCCTTGTGTTCTCCTCGTTTTTGTATTTTGCTTTTTTTTTCTTGCTCCTCGTATTCTTCTCCCCTGTTTCTTCACATCAGGTTTTTCACACTTCTCTTACTCCACGTAGTGCCACACTTTTGATCCTCCTCTGATTTTCGCCCCTTGTGTTCTCCTCGTTTTTGTATTTTGCTTTTTTTTTCTTGCTCCTCGTATTCTTCTCCCCTGTTTCTTCACATCAGCTTTTTCACACTTCTCTTACTCCTCGTAGTGGCATACTGTTGATCCTCCTCTGATTTTCGCCCTTTGTGTTCTCCTCGTTTTTGTATTTTGCTTTTTTTTTCTTGCTCCTCGTATTCTTCTCCCATGTTTCTTCACCTCGGGTTTTTCACACTTCTCTTACTCCACGTATTGCCACACTTTTGATCTGCCTCTGATTTTCGCCCCTTGTGTTCTCCTCGTTTTTGTATTTTGCTTTTTTTTTCTTGCTCCCCGTATTCTTCTCCCCTGTTTCTTCGCATCAGCATTTTCACACTTCTCTTACTCCACGTAGTGGCATACTGTTGATCCTCCTCTGATTTTCGCCCCTTGTGTTCTCCTCGTTTTTGTATTTTGCTTTTTTTTTCTTGCTCCTCGTATTCTTCTCCCCTGTTTCTTCGCCTCGGGTTTTTCACACTTCTCTTACTCCACGTAGTGGCATACTGTTGATCCTCCTCTGATTTTCGCCCCTTGTGTTCTCCTCGTTTTTGTATTTTGCTTTTTTTTTCTTGCTCCTCGTATTCTTCTCCCCTGTTTCTTCGCCTCGGGTTTTTCACACTTCTCTTACTCCACGTAGTGGCATACTGTTGATCCTCCTCTGATTTTCGCCCCTTGTGTTCTCCTCGTTTTTGTATTTTGCTTTTTTTTTCTTGCTCCTCGTATTCTTCTCCCCTGTTTCTTCGCCTCGGGTTTTTCACACTTCTCTTACTCCACGTAGTGGCATACTGTTGATCCTCCTCTGATTTTCGCCCCTTGTGTTCTCCTCGTTTTTGTATTTTGCTTTTTTTTTCTTGCTCCTCGTATTCTTCTCCCCTGTTTCTTCGCCTCGGGTTTTTCACACTTCTCTTACTCCACGTAGTGGCATACTGTTGATCCTCCTCTGATTTTCGCCCCTTGTGTTCTCCTCGTTTTTGTATTTTGCTTTTTTTTTCTTGCTCCTCGTATTCTTCTCCCCTGTTTCTTCGCATCAGCATTTTCACAGTTCTCTTACTCCACGTAGTGGCATACTGTTGATCCTCCTCTGATTTTCGCCCCTTGTGTTCTCCTCGTTTTTGTATTTTGGTTTTTTTTTCTTGCTCCTCGTATTCTTCTCCCCTGTTTCTTCGCCTCGGGTTTTTCACACTTCTCTTACTCCACGTAGTGGCATACTGTTGATCCTCCTCTGATTTTCGCCCCTTGTGTTCTCCTCGTTTTTGTATTTTGCTTTTTTTTTCTTGCTCCTCGTATTCTTCTCCCCTGTTTCTTCACATCCGCTTTTTCACACTTCTCTTACTCCTCGTAGTGGCATACTGTTGATCCTCCTCTGATTTTCGCCCTTTGTGTTCTCCTCGTTTTTGTATTTTGCTTTTTTTTTCTTGCTCCTCGTATTCTTCTCCCCTGTTTCTTCACATCATCTTTTTCACACTTCTCTTACTCCTCGTAGTGGCATACTGTTGATCCTCCTCTGATTTTCGCCCCTTGTGTTCTCCTCATTTTTGTATTTTGCTTTTTTTTTCTTGCTCCTCGTATTCTTCTCCCCTGTTTCTTCACCTCGGGTTTTTCACACTTCTCTTACTCCACGTAGTGCCACACTTTTGATCTGCCTCTGATTTTCGCCCCTTGTGTTCTCCTCGTTTTTGTATTTTGCTTTTTTTTTCTTGCTCCTCGTATTCTTCTCCCCTGTTTCTTCGCCTCGGGTTTTTCACACTTCTCTTGCTCCACGTAGTGCCACACTTTTGATCCTCCTCTGATTTTCACCCCTTGTGTTCTCCTCGTTTTTGTATTTTGGTTTTTTTTTCTTGCTCCTCGTATTCTTCTCCCCTGTTTCTTTGCCTCGGGTTTTTCACACTTCTCTTACTCCACGTAGTGGCATACTGTTGATCCTCCTCTGATTTTCGCCCCTTGTGTTCTCCTCGTTTTTGTATTTTGCTTTTTTTTTCTTGCTCCTCGTATTCTTCTCCCCTGTTTCTTCGCCTCGGGTTTTTCACACTTCTTTTACTCCACGTAGTGCCACACTTTTGATCCTCCTCTGATTTTCGCCCCTTGTGTTCTCCTCGTTTTTGTATTTTGCTTTTTTTTTCTTGCTCCTCGTATTCTTCTCCCCTGTTTCTTCGCATCAGCATTTTCACACTTCTCTTACTCCACGTGGTGCCACAATTTTGATCCTCCTCTGATTTTCGCCCCTTGTGTTCTCCTCGTTTTTGTATTTTGCTTTTTTTTTCTTGCTCCTCGTATTCTTCTCCCCTGTTTCTTCGCCTCGGGTATTTCAAACTTCTCTTACTCCACGCAGTGCCACACTTTTGATCCTCCTCTGATTTTCGCCCCTTGTGTTCTCCTCGTTTTTGTATTTTGCTTTTTTTTTCTTGCTCCTCGTATTCTTCTCCCCTGTTTCTTCACCTCAGGTTTTTCACACTTCTCTTACTCCACGTAGTGCCACACTTTTGATCCTCCTCTGATTTTCGCCCCTTGTGTTCTCCTCGTTTTTGTATTTTGCTTTTTTTTTCTTGCTCCTCGTATTCTTCTCCCCTGTTTCTTCACATCAGGTTTTTCACACTTCTCTTACTCCTCGTAGTGGCATACTGTTGATCCTGCTCTGATTTTCACCCTTTGTATTGTCCTCGTTTTTGTATTTTGCTTTTTTTTTCTTGCTCCTCGTATTCTCCTCCCCTGTTTCTTCACATCATCTTTTTCACACTTCTCTTACTCCTCGTAGTGGCATACTGTTGATCCTCCTCTGATTTTCGCCCCTTGTGTTCTCCTCATTTTTGTATTTTGCTTTTTTTTTCTTGCTCCTCGTATTCTTCTCCCCTGTTTCTTCACATCAGCTTTTTCACATTTCTCTTACTCCACGTAGTGCCACACTTTTGATCTGCCTCTGATTTTCGCCCCTTGTGTTCTCCTCGTTTTTGTATTTTGCTTTTTTTTTCTTGCTCCTCGTATTCTTCTCCCCTGTTTCTTCGCCTCGGGTTTTTCACACTTCTCTTGCTCCACGTAGTGCCACACTTTTGATCCTCCTCTGATTTTTGCCCCTTGTGTTCTCCTCGTTTTTGTATTTTGCTTTTTTTTTCTTGCTCCTCGTATTCTTCTCCCGTGTTTCTTTGCCTCGGGTTTTTCACACTTCTCTTACTCCACGTAGTGGCATACTGTTGATCCTCCTCTGATTTTCGCCCCTTGTGTTCTCCTCGTTTTTGTATTTTGCTTTTTTTTTCTTGCTCCTCGTATTCTTCTCCCCTGTTTCTTCACATCAGCTTTTTCACACTTCTCTTACTCCTCGTAGTGGCATACTGTTGATCCTCCTCTGATTTTCGCCCTTTGTGTTCTCCTCGTTTTTGTATTTTGCTTTTTTTTTCTTGCTCCTCGTATTCTTCTCCCCTGTTTCTTTGCCTCGGGTTTTTCACACTTCTCTTACTCCACGTAGTGCCACACTTTTGATCCTCCTCTGATTTTCACCCCTTGTGTTCTCCTCGTTTTTGTATTTTGCTTTTTTTTTCTTGCTCCTCGTATTCTTCTCCCCTGTTTCTTTGCCTCGGGTTTTTCACACTTCTCTTACTCCACGTAGTGCCACACTTTTGATCCTCCTCTGATTTTCGCCCCTTGTGTTCTCCTCGTTTTTGTATTTTGCTTTTTTTTTCTTGCTCCTCGTATTCTTCTCCCCTGTTTCCTCGCATCAGCATTTTCACACTTCTCTTACTCCACGTGGTGCCACAATTTTGATCCTCCTCTGATTTTCGCCCCTTGTGTTCTCCTCGTTTTTGTATTTTGCTTTTTTTTTCTTGCTCCTCGTATTCTTCTCCCCTGTTTCTTCGCCTCGGGTATTTCAAACTTCTCTTACTCCACGTAGTGCCACACTTTTGATCCTCCTCTGATTTTCGCCCCTTGTGTTCTCCTCGTTTTTGTATTTTGCTTTTTTTTTCTTGCTCCTCGTATTCTTCTCCCCTGTTTCTTCACATCAGGTTTTTCACACTTCTCTTACTCCTCGTAGTGGCATACTGTTGATCCTGCTCTGATTTTCACCCTTTGTATTGTCCTCGTTTTTGTATTTTGCTTTTTTTTTCTTGCTCCTCGTATTCTTCTCCCCTGTTTCTTCACATCATCTTTTTCACACTTCTCTTACTCCTCGTAGTGGCATACTGTTGATCCTCCTCTGATTTTCGCCCCTTGTGTTCTCCTCATTTTTGTATTTTGCTTTTTTTTTCTTGCTCCTCGTATTCTTCTCCCCTGTTTCTTCACATCAGCTTTTTCACACTTCTCTTACTCCACGTAGTGCCACACTTTTGATCTGCCTCTGATTTTCGCCCCTTGTGTTCTCCTCGTTTTTGTATTTTGCTTTTTTTTTCTTGCTCCTCGTATTCTTCTCCCCTGTTTCTTCGCCTCGGGTTTTTCACACTTCTCTTGCTCCACGTAGTGCCACACTTTTGATCCTCCTCTGATTTTCACCCCTTGTGTTCTCCTCGTTTTTGTATTTTGCTTTTTTTTTCTTGCTCCTCGTATTCTTCTCCCCTGTTTCTTTGCCTCGGGTTTTTCACACTTCTCTTACTCCACTTAGTGGCATACTGTTGATCCTCCTCTGATTTTCGCCCCTTGTGTTCTCCTCGTTTTTGTATTTTGCTTTTTTTTTCTTGCTCCTCGTATTCTTCTCCCCTGTTTCTTCACATCAGCTTTTTCACACTTCTCTTACTCCTGGTAGTGGCATACTGTTGATCCTCCTCTGATTTTCGCCCTTTGTGTTCTCCTCGTTTTTGTATTTTGCTTTTTTTTTCTTGCTCCTCGTATTCTTCTCCCCTGTTTCTTCACATCATCTTTTTCACACTTCTCTTACTCCTCGTAGTGGCATACTGTTGATCCTCCTCTGATTTTCGCCCCTTGTGTTCTCCTCATTTTTGTATTTTGCTTTTTTTTTCTTGCTCCTCGTATTCTTCTCCCCTGTTTCTTCACCTCGGGTTTTTCACACTTCTCTTACTCCACGTAGTGCCACACTTTTGATCTGCCTCTGATTTTCGCCCCTTGTGTTCTCCTCGTTTTTGTATTTTGCTTTTTTTTTCTTGCTCCTCGTATTCTTCTCCCCTGTTTCTTCGCCTCGGGTTTTTCACACTTCTCTTACTCCACGTAGTGGCATACTGTTGATCCTCCTCTGATTTTCGCCCCTTGTGTTCTCCTCGTTTTTGTATTTTGCTTTTTTTTTCTTGCTCCTCGTATTCTTCTCCCCTGTTTCTTCGCCTCAGTTTTTTCACACTTCTCTTACTCCACGTAGTGGCATACTGTTGATCCTCCTCTGATTTTCGCCCCTTGTGTTCTCCTCGTTTTTGTATTTTGCTTTTTTTTTCTTGCTCCTCGTATTCTTCTCCCCTGTTTCTTCGCCTCGGGTTTTTCACACTTCTCTTACTCCACGTAGTGGCATACTGTTGATCCTCCTCTGATTTTCGCCCCTTGTGTTCTCCTCGTTTTTGTATTTTGCTTTTTTTTTCTTGCTCCTGGTATTCTTCTCCCCTGTTTCTTCGCCTCGGGTTTTCCACACTTCTCTTACTCCACGTAGTGGCATACTGTTGATCCTCCTCTGATTTTCGCCCCTTGTGTTCTCCTCGTTTTTGTATTTTGCTTTTTTTTTCTTGCTCCTCGTATTCTTCTCCCCTGTTTCTTCGCAGCAGCATTTTCACACTTCTCTTACTCCACGTAGTGTCATACTGTTGATCCTCCTCTGATTTTCGCCCCTTGTGTTCTCCTCGTTTTTGTATTTTGCTTTTTTTTTCTTGCTCCTCGTATTCTTCTCCCCTGTTTCTTCGCCTCGGGTTTTTCACACTTCTCTTGCTCCACGTAGTGCCACACTTTTGATCCTCCTCTGATTTTCACCCCTTGTGTTCTCCTCGTTTTTGTATTTTGCTTTTTTTTTCTTGCTCCTCGTATTCTTCTCCCCTGTTTCTTCGCCTCGGGTTTTTCACACTTCTCTTACTCCACGTAGTGCCACACTTTTGATCCTCCTCTGATTTTCGCCCCTTGTGTTCTCCTCGTTTTTGTATTTTGCTTTTTTTTTCTTGCTCCTCGTATTCTTCTCCCCTGTTTCCTCGCATCAGCATTTTCACACTTCTCTTACTCCACGTGGTGCCACAATTTTGATCCTCCTCTGATTTTCGCCCCTTGTGTTCTCCTCGTTTTTGTATTTTGCTTTTTTTTTCTTGCTCCTCGTATTCTTCTCCCCTGTTTCTTCGCCTCGGGTATTTCAAACTTCTCTTACTCCACGTAGTGCCACACTTTTGATCCTCCTCTGATTTTCGCCCCTTGTGTTCTCCTCGTTTTTGTATTTTGCTTTTTTTTTCTTGCTCCTCGTATTCTTCTCCCCTGTTTCTTCACCTCAGGTTTTTCATACTTCTCTTACTCCACGTAGTGCCACACTTTTGATCCTCCTCTGATTTTCGCCCCTTGTGTTCTCCTCGTTTTTGTATTTTGCTTTTTTTTTCTTGCTCCTCGTATTCTTCTCCCCTGTTTCTTCACATCAGGTTTTTCACACTTCTCTTACTCCTCGTAGTGGCATACTGTTGATCCTGCTCTGATTTTCACCCTTTGTATTGTCCTCGTTTTTGTATTTTGCTTTTTTTTTCTTGCTCCTCGTATTCTTCTCCCCTGTTTCTTCACATCATCTTTTTCACACTTCTCTTACTCCTCGTAGTGGCATACTGTTGATCCTCCTCTGATTTTCGCCCCTTGTGTTCTCCTCATTTTTGTATTTTGCTTTTTTTTTCTTGCTCCTCGTATTCTTCTCCCCTGTTTCTTCACATCAGCTTTTTCACACTTCTCTTACTCCACGTAGTGCCACACTTTTGATCTGCCTCTGATTTTCGCCCCTTGTGTTCTCCTCGTTTTTGTATTTTGCTTATTTTTTCTTGCTCCTCGTATTCTTCTCCCCTGTTTCTTCGCCTCGGGTTTTTCACACTTCTCTTGCTCCACGTAGTGCCACACTTTTGATCCTCCTCTGATTTTCACCCCTTGTGTTCTCCTCGTTTTTGTATTTTGCTTTTTTTTTCTTGCTCCTCGTATTCTTCTCCCCTGTTTCTTTGCCTCGGGTTTTTCACACTTCTCTTACTCCACGTAGTGGCATACTGTTGATCCTCCTCTGATTTTCGCCCCTTGTGTTCTCCTCGTTTTTGTATTTTGCTTTTTTTTTCTTGCTCCTCGTATTCTTCTCCCCTGTTTCTTCACATCAGCTTTTTCACACTTCTCTTACTCCTCGTAGTGGCATACTGTTGATCCTCCTCTGATTTTCGCCCTTTGTGTTCTCCTCGTTTTTGTATTTTGCTTTTTTTTTCTTGCTCCTCGTATTCTTCTCCCCTGTTTCTTTGCCTCGGGTTTTTCACACTTCTCTTACTCCACGTAGTGCCACACTTTTGATCCTCCTCTGATTTTCACCCCTTGTGTTCTCCTCGTTTTTGTATTTTGCTTTTTTTTTCTTGCTCCTCGTATTCTTCTCCCCTGTTTCTTTGCCTCGGGTTTTTCACACTTCTCTTACTCCACGTAGTGCCACACTTTTGATCCTCCTCTGATTTTCGCCCCTTGTGTTCTCCTCGTTTTTGTATTTTGCTTTTTTTTTCTTGCTCCTCGTATTCTTCTCCCCTGTTTCCTCGCATCAGCATTTTCACACTTCTCTTACTCCACGTGGTGCCACAATTTTGATCCTCCTCTGATTTTCGCCCCTTGTGTTCTCCTCGTTTTTGTATTTTGCTTTTTTTTTCTTGCTCCTCGTATTCTTCTCCCCTGTTTCTTCGCCTCGGGTATTTCAAACTTCTCTTACTCCACGTAGTGCCACACTTTTGATCCTCCTCTGATTTTCGCCCCTTGTGTTCTCCTCGTTTTTGTATTTTGCTTTTTTTTTCTTGCTCCTCGTATTCTTCTCCCCTGTTTCTTCACATCAGGTTTTTCACACTTCTCTTACTCCTCGTAGTGGCATACTGTTGATCCTGCTCTGATTTTCACCCTTTGTATTGTCCTCGTTTTTGTATTTTGCTTTTTTTTTCTTGCTCCTCGTATTCTTCTCCCCTGTTTCTTCACATCATCTTTTTCACACTTCTCTTACTCCTCGTAGTGGCATACTGTTGATCCTCCTCTGATTTTCGCCCCTTGTGTTCTCCTCATTTTTGTATTTTGCTTTTTTTTTCTTGCTCCTCGTATTCTTCTCCCCTGTTTCTTCACATCAGCTTTTTCACACTTCTCTTACTCCACGTAGTGCCACACTTTTGATCTGCCTCTGATTTTCGCCCCTTGTGTTCTCCTCGTTTTTGTATTTTGCTTTTTTTTTCTTGCTCCTCGTATTCTTCTCCCCTGTTTCTTCGCCTCGGGTTTTTCACACTTCTCTTGCTCCACGTAGTGCCACACTTTTGATCCTCCTCTGATTTTCACCCCTTGTGTTCTCCTCGTTTTTGTATTTTGCTTTTTTTTTCTTGCTCCTCGTATTCTTCTCCCCTGTTTCTTTGCCTCGGGTTTTTCACACTTCTCTTACTCCACGTAGTGGCATACTGTTGATCCTCCTCTGATTTTCGCCCCTTGTGTTCTCCTCGTTTTTGTATTTTGCTTTTTTTTTCTTGCTCCTCGTATTCTTCTCCCCTGTTTCTTCACATCAGCTTTTTCACACTTCTCTTACTCCTCGTAGTGGCATACTGTTGATCCTCCTCTGATTTTCGCCCTTTGTGTTCTCCTCGTTTTTGTATTTTGCTTTTTTTTTCTTGCTCCTCGTATTCTTCTCCCCTGTTTCTTCACATCATCTTTTTCACACTTCTCTTACTCCTCGTAGTGGCATACTGTTGATCCTCCTCTGATTTTCGCCCCTTGTGTTCTCCTCATTTTTGTATTTTGCTTTTTTTTTTCTTGCTCCTCGTATTCTTCTCCCCTGTTTCTTCACCTCGGGTTTTTCACACTTCTCTTACTCCACGTAGTGCCACACTTTTGATCTGCCTCTGATTTTCGCCCCTTGTGTTCTCCTCGTTTTTGTATTTTGCTTTTTTTTTCTTGCTCCTCGTATTCTTCTCCCCTGTTTCTTCGCCTCGGGTTTTTCACACTTCTCTTGCTCCACGTAGTGCCACACTTTTGATCCTCCTCTGATTTTCACCCCTTGTGTTCTCCTCGTTTTTGTATTTTGGTTTTTTTTTCTTGCTCCTCGTATTCTTCTCCCCTGTTTCTTTGCCTCGGGTTTTTCACACTTCTCTTACTCCACGTAGTGGCATACTGTTGATCCTCCTCTGATTTTCGCCCCTTGTGTTCTCCTCGTTTTTGTATTTTGCTTTTTTTTTCTTGCTCCTTGTATTCTTCTCCCCTGTTTCTTCACATCAGCTTTTTCACACTTCTCTTACTCCACGTAGTGGCATACTGTTGATCCTCCTCTGATTTTCGCCCCTTGTGTTCTCCTCGTTTTTGTATTTTGCTTTTTTTTCTTGCTCCTCGTATTCTTCTCCCCTGTTTCTTCACATCAGCTTTTTCACACTTCTCTTACTCCTCGTAGTGCCATACTGTTGATCCTCCTCTGATTTTCGCCCCTTGTGTTCTCCTCGTTTTTGTATTTTGCTTTTTTTTTTCATGCTCCTCGTATTCTTCTCCCCTGTTTCTTCGCCTCGGCTTTTTCACGCTTCTCTTACTCCACGTAATGCCACTCTTTTGATCCTCCTCTGATTTTCGCCCCTTGTTTTCTCCTCGTTTTTGTATTTTGCTTTTTTTTTCTTGCTCCTCGTATTCTTCTCCCCTGTTTCTTCGCCTCGGGTTTTTCACACTTCTCTTACTCCACGTAGTGGCATACTGTTGATCCTCCTCTGATTTTCGCCCCTTGTGTTCTCCTCGTTTTTGTATTTTGCTTTTTTTTTCTTGCTCCTCGTATTCTTCTCCCCTGTTTCTTCGCCTCGGGTTTTTCACACTTCTCTTACTCCACGTAGTGGCATACTGTTGATCCTCCTCTGATTTTCGCCCCTTGTGTTCTCCTCGTTTTTGTATTTTGCTTTTTTTTTTCTTGCTCCTCGTATTCTTCTCCCGTGTTTCTTCACCTCGGGTTTTTCTCACTTCTCTTACTCCACGTAGTGGCATACTGTTGATCCTCCTCTGATTTTCGCCCCTTGTGTTCTCCTCGTTTTTGTATTTTGCTTTTTTTTTCTTGCTCCTCGTATTCTTCTCCCCTGTTTCTTCACATCAGCTTTTTCACACTTTTCTTACTCCTCGTAGTGGCATACTGTTGATCCTCCTCTGATTTTCGCCCCTTGTGTTCTCCTCGTTTTTGTATTTTGCTTTTTTTTTCTTGCTCCTCGTATTCTTCTCCCCTGTTTCTTCGCCTCGGGTTTTTCACACTTCTCTTACTCCACGTAGTGCCACACTTTTGATCCTCCTCTGATTTTCGCCCCTTGTGTTCTCCTCGTTTTTGTATTTTGCTTTTTTTTTCTTGCTCCTCGTATTCTTCTCCCCTGTTTCTTCGCCTCGGGTTTTTCACACTTCTCTTACTCCACGTAGTGCCACACTTTTGATCCTCCTCTGATTTTCGCCCCTTGTGTTCTCCTCGTTTTTGTATTTTGCTTTTTTTTTCTTGCTCCTCGTATTCTTCTCTCGTGTTTCTTCACCTCGGGTTTTTCACACTTCTCTTACTCCACGTAGTGCCACACTTTTGATCCTCCTCTGATTTTTGACCCTTGTGTTCTCCTCGTTTTTGTATTTTGCTTTTTTTTTCTTGCTACTCGTATTCTTCTCCCCTGTTTCTTCGTATTAGCATTTTCACACTTCTCTTACTCCACGTGGTGCCACAATTTTGATCCTCCTCTGATTTTCGCCCCTTGTGTTCTCCTCGTTTTTGTATTTTGCTTTTTTTTTCTTGCTCCTCGTATTCTTCTCCCCTGTTTCTTCGCCTCGGGTTTTTCACACTTCTCTTACTCCACGTAGTGCCACACTTTTGATCCTCCTCTGATTTTCGCCCCTTGTGTTCTCCTCGTTTTTGTATTTTGCTTTTTTTTTCTTGCTCCTCGTATTCTTCTCCCCTGTTTCTTCGCCTCGGGTTTTTCACACTTCTCTTACTCCACGTAGTGCCACACTTTTGATCCTCCTCTGATTTTCGCCCCTTGTGTTCTCCTCGTTTTTGTATTTTGCTTTTTTTTTCTTGCTCCTCGTATTCTTCTCCCCTGTTTCTTCACATCAGCTTTTTCACACTTCTCTTACTCCTCGTAGTGGCATACTGTTGATCCTCCTCTGATTTTCGCCCTTTGTGTTCTCCTCGTTTTTGTATTTTGCTTTTTTTTTCTTGCTCCTCGTATTCTTCTCCCATGTTTCTTCACCTCGGGTTTTTCACACTTCTCTTACTCCACGTAGTGCCACACTTTTGATCTGCCTCTGATTTTCGCCCCTTGTGTTCTCCTCGTTTTTGTATTTTGCTTTTTTTTTCTTGCTCCTCGTATTCTTCTCCCCTGTTTCTTCACATCAGCTTTTTCACACTTCTCTTACTCCTCGTAGTGGCATACTGTTCATCCTCCTCTGATTTTCGCCCCTTGTGTTCTCCTTGTTTTTGTATTTTGCTTTTTTTTTCTTGCTCCTCCTATTCTTCTCCCCTGTTTCTTCGCCTCGGGTTTTTCACACTTCTCTTACTCCACGTAGTGCCACACTTTTGATCCTCCTCTGATTTTCGCCCCTTGTGTTCTCCTCGTTTTTGTATTTTGCTTTTTTTTTCTTGCTCCTCGTATTCTTCTCCCCTGTTTCTTCACATCAGCTTTTTCACACTTCTCTTACTCCACGTAGTGGCATACTGTTGATCCTCCTCTGATTTTCGCCCCTTGTGTTCTCCTCGTTTTTGTATTTTGCTTTTTTTTTCTTGCTCCTCGTATTCTTCTCCCCTGTTTCTTCACATCAGCTTTTTCACACTTCTCTTACTCCTCGTAGTGGCATACTGTTGATCCTCCTCTGATTTTCGCCCCTTGTGTTCTCCTCGTTTTTGTATTTTGCTTTTTTTTTTCTTGCTCCTCGTATTCTTCTCCCGTGTTTCTTCACCTCGGGTTTTTCACACTTCTCTTACTCCACGTAGTGGCATACTGTTGATCCTCCTCTGATTTTCGCCCCTTGTGTTCTCCTCGTTTTTGTATTTTGCTTTTTTTTTCTTGCTCCTCGTATTCTTCTCCCCTGTTTCTTCACATCAGCTTTTTCACACTTTTCTTACTCCTCGTAGTGGCATACTGTTGATCCTCCTCTGATTTTCGCCCCTTGTGTTCTCCTCGTTTTTGTATTTTGCTTTTTTTTTCTTGCTCCTCGTATTCATCTCCCCTGTTTCTTCGCCTCGGGTTTTTCACACTTCTCTTACTCCACGTAGTGCCACACTTTTGATCCTCCTCTGATTTTCGCCCCTTGTGTTCTCCTCGTTTTTGTATTTTGCTTTTTTTTTCTTGCTCCTCGTATTCTTCTCCCCTGTTTCTTCGCCTCGGGTTTTTCACACTTCTCTTACTCCACGTAGTGCCACACTTTTGATCCTCCTCTGATTTTCGCCCCTTGTGTTCTCCTCGTTTTTGTATTTTGCTTTTTTTTTCTTGCTCCTCGTATTCTTCTCTCGTGTTTCTTCACCTCGGGTTTTTCACACTTCTCTTACTCCACGTAGTGCCACACTTTTGATCCTCCTCTGATTTTGGCCCCTTGTGTTCTCCTCGTTTTTGTATTTTGCTTTTTTTTTCTTGCTACTCGTATTCTTCTCCCCTGTTTCTTCGCATCAGCATTTTCACACTTCTCTTACTCCACGTGGTGCCACAATTTTGATCCTCCTCTGATTTTCGCCCCTTGTGTTCTCCTCGTTTTTGTATTTTGCTTTTTTTTTCTTGCTCCTCGTATTCTTCTCCCCTGTTTCTTCGCCTCGGGTTTTTCAAACTTCTCTTACTCCACGTAGTGCCACACTTTTGATCCTCCTCTGATTTTCGCCCCTTGTGTTCTCCTCGTTTTTGTATTTTGCTTTTTTTTTCGTGCTCCTCGTATTCTTCTCCCCTGTTTCTTCGCCTCAGGTTTTTCACACTTCTCTTACTCCACGTAGTGCCACACTTTTGATCCTCCTCTGATTTTCGCCCCTTGTGTTCTCCTCGTTTTTGTATTTTGCTTTTTTTTTCTTGCTCCTCGTATTCTTCTCCCCTGTTTCTTCACATCAGCTTTTTCACACTTCTCTTACTCCTCGTAGTGGCATACTGTTGATCCTCCTCTGATTTTCGCCCTTTGTGTTCTCCTCGTTTTTGTATTTTGCTTTTTTTTTCTTGCTCCTCGTATTCTTCTCCCATGTTTCTTCGCCTCGGGTTTTTCACACTTCTCTTACTCCACGTAGTGCCACACTTTTGATCTGCCTCTGATTTTCGCCCCTTGTGTTCTCCTCGTTTTTGTATTTTGCTTTTTTTTTCTTGCTCCTCGTATTCTTCTCCCCTGTTTCTTCACATCAGCTTTTTCACACTTCTCTTACTCCTCGTAGTGGCATACTGTTCATCCTCCTCTGATTTTCGCCCCTTGTGTTCTCCTCGTTTTTGTATTTTGCTTTTTTTTTCTTGCTCCTCCTATTCTTCTCCCCTGTTTCTTCGCCTCGGGTTTTTCACACTTCTCTTACTCCACGTAGTGCCACACTTTTGATCCTCCTCTGATTTTCGCCCCTTGTGTTCTCCTCGTTTTTGTATTTTGCTTTTTTTTTCTTGCTCCTCGTATTCTTCTCCCCTGTTTCTTCACATCAGCTTTTTCACACTTCTCTTACTCCACGTAGTGGCATACTGTTGATCCTCCTCTGATTTTCGCCCCTTGTGTTCTCCTCGTTTTTGTATTTTGCTTTTTTTTTCTTGCTCCTAGTATTCTTCTCCCCTGTTTCTTCACATCAGCTTTTTCACACTTCTCTTACTCCTCGTAGTGGCATACTGTTGATCCTCCTCTGATTTTCGCCCCTTGTGTTCTCCTCGTTTTTGTATTTTGCTTTTTTTTTTCTTGCTCCTCGTATTCTTCTCCCGTGTTTCTTCACCTCGGGTTTTTCACACTTCTCTTACTCCACGTAGTGCCACACGTTTGATCCTCCTCTGATTTTCGCCCCTTGTGTTCTCCTCGTTTTTGTATTTTGCTTTTTTTTTCTTGCTCCTCGTATTCTTCTCCCCTGTTTCTTCACATCAGCTTTTTCACACTTCTCTTACTCCTCGTAGTGGCATACTGTTGATCCTCCTCTGATTTTCGCCCCTTGTGTTCTCCTCGTTTTTGTAATTTGCTTTTTTTTTTCTTGCTCCTCGTATTCTTCTCCCGTGTTTCTTCACCTCGGGTTTTTCACACTTCTCTTACTCCACGTAGTGGCATACTGTTGATCCTCCTCTGATTTTCGCCCCTTGTGTTCTCCTCGTTTTTGTATTTTGCTTTTTTTTTCTTGCTCCTTGTATTCTTCTCCCCTGTTTCTTCACATCAGCTTTTTCACACTTTTCTTACTCCTCGTAGTGGCATACTGTTGATCCTCCTCTGATTTTCGCCCCGTGTGTTCTCCTCGTTTTTGTATTTTGCTTTTTTTTTCTTGCTCCTCGTATTCATCTCCCCTGTTTCTTCGCCTCGGGTTTTTCACACTTCTCTTACTCCACGTAGTGCCACACTTTTGATCCTCCTCTGATTTTCGCCCCTTGTGTTCTCCTCGTTTTTGTATTTTGCTTTTTTTTTCTTGCTCCTCGTATTCTTCTCCCCTGTTTCTTCACATCAGCTTTTTCACACTTCTCTTACTCCTCGTAGTGGCATACTGTTGATCCTCCTCTGATTTTCGCCCCTTGTGTTCTCCTCGTTTTTGTATTTTGCTTTTTTTTTTCTTGCTCCTCGTATTCTTCTCCCGTGTTTCTTCACCTCGCGTTTTTCACACTTCTCTTACTCCACGTAGTGCCACACGTTTGATCCTCCTCTGATTTTCGCCCCTTGTGTTCTCCTCGTTTTTGTATTTTGCTTTTTTTTTCTTGCTCCTCGTATTCTTCTCCCCTGTTTCTTCACATCAGCTTTTTCACACTTCTCTTACTCCTCGTAGTGGCATACTGTTGATCCTCCTCTGATTTTCGCCCCTTGTGTTCTCCTCGTTTTTGTAATTTGCTTTTTTTTTTCTTGCTCCTCGTATTCTTCTCCCGTGTTTCTTCACCTCGGGTTTTTCACACTTCTCTTACTCCACGTAGTGGCATACTGTTGATCCTCCTCTGATTTTCGCCCCTTGTGTTCTCCTCGTTTTTGTATTTTGCTTTTTTTTTCTTGCTCCTCGTATTCTTCTCCCCTGTTTCTTCACATCAGCTTTTTCACACTTTTCTTACTCCTCGTAGTGGCATACTGTTGATCCTCCTCTGATTTTCGCCCCTTGTGTTCTCCTCGTTTTTGTATTTTGCTTTTTTTTTCTTGCTCCTCGTATTCATCTCCCCTGTTTCTTCGCCTCGGGTTTTTCACACTTCTCTTACTCCACGTAGTGCCACACTTTTGATCCTCCTCTGATTTTCGCCCCTTGTGTTCTCCTCGTTTTTGTATTTTGCTTTTTTTTTCTTGCTCCTCGTATTCTTCTCTCCTGTTTCTTCGCCTCGGGTTTTTCACACTTCTCTTACTCCACGTAGTGCCACACTTTTGATCCTCCTCTGATTTTCGCCCCTTGTGTTCTCCTCGTTTTTGTATTTTGCTTTTTTTTTCTTGCTCCTCGTATTCTTCTCTCGTGTTTCTTCACCTCGGGTTTTTCACACTTCTCTTACTCCACGTAGTGCCACACTTTTGATCCTCCTCTGATTTTGGCCCCTTGTGTTCTCCTCGTGTTTGTATTTTGCTTTTTTTTTCTTGCTACTCGTATTCTTCTCCCCTGTTTCTTCGCATCAGCATTTTCACACTTCTCTTACTCCACGTGGTGCCACAATTTTGATCCTCCTCTGATTTTCGCCCCTTGTGTTCTCCTCGTTTTTGTATTTTGCTTTTTTTTTCTTGCTCCTCGTATTCTTCTCCCCTGTTTCTTCGCCTCGGGTTTTTCAAACTTCTCTTACTCCACGTAGTGCCACACTTTTGATCCTCCTCTGATTTTCGCCCCTTGTGTTCTCCTCGTTTTTGTATTTTGCTTTTTTTTTCTTGCTCCTCGTATTCTTCTCCCCTGTTTCGTCGCCTCAGGTTTTTCACACTTCTCTTACTCCACGTAGTGCCACACTTTTGATCCTCCTCTGATTTTCGCCCCTTGTGTTCTCCTCGTTTTTGTATTTTGCTTTTTTTTTCTTGCTCCTCGTATTCTTCTCCCCTGTTTCTTCACATCAGCTTTTTCACACTTCTCTTACTCCTCGTAGTGGCATACTGTTGATCCTCCTCTGATTTTCGCCCTTTGTGTTCTCCTCGTTTTTGTATTTTGCTTTTTTTTTCTTGCTCCTCGTATTCTTCTCCCATGTTTCTTCACCTCGGGTTTTTCACACTTCTCTTACTCCACGTAGTGCCACACTTTTGATCTGCCTCTGATTTTCGCCCCTTGTGTTCTCCTCGTTTTTGTATTTTGCTTTTTTTTTCTTGCTCCTCGTATTCTTCTCCCCTGTTTCTTCACATCAGCTTTTTCACACTTCTCTTACTCCTCGTAGTGGCATACTCTTCATCCTCCTCTGATTTTCGCCCCTTGTGTTCTCCTCGTTTTTGTATTTTGCTTTTTTTTTCTTGCTCCTCCTATTCTTCTCCCCTGTTTCTTCGCCTCGGGTTTTTCACACTTCTCTTACTCCACGTAGTGCCACACTTTTGATCCTCCTCTGATTTTCGCCCCTTGTGTTCTCCTCGTTTTTGTATTTTGCTTTTTTTTTCTTGCTCCTCGTATTCTTCTCCCCTGTTTCTTCACATCAGCTTTTTCACACTTCTCTTACTCCACGTAGTGGCATACTGTTGATCCTCCTCTGATTTTCGCCCCTTGTGTTCTCCTCGTTTTTGTATTTTGCTTTTTTTTTCTTGCTCCTCGTATTCTTCTCCCCTGTTTCTTCACATCAGCTTTTTCACACTTCTCTTACTCCTCGTAGTGGCATACTGTTGATCCTCCTCTGATTTTCGCCCCTTGTGTTCTCCTCGTTTTTGTATTTTGCTTTTTTTTTTCTTGCTCCTCGTATTCTTCTCCCGTGTTTCTTCACCTCGGGTTTTTCACACTTCTCTTACTCCACGTAGTGCCACACGTTTGATCCTCCTCTGATTTTCGCCCCTTGTGTTCTCCTCGTTTTTGTATTTTGCTTTTTTTTTCTTGCTCCTCGTATTCTTCTCCCCTGTTTCTTCACGTCGGGTTTTTCACACTTATCTTACTCCACGTAGTGCCACACTTTTGATCCTCCTCTGATTTTCGCCCCTTGTGTTCTCCTCGTTTTTGTATTTTGCTTTTTTTTTCTTGCTCCTCCTATTCTTCTCACCTGTTTCTTCACATCAGCTTTTTCACACTTCTCTTACTCCACGTAGTGGCATACTGTTGATCCTCCTCTGATTTTCGCCCCATGTGTTCTCCTCGTTTTTGTATTTTGCTTTTTTTTTTCTTGCTCCTCGTATTCTTCTCCCCTGTTTCTTCACATCAGCTTTTTCACACTTCTCTTACTCCTCGTAGTGGCATACTGTTGATCCTCCTCTGATTTACGCCCCTTGTGTTCTCCGCGTTTTTGTATTTTGCTTTTTTTTTCTTGCTCCTCGTATTCTTCTCCCCTGTTTCTTCGCCTCGGGTTTTTCAAACTTCTCTTACTCCACGTAGTGCCACACTTTTGATCCTCCTCTGATTTTCGCCCCTTGTGTTCTCCTCGTTTTTGTATTTTGCTTTTTTTTTCTTGCTCCTCGTATTCTTCTCCCCTGTTTCTTCGCCTCGGGTTTTTCACACTTCTCTTACTCCACGTAGTGCCACACTTTTGATCCTCCTCTGATTTTCGCCCCTTGTGTTCTCCTCGTTTTTGTATTTTGCTTTTTTTTTCGTGCTCCTCGTATTCTTCTCTCGTGTTTCTTCACCTCGGGTTTTTCACACTTCTATTACTCCACGTAGTGCCACACTTTTGATCCTCCTCTGATTTTTGCCCCTTGTGTTCTCCTCGTTTTTGTATTTTGCTTTTTTTTTCTTGCTCCTCGTATTCTTCTCCCCTGTTTCTTCGCATCAGCATTTTCACACTTCTCTTACTCCACGTGGTGCCACAATTTTGATCCTCCTCTGATTTTCGCCCCTTGTGTTCTCCTCGTTTTTGTATTTTGCTTTTTTTTTCTTGCTCCTCGTATTCTTCTCCCCTGTTTCTTCGGCTCGGGTTTTTCAAACTTCTCTTACTCCACGTAGTGCCACACTTTTGATCCTCCTCTGATTTTCGCCCCTTGTGTTCTCCTCGTTTTTGTATTTTGCTTTTTTTTTTCTTGCTCCTCGTATTCTTCTCCCCTGTTTCTTCGCCTCAGGTTTTTCACACTTCTCTTACTCCACGTAGTGCCACACTTTTGATCCTCCTCTGATTTTCGCCCCTTGTGTTCTCCTCGTTTTTGTATTTTGCTTTTTTTTTCTTGCTCCTCGTATTCTTCTCCCCTGTTTATTCACATCAGCTTTTTCACACTTCTCTTACTCCTCGTAGGGGCATACTGTTGATCCTCCTCTGATTTTCGCCCTTTGTGTTCTCCTCATTTTTGTATTTTGCTTTTTTTTTCTTGCTCCTCGTATTCTTCTCCCATGTTTCTTCACCTCGGGTTTTTCAAACTTCTCTTACTCCACGTAGTGCCACACTTTTGATCTGCCTCTGATTTTCGCCCCTTGTGTTCTCCTCGTTTTTGTATTTTGCTTTTTTTTTCTTGCTCCTCGTATTCTTCTCCCCTGTTTCTTCACCTCGGGTTTTTCACACTTCTCTTGCTCCACGTAGTGCCACACTTTTGATCCTCCTCTGATTTTCGCCCCTTGTGTTCTCCTCGTTTTTGTATTTTGCTTTTTTTTTCTTGCTCCTCGTATTCTTCTCCCCTGTTTCTTCACATCAGCTTTTTCACACTTCTCTTACTCCACGTAGTGGCATACTGTTGATCCTCCTCTGATTTTCGCCCCTTGTTTTCTCCTCGTTTTTGTATTTTGCTTTTTTTTTCTTGCTCCTCGTATTCTTCTCCCCTGTTTCTTCACATCAGCTTTTTCACACTTCTCTTACTCCTCGTAGTGGCATACTGTTGATCCTCCTCTGATTTTCGCCCCTTGTGTTCTCCTCGTTTTTGTATTTTGCTTTTTTTTTCTTGCTCCTCGTATTCTTCTCCCCTGTTTCTTCACCTCGGGTTTTTCACACTTCTCTTAATCCACGTAGTGCCACACTTTTGATCCTCCTCTGATTTTCGCCCCTTGTGTTCTCCTCGTTTTTGTATTTTGCTTTTTTTTTCTTGCTCCTCGTATTCTTCTCCCCTGTTTCTTCACATCAGGTTTCTCACACTTCTCTTACTCCTCGTAGTGGCATACTGCTGATCCTCCTCTGATTTTCGCCCCTTGTGTTCTCCTCGTTTTTGTATTTTGCTTTTTTTTTCTTGCTCCTCGTATTCTTCTCCCCTGTTTCTTCGCCTCGACTTTTTCACACATCTCTTACTCCACGTAGTGCCACACTTTTGATCCTCCTCTGATTTTCGCCCCTTGTGTTCTCCTCGTTTTTGCATTTTGCTTTTTTTTTCTTGCTCCTCGTATTCTTCTCCCCTGTTTCTTCGCCTCGGGTTTTTCCCACTTCTCTTACTCCACGTAGTGCCACACTTTTGATCCTCCTCTGATTTCCGCCCCTTGTGTTCTCCTCGTTTTTGTATTTTGCTTTTTTTTTCTTGCTCCTCGTATTCTTCTCCCCTGTTTCTTCCCCTCGGGTTTTTCACACTTCTCTTACTCGACGTAGTGCCACACATTTGATCCTCCTCTGATTTTCGCCCCTTGTGTTCTCCTCGTTTTTGTATTTTGCTTTTTTTTTCTTGCTCCTCGTATTCTTCTCCCCTGTTTCTTCACATCAGCTTTTTCACACTTCTCTTACTCCACGTAGTGGCATACTGTTGATCCTACTCTGATTTTCGCCCCTTGTGTTCTCCTCGTTTTTGTATTTTGCTTTTTTTTTTTTGCTCCTCGTATTCTTCTCCCCTGTTTCTTCGCCTCGGGTTTTGCACACTTCTCTTACTCCACGTAGTGCCACACTTTTGATCCTCCTCTGATTTTCGCCCCTTGTGTTCTCCTCGTTTTTGTATTTTGCTTTTTTTTTCTTGCTCCTCGTATTCTTCTCCCCTGTTTCTTCGCGTCGGGTTTTTCACACTTCTGTTACTCCACGTAGTGCCACACTTTTGATCCTCCTCTGATTTTCGCCCCTTGTGTTCTCCTCGTTTTTGTATTTTGCTTTTTTTTTCTTGCTCCTCGTATTCTTCTCCCCTGTTTCTTCGCCTCGGCTTTTTCACACTTCTCTTACTCCACGTAGTGCCACACTTTTGATCCTCCTCTGATTTTCGCCCCTTGTGTTCTCCTCGTTTTGGTATTTTGCTTTTTTTTTCTTGCTCCTCGTATTCTTCTCCCCTGTTTCTTCGTCTCGGCTTTTTCACACTTCTCTTACTCCACGTAGTGCCACACTGTTGATCCTCCTCTGATTTTCGCCCCTTGTGTTCTCCTCGTTTTTGTATTTTGCTTTTTTTTTCTTGCTCCTCGTATTCTTCTCCCCTGTTTCTTCACATCAGCTTTTTCACACTTCTCTTACTCCTCGTAGTGGCATACTGTTGATCCTCCTATGATTTTCGCCCCTTGTGTTCTCCTCGTTTTTGTATTTTGCTTTTTTTTTTTTGCTCCTCGTATTCTTCTCCCGTGTTTCTTCACCTCGGGTTTTTCACACTTCTCTTACTCCACGTAGTGCCACACTTTTGATCCTCCTCTGATTTTCGCCCCTTGTGTTCTCCTCGTTTTTGTATTTTGCTTTTTTTTTCTTGCTCGTCGTATTCTTCTCCCCTGTTTCTTCACCTCGGGTTTTTCACACTTCTCTTACTCCACGTAGTGCCACACTTTTGATCCTCCTCTGATTTTCGCCCCTTGTGTTCTCCTCGTTTTTGTATTTTGCTTTTTTCTTGCTCCTCCTATTCTTCTCACCTGTTTCTTCACATCAGCTTTTTCACACTTCTCTTACTCCACGTAGTGGCATACTGTTGATCCTCCTCTGATTTTCGCCCCTTGTGTTCTCCTCGTTTTTGTATGTTGCTTTTTTTTTTTCTTGCTCCTCGTATTCTTCTCTCGTGTTTCTTCACCTCGGGTTTTTCACACTTCTCTTACTCCACGTAGTGCCACACTTTTGATCCTCCTCTTATTTTTGCCCCTTGTGTTCTCCTCGTTTTTGTATTTTGCTTTTTTTTTCTTGCTCCTCGTATTCTTCTCCCCTGTTTCTTCGCATCAGCAATTTCACACTTCTCTTACTCCACGAGGTGCCACACTTTTGATCCTCCTCTGATTTTCGCCCCTTGTGTTCTCCTCGTTTTTGTATTTTGCTTTTTTTTTCTTGCTCCTCGTATTCTTCTCCCCTGTTTCTTCACATCAGCTTTTTCACACTTCTCTTACTCCTCGTAGTGGCATACTGTTGATCCTCCTCTGATTTTCGCCCCTTGTGTTCTCCTCGTTTTTGTATTTTGCTTTTTTTTTCTTGCCCCGCGTATTCTTCTCACCTGTTTCTTCACATCAGCTTTTTCACACTTCTCTTACTCCTCGTAGTGGCATACTGTTGATCCTCCTCTGATTTTCGCCCCTTGTGTTCTCCTCGTTTTTGTATTTTGCTTTTTTTTTTCTTGCTCCTCGTATTCTTCTCCCCTGTTTCTTCACCTCGGGTTTTTCACACTTCTCTTACTCCACGTAGTGCCACACTTTTGATCCTCCTCTGATTTTCGCCCCTTGTGTTCTCCTCGTTTTTGTATTTTGCTTTTTTTTTCTTGCTCCTCGTATTCTTCTCCCCTGTTTCTTCATATCAGGTTTTTCACACTTCTCTTACTCCTCGTAGTGGCATACTGCTGATCCTCCTCTGATTTTCGCTCCTTGTGTTCTCCTCGTTTTTGTATTTTGCTTTTTTTTTCTTGCTCCTCGTATTCTTCTCCCCTGTTTCTTCGCCTCGGGTTTTTCACACTTCTCTTACTCCACGTAGTGCCACACGTTTGATCCTCCTCTGATTTTCGCCCCTTGTGTTCTCCTCGTTTTTGTATTTTGCTTTTTTTTTCTTGCTCCTCGTATTCTTCTCCCCTGTTTCTTCGCCTCGGGTTTTTCACACTTCTCTTACTCCACGTAGTGCCACACTTTTGATCCTCCTCTGATTTCCGCCCCTTGTGTTCTCCTCGTTTTTGTATTTTGCTTTTTTTTTCTTGCTCCTCGTATTCTTCTCCCCTGTTTCTTCGCCTCGAGTTTTTCACACTTGTCTTACTCGACGTAGTGCCACACATTTGATCCTCCTCTGATTTTCGCCCCTTGTGTTCTCCTCGTTTTTGTATTTTGCTTTTTTTTTCTTGCTCCTCGTATTCTTCTCCCCTGTTTCTTCACATCAGCTTTTTCACACTTCTCTTACTCCACGTAGTGGCATACTGTTGATCCTCCTCTGATTTTCGCCCCTTGTGTTCTCCTCGTTTTTGTATTTTGCTTTTTTTTTCTTGCTCCTCGTATTCTTCTCCCCTGTTTCTTCGCCTCGGGTTTTGCACACTTCTCTTACTCCACGTAGTGCCACACTTTTGATCCTCCTCTGATTTTCGCCCCTTGTGTTCTCCTCGTTTTTGTATTTTGCTTTTTTTTTCTTGCTCCTCGTATTCTTCTCCCCTGTTTCTTCGCATCGGGTTTTTCACACTTCTGTTACTCCACGTAGTGCCACACTTTTGATCCTCCTCTGATTTTCGCCCCTTGTGTTCTCCTCGTTTTTGTATTTTGCTTTTTTTTTCTTGCTCCTCGTATTCTTCTCCCCTGTTTCTTCGCCTCGGCTTTTTCACACTTCTCTTACTCCACGTAGTGCCACACTTTTGATCCTCCTCTGATTTTCGCCCCTTGTGTTCTCCTCGTTTTTGTATTTTGCTTTTTTTTTCTTGCTCCTCGTATTCTTCTCCCCTGTTTCTTCGTCTCGGCTTTTTCACACTTCTCTTACTCCACGTAGTGCCACACTTTTGATCCTCCTCTGATTTTCGCCCCTTGTGTTCTCCTCGTTTTTGTATTTTGCTTTTTTTTTCTTGCTCCTCCTATTCTTCTCCCCTGTTTCTTCACATCAGCTTTTTCACACTTCTCTTACTCCACGTAGTGGCATACTGCTGATCCTCCTCTGATTTTCGCCCCTTGTGTTCTCCTCGTTTTTGTATTTTGCTTTTTTTTTCTTGCTCCTCGTATTCTTCTCCCCTGTTTCTTCACATCAGCTTTTTCACACTTCTCTTACTCCTCGTAATGGCATACTGTTGATCCTCCTCTGATTTTCGCTCTTTGTGTTCTCCTCGTTTTTGTATTTTGCTTTTTTTTTCTTGCTCCTCGTATTCTTCTCCCCTGTTTCTTCGCCTGGGGTTTTTCACACTTCTCTTACTCCACGTAGTGCCACACTTTTGATCCTCCTCTGATTTTCGCCCCTTGTGTTCTCCTCGTTTTGGTATTATGCTTTTTTTTTCTTGCTCCTCGTATTCTTCTCCCCTGTTTCTTCGCCTCGCGTTTTTCACACTTCTCTTACTCCACGTAGTGCCACACTTTTGATCCTCCTCTGATTTTCGCCCCTTGTGTTCTCCTCGTTTTTGTATTTTGCTTTTTTTTTCTTGCTCCTCGTATTCTTCTCCCCTGTTTCTTCGCCTTGGGTTGTTCACACTTCTCTTGCTCCTTGTAGTGCCACACTTTTGATCCTCCTCTGATTTTCGCCCCTTTTGTTCTCCTCGTTTTGGTATTATGCTTTTTTTTCTTGCTGTTCGTATTCTTCTCCCCTGTTTCTTCACCTCAGGTTTTTCACACTGCTCCTGCTCCTCGTAGTGCCACACTTTTGATCCTCCTCTGATTTTTGCCCCTTGTGTTCTCCTCGTTTTTGTACTTTGCTTTTTTTTTTCTTGCTCCTCGTATTCTTCTCCCCTGTTTCTTCGCCTCGGGTTTTTCACACTGCTCTTGCTCCTCGTATTGCCACACGTTTGATCCTCCTTTGATTTTCGCACCTTGTGTTCTCCTCATTTATGTATTTTGCTTTTTTTTTCTTGCTCCTCATATTCTTCTCCCCTGTTTCTTCGCCTCAGGTTTTTCACACTTCTCTTACACCTTGTAGTGCCACACTTTTGATCCTCCTCTGATTTTCGCCCCTTGTGTTCTCCTCGTTTTTGTATTTTGCTTTTTTTTTCTTGCTCCACTTATTCTTCTCCAGTGTTTCTTCGCCTTGGGTTTTTCCCACTTCTCTTACTCCTTGTAGTGCCACACTTTTGATCCTCCTCTGATTTTCACCCCTTGTGTTTTCCTCGTTTTTGTATTTTGCTTTTTTTTTCTTGCTCCCCGAATTCTTCTCCCCTGTTTCTTCGCCTTGGGTTTCTCACACTTCTCTTACTCCTAATAGTGCCACACTTTTGATCCTCCTCTGATTTTCGCCCCTTGTGTTCTCCTCGTTTGTGTATTTTGCTTTTTTTTTCTTGCCCCGCGTATTCTTCTCCCCTGTTTCTTCACATCAGCTTTTTCACACTTCTCTTACTCCTCGTAGTGGCATACTGTTGATCCTCCTCTGATTTTCGCCCCTTGTGTTCTCCTCGTTTTTGTATTTTGCTTTTTTTTTCTTGCTCCTCGTATTCTTCTCCCCTGTTTCTTCATATCAGGTTTTTCACACTTCTCTTACTCCTCGTAGTGGCATACTGCTGATCCTCCTCTGATTTTCGCCCCTTGTGTTCTCCTCGTTTTTGTATTTTGCTTTTTTTTTCTTGCTCCTCGTATTCTTCTCCCCTGTTTCTTCGCCTCGGGTTTTTCACACTTCTCTTACTCCACGTAGTGCCACACGTTTGATCCTCCTCTGATTTTCGCCCCTTGTGTTCTCCTCGTTTTTGTATTTTGCTTTTTTTTTCTTGCTCCTCGTATTCTTCTCCCCTGTTTCTTCGCCTCGGGTTTTTCACACTTCTCTTACTCCACATAGTGCCACACTTTTGATCCTCCTCTGATTTCCGCCCCTTGTGTTCTCCTCGTTTTTGTATTTTGCTTTTTTTTTCTTGCTCCTCGTATTCTTCTCCCCTGTTTCTTCACCTCGGGTTTTTCACACTTCTCTTACTCCACGTAGTGCCACACTTTTGATTCTCCTCTGATTTTCGCCCCTTGTGTTCTCCTCGTTTTTGTATTTTGCTTTTTTTTTCTTGCTCCTTGTATTCTTCTCCCCTGTTTCTTCATATCAGGTTTTTCACACTTCTCTTACTCCTCGTAGTGGCATACTGCTGATCCTCCTCTGATTTTCGCTCCTTGTGTTCTCCTCGTTTTTGTATTTTGCTTTTTTTTTCTTGCTCCTCGTATTCTTCTCCCCTGTTTCTTCGCCTCGAGTTTTTCACACTTGTCTTACTCGACGTAGTGCCACACATTTGATCCTCCTCTGATTTTCGCCCCTTGTGTTCTCCTCGTTTTTGTATTTTGCTTTTTTTTTTCTTGCTCCTCGTATTCTTCTCCCCTGTTTCTTCACATCAGCTTTTTCACACTTCTCTTACTCCACGTAGTGGCATACTGTTGATCCTCCTCTGATTTTCGCCCCTTGTGTTCTCCTCGTTTTTGTATTTTGCTTTTTTTTTCTTGCTCCTCGTATTCTTCTCGCCTGTTTCTTCGCCTCGGGTTTTGCACACTTCTCTTACTCCACGTAGTGCCACACTTTTGATCCTCCTCTGATTTTCGCCCCTTGTGTTCTCCTCGTTTTTGTATTTTGCTTTTTTTTTCTTGCTCCTCGTATTCTTCTCCCCTGTTTCTTCGCATCGGGTTTTTCACACTTCTGTTACTCCACGTGGTGCCACACTTTTGATCCTCCTCTGATTTTCGCCCCTTGTGTTCTCCTCGTTTTTGTATTTTGCTTTTTTTTTTCTTGCTCCTCGTATTCTTCTCCCCTGTTTCTTCGCCTCGGCTTTTTCACACTTCTCTTACTCCACGTAGTGCCACACTTTTGATCCTCCTCTGATTTTCGCCCCTTGTGTTCTCCTCGTTTTTGTATTTTGCTTTTTTTTTTCTTGCTCCTCGTATTCTTCTCCCCTGTTTCTTCACATCAGCTTTTTCACACTTCTCTTACTCCACGTAGTGGCATACTGTTGATCCTCCTCTGATTTTCGCCCCTTGTGTTCTCCTCGTTTTTGTATTTTGCTTTTTTTTTCTTGCTCCTCGTATTCTTCTCCCCTGTTTCTTCGCCTCGGGTTTTGCACACTTCTCTTACTCCACGTAGTGCCACACTTTTGATCCTCCTCTGATTTTCGCCCCTTGTGTTCTCCTCGTTTTTGTATTTTGCTTTTTTTTTCTTGCTCCTCGTATTCTTCTCCCCTGTTTCTTCGCATCGGGTTTTTCACACTTCTGTTACTCCACGTAGTGCCACACTTTTGTTCCTCCTCTGATTTTCGCCCCTTGTGTTCTCCTCGTTTTTGTATTTTGCTTTTTTTTTCTTGCTCCTCGTATTCTTCTCCCCTGTTTCTTCACATCAGCTTTTTCACACTTCTCTTACTCCTCGTAATGGCATACTGTTGATCCTCCTCTGATTTTCGCTCTTTGTGTTCTCCTCGTTTTTGTATTTTGCTTTTTTTTTCTTGCTCCTCGTATTCTTCTCCCCTGTTTCTTCGCCTGGGGTTTTTCACACTTCTCTTACTCCACGTAGTGCCACACTTTTGATCCTCCTCTGATTTTCGCCCCTTGTGTTCTCCTCGTTTTGGTATTATGCTTTTTTTTTCTTGCTCCTCGTATTCTTCTCCCCTGTTTCTTCGCCTCGCGTTTTTCACACTTCTCTTACTCCACGTAGTGCCACACTTTTGATCCTCCTCTGATTTTCGCCCCTTGTGTTCTCCTCGTTTTTGTATTTTGCTCTTTTTTTCTTGCTCCTCGTATTCTTCTCCCGTGTTTCTTTGCCTCGACTTTTTCACACTGCTCTTACTCCTCGTAGTGGCGCACTTTTGATCCTCCTCTGATTTTTGCCCCTTGTGTTCTCCTCGTTTTTGTATTTTGCTTTTTTTTTCTTGCTCCTCGTATTCTTCTCCCGTGTTTCGTCGCCTCGGGTTTTTCTCACTGCTCTTACTCCTCGTAGTGGCATACTTTTGATCTTCCTCTGATTTTTGCCCCTTGTGTTCTCCTCGTTTTTGTATTTTGCTTTTTTTTTCTTGCTCCCCGTATTCTTCTCCCGTGTTTCTTCACGTGGGGTTTTTCACACTGCTCTTACTCCTCGTAGGGGCACACTTTTGATCCTCCTCTGATTTTTGACCCTTGTGTTCTCCTCGTTTTTGTATTTTGCTTTTTTTTCTTGCTCCTCGTATTCTTCATCTGTGTTTCTTCACCTCGGGTTTTTCACACTGCTCTTACTCCTCGTAGTGGCATACTTTTGATCCTCCTCTGATTTTTGCCCCTTGTGTTCTCCTCGTTTTTGTATTTTGCTTTTTTTTCTTCCTCCTCGTATTCTTCTCCCGTGTTTCTTCGCCTCGGATTTTTCACACTGCTCTTACTCCACGTAGTGGCACACTTTTGATCCTCCTCTGATTTTTGCCCCTTGTGTTCTCCTCATTTTTGTATTTTGCTTTTTTTTTCTTGCTCCTCGTATTCTTCTCCCGTGTTTCTTCGCCTCGGGTTTTTCACACTGCTCTTACTCCTCGTAGTGCCACACTTTTGATCCACCTCTGATTTTCGCCCCTTGTGTTCTCCTCGTTTTTGTATTTTGCTTTTTTTTTCTTGCTCCCCGTATTCTTCTCCCCTGTTTCTTCACGTCAGGTTTTTCACACTGCTCTTGCTCCTCGTAGTGCCACACGTTTGATCCTCCTCTGATTTTCGCCCCTTGTGTTCTCCTTGTTTTTGTATTTTGCTTTTTTTTTCTTGCTCCTCGTATTCTTCTCCCGTGTTTCTTCACCTCGGGTTTTTCACACTGCTCTTACTCCTCGTAGGGGCACACTTTTGATCCTCCTCTGATTTTCGCCCCTTGTGTTCTCCTCGTTTTTGTATTTTGCTTTTTTTTTCTTGCTCCTCGTATTCTTCTCCCATGTTTCGTCGCCTCGGGTTTTTCACACTGCTCTTACTCCTCGTAGTGGCCCACTTTTGATGCTCCTCTGATTTTTGCCCCTTGTGTTCTCCTCGTTTATGTATTTTGCTTTTTTTTTCTTGCTCCCCGTAATCTTCTCCCGTGTTTCTTCACCTCGGGTTTTTCACAGTGCTCTTACTCCTCGTAGTGGCACACTTTTGATACTCCTCTGATTTTTGCCCCTTGTGTTCTCCTCGTTTTTGTATTTTGCTTTTTTTTTCTTGCTCCTCGTATTCTTCTCCCGTGTTTCGTCGCCTCGGGTTTTTCACACTGCTCTTACTCCTCGTAGTGGCATACTTTTGATCCTCCTCTGATTTTTGCCCCTTGTGTTCTCCTCGTTTATGTATTTTGCTTTTTTTTTCTTGCTCCCCATATTCTTCTCCCGTGTTTGTTCACATCGGGTTTTTCACACTGCTCTTACTCCTCGTAGTGGCACACTTTTGATCCTCCTCTGATTTTTGCCCCTTGTGTTCTCCTCGTTTTTGTATTTTGCTTTTTTTTTCTTGCTCCTCGTATTCTTCTCCCATGTTTCTTCACCTCGGGTTTTTCACACTGCTCTTACTCCTCGTAGTGGCACACTTTTGATCCTCCTATGATTTTTGCCCCTTGTGTTCTCCTCGTTTTTGTATTTTGCTTTTTTTTTCTTGCTCCTCGTATTCTTCTCCCGTGTTTCTTCACCTCGGGTTTTTCACACTGCTCTTACTCCTCGTAGTGGCACACTTTTGATCCTCCTGTGACTTTTGCCCCTTGTGTTCTCCTCGTTTTTGTATTTTGCTTTTTTTTTCTTGCTCCTCGTATTCTTCTCCTATGTTTCTTCGACTCGGGTTTTTCACACTGCTCTTACTCCTCGTAGTGGCACACTTTTGATCCTCCTATGATTTTTGCCCCTTGTGTTCTCCTCGTTTTTGTATTTTGCTTTTCTTTTCTTGCTCCTCGTATTCTTCTCCTGTGTTTCTTCACCTTGGGTTTTTCACACTGCTCTTACACCTCGTAGTGGCATACTTTTGATCCTCCTCTGATTTTTGCCCCTTGTGTTCTCCTCGTTTTTGTATTTTGCTTTTTTTTTTCTGCTCCTCGTATTCTTCTCCTGTGTTTCTTCGCCTCGGGGTTTTCACACTGCTCTTACTCCTCGTAGTGGCACACTTTTGATCCTCCTCTGATTTTTGCCCCTTGTGTTCTCCTCGTTTTTGTATTTTGCTTTTCTTTTCTTGCTCCTCGTATTCTTCTCCTGTGGTTCTTCAACTCGGGTTTTTCACACTGCTCTTACTCCTCGTAGTGGCATACTTTTGATCCTCCTCTGATTTTTGCCCCTTGTGTTCTCCTCGTTTTTGTATTTTGCTTTTTTTTTCCTGCTCCTCATATTCTTCTCCTGTGTTTCTTCGCCTCGGGTTTTTCACACTGCTCTTACTCCTCGTAGTGGCACACTTTTGATCCTCCTCTGATTTTTGCCCTATGTGTTCTCCTCTTTTTTGTATTTTGCTTTTTTTTCCTTGCTCCTCATTTTCTTCTCCCGTGTTTCTTTGCATCGGGTTTATCACACTGCTCTTACTCCTCGTAGTGGCACACTTTTGATCCTCCTCTGATTTTTGCCCCTTGTGTTCTCCTCGTTTTTGTATTTTGCTTTTTTTTCCTTGCTCCTCGTATTCTTCTCCCGTGTTTCTTTGCCTCGCGTTTTCACACTGCTCTTACTCCTCGTAGTGGCACACTTTTGATCCTCCTCTGATTTTTGCCCCTTGTGTTCTCCTCGTTTTTGTATTTTGCTTTTTTTTTCTTGCTCCTCGTATTCTTCTCCCATGTTTCTTTGCCTCGGGTTTTTCACACTGCTCTTACTCCTCGTAGTGGCACACTTTTGATCCTCCTCTGATTTTTGCCCCTTGTGTTCTCCTCGTTTATGTATTTTGCTTTTTTTTTCTTGCTCCTCGTATTCTTCTCCCGTGTTTCGTCACCTGGGGTTTTTCACACTGCTCTTACTCCTCGTAGTGGCACACTTTTGATCCTCCTCTGATTTTTGCCCCTTGTGTTCTCCTCGTTTTTGTATTTTGCTTTTTTTTTCTTGCTCCGTTTATTCTTCTCCCGTGTTTCGTCGCCTCCGGTTTTTCACACTGCTCTTACTCCTCGTAGTGGCATACTTTTGATCCTCCTCTGATTTTTGACCCTTGTGTTCTCCTCGTTTTTGTATTTTGCTTTTGTTTTCTTGCTCCTCGTATTCTTCTCCTGTGTTTCTTCGCCTCGGGTTTTTCACACTGC